>NC_140997.1:186018862-186123916 GCF_052327205.1 Somniosus microcephalus | reverse complement strand
AAGAGTATATATAAATTATATGAAAGTATATATTTATACACTCAGGGATATATCTGTTTATACACTGTATGGATAGATCTGTATTTTTGTGAACAAACATGAATGTTTACCGATGCTTTGGCAACATAAGATGTAACTTGTCATGCCAATAAAGCGATTTGAATTGAATTGAATTGAATTGAATTGAATAGTGAGGGGGGAGGAGGGGGGGAGTGAGGGGTGGGGTAGGGCGGAGAGGGGTGGGGTAGTGAGGGGGTAGGGAGGAGAGGGGTGGGGTAGTGAGGGGGGTAGGGAGGAGAGGGGTGGGGTAGTGAGGGGGTAGGGAGGAGAGGGGTGGGGTAGTGAGGGGGGTAGGGAGGAGGGGTGGGGTAGTGAGGGGGTAGGAGGAGAGGGGTGGGGTAGTGAGGGGGGTAGGGAGGAGAGGGGTGGGGTAGTGAGGGGGTAGGGAGGAAAGGGGTGGGGTAGTGAGGGGGTAGGGAGGAGAGGGGTGGGGTAGTGAGGGGGGTAGAGAGGGGTGGGGTAGTGAGGGGGTAGAGAGGGGTGGGGTAGAGAGGGGTGGGGTAGTGAGGGGGCTAGAGAGGGGTGGGGTAGTGAGGGGGGTAGAGAGGGGTGGGGTAGTGAGGGGGGTAGAGAGGGGTGGGGTAGTGAGGGGGTAGAGAGGGGCGTAGTGAGGGGTGGGGTAGTGAGGGGGTAGGGAGGAGAGGGGTGGGGTAGTGAGGGGGTAGGGAGGAGAGAGGGGTGGGGTAGTGAGGGGGATAGGGAGGAGAGGGGTGGGGTAGTGAGGAGGGTAGGGAGGAGAGGGGTGGGGTAGTGAGGGGGGTAGGGAGGAGAGGGGTGGGATAGTGAGGAGAGGGGTGGGGTAGTGAGGGGGGTAGGGAGGAGAGGGGTGGGGTAGTGATGGGGTAGGGAGGAGAGGGGTAGGGAGGAGAGGGGTGGGGTACTGAGGGGGGTAGGGAGGAGAGGGGTGGGGTAGTGAGGGGGGTAGGGAGGAGAGGGGTGGGGTAGTGAGGGGGGTAGGGAGGAGAGGGGTGGGGTAGTGAGGGGGTAGGGAGGAGAGGGGTGGGGTAGTGAGGGGGGTAGGGAGGAGAGGGGTGGGGTAGTGAGGAGGGTAGGGAGGAGAGGGGTGGGCTAGTGAGGGGGGTAGGGAGGAGAGGGGTGGGGTAGTGAGGGGGGTAGGGAGGAGCGGGGTAGGGAGGAGAGGGGTGGGGTAGTGAGGGGGGTAGGGAGGAGAGGGGTGGGGTAGTGAGGGGGGTAGGGAGGAGAGGGGTGGGTAGTGAGGGGGGTAGGGAGGAGAGGGGTGGGGTAGTGAGGGGGTAGGGAGGAGAGGGGTGGGGTAGTGAGGGGGGTAGGGAGGAGAGGGGTGGGGTAGTGAGGAGAGGGGTGGGGTAGTGAGGGGGTAGGGAGGAGAGGGGTGGGGTAGTGAGGGGGGTAGGGAGGAGAGGGGTGGGGTAGTGAGGGGGGTAGGGAGGAGAGGGGTGGGGTAGTGAGGGGGGTAGGGAGGAGAGGGGTGGGGTAGTGAGGGGGTTAGGGAGGAGAGGGGTGGGGTAGTGAGGGGGGTAGGGAGGAGAGGGGTGGGGTAGGGAGGAGAGGGGTGGGGTAGTGAGGGGGTAGGGAGGAGAGGGGTGGGGTAGTGAGGGGTAGGGAGGAGAGGGGTGGGGTAGGGAGGCGGGTAGGGAGGAGATGGGTGGGGTAGTGAGGGGGTAGGGAGGAGAGGGGTGGGGTAGTGAGGGGTGGGGTAGTGGGGGGGTAGGGAGGGGTGGTGTAGTGGGGGGGTAGAGAGGGGGGGTAGAGAGGGGTGGGGTAGTGAGGGGGTAGAGAGGGGTGGGGTAGTGAGGGGGTAGAGAGGGGTGGGGTAGTGAGGGGGGTAGAGAGGGGTGGGGTAGTGAGGGGGGTAGAGAGGGGTGGGGTAGTGAGGGGTAGAGGGGGTAGGGGGGGTAGGGGGGATAGTGAGGGGGGTAGGGAGGGGTGGGATAGTGAGGGGGGTAGGGAGGGGTGGGGTAGTGAGGGGGGTAGAGAGGGTGGGGTAGTGAGGGGGTAGAGGGGTGGGATAGTGAGGGGGGTAGGGAGGGGTGGGATAGTGAGGGGGGTAGGGAGGGGTGGTGTAGTGAGGGGGTAGGGAGGGGTGGGGTAGTGAGGGGGTAATTGAGGGGTGGGGTAGGGAGGGGTGGGGTAGTGAGGGGGTAGGGAGGAGAGGGGTGGGGTAGTGAGGGGGTAGGGAGGAGAGGGGTGGGGTAGTGAGGGGGTAGGGAGGAGAGGGGTGGAGATGAGGGGGGTGGGGTAGGGAGGAGGGGGGTGGGGTAGTGAGAGGGGGTGGGGTAGGGAGGAGAGGGGTGGAGATGAGGGGGGTGGGGTAGGAGTGGAGATGAGGGGGGTGGGGTAGGGTGGAGATGAGGGGGGTGGGGTAGGGAGGAGGGGGGTGGGGTAGGGGGGTGGGGTAGGGAGGAGAGGGGTGGGGTAGTGAGGGGGTGGGGTAGGGAGGAGAGGGGTGGGGGGGTGGGGTAGGGAGGAGAGGGGTGGGGTAGTGAGGGGGGTGGGGTAGGGAGGAGAGGGGTGGGGTAGGGAGGAGAGGGGTGGGGTAGTAAGGGGGCTGGGGGTAGGGAGGAGAGGGGTGGGGTAGTGAGGGGGGGTGGGGTAGGGAGGAGAGGGGTGGGGTAGTGAGGGGGGTGGGGTAGGGTGGAGGGGGGTGGGGTAGGGAGGAGAGGGGTGGGGTAGTGAGGGGGGTGGGGTAGGGAGGAGAGGGGTAGGGTAGTGAGGGGGGTAGGGTAGGAAGGAGGGGGTGGGGTAGGGAGGAGAGGGGTGGGGTAGTGAGGGGGGTGGGGTGGGGGGGTGGGGTGGGGTGGGGTAGGGAGGAGAGGGGTGGGGTAGTGAGGGGGTGGGGTAGTGAGGGGGGTGGGGTGGGTAGGGAGGAGAGGGGTGGGGTAGTGAGGGGGGGTAGGGAGGAGAGGGGTGGGGTAGTGAGGGGGGTGGGGTAGGGAGGAGATAGCCTAGCGATCGAAAAAGGCAGACACAGGCAGACCAGGCTGCCAAGAGAAGACAGGATATGCTCTCACTGCAGTCAGGGAGTAGTTGAGACAGAGATGCACTTCCTCACAGCCTGTGGAAAATATCAGGGCATCAGAGAGAATTTCTATCAAAAATTCTCACAAATATGCCCTGAATTCAGAAATCTGACTGACAACCAAAAACTCCCATTCCTACTGGGGGAGGAGAGAAGCTGTGTAACACTGGCGGCACACTATGTTACAGCTTGCCATGAACAGAGAGACAACCAGTAAACTAAGACAAGAGTATATATAAACAAGGCGAAAATATATTTATAAACTCAAGGATATACCTGTTTATACACTGTATGAATGGAACCGCGTTTATGTGTTCAACCATAAATGTATTTTGATGCTTTGGCAACATAAGATGTACCTTATCATGCCAATAAAGCGATTTGTATTCTATTGTATTGTATTGGGTAGTGAGGGGGGTGGGGTGGGGTAGTGAGGAGTGGGGTGGGGTGGGGTAGGGTAGTGAGGGGGGTGGGGTGGGGTAGTGAGGGGGTGGGGTAGGGAGGAGAGGGGTGGAGAGGAGAGGGGTGGGGTAGGGAGGGGTTTGGGGTAGGGAGGAGAGGGATGGGGTAGTGAGGGGGTAGTGAGGGGGGTGGGGTAGTGAGGGGGTGGGGTGGGGTAGGGAGGTGAGGGGGTGGGGTAGTGAGGGGGGTGGGGTGGGCTAGGGAGGAGAGGGGTGGGGTAGTGAGGGGGTGGGGTGGGGTAGGGAGGTGAGGGGGGTGGGGTAGTGAGGGGGGTGGGGTGGGGTAGGGAGGAGAGGGGTGGGGTAGTGAGGGGGTAGGGAGGAGAGGGGTGGGGATGGTAGTGAGGGGTGGGGGAGGGTAGGGAGGAGAGGGGTGGGGTAGTGAGGGGAGGTGGGGTAGGGAGGAGAGGGGTGGGGGGTAGGGAGGAGAGGGATGGGGGAGGTAGGGAGGAGAGGGGTGGGGGGGTAGGGAGGAGAGGGATGGGGGAGGTAGGGAGGAGAGGGGTGGGGGGGTAGGGAGGAGAGGGATGGGGGAGGTAGGGAGGAGAGGGGTGGGGGGGTAGGGAGGAGGGAAGGGGGGGTGGGGGTTGTAGGGAGGAAAGGGGTGGGGGGTAGGGAGGAGAGGGGTAGGGGGGAGAGGGGTGGGGGGGTAGGGAGGAGAGGTGGGGGTGTAGGGAGGAGAGGTGGGGGGGTAGGGAGGAGGGGGGTAGGGAGGTGAGGGGTGTGGGGTGGGGTGGGGTTGAGGGGGGTGGGGTAGTGGGGGGTGGGGTGGGGTAATGGGGTGGGAGGTGGGGTAGGGAGGGGAGGGGGTAGGGAGGGGTGGGGTAGGGAGGGGGTGGGGTAGAGAGGAGAGGAGTGGGGTAGTGTGGGGGGTGGGGTAGGAAGCAGTGGGGTAGGGAGGAGAGGGGGGTAGGGAGGAGAGGGGGGGTAGGGAGGAGAGGGGTGGGGTAGGGAGGGGTGGGGTAGGGAGCAGGGGGTGGGGTGGGGTAGGCAGGGGTGGGGTAGGGAGGGGTGGGGTAGGGAGGAGGGGGGTGGGGTAGGGAGGAGAGGGGTGGGGCAGGGAGGAGGGGGTGGGGTGGGGTAGTGAGGGGTGTGGGGTAGTGACGGGGGTGGGGTAGGGAGGAGAGGGGTGGGGTAGGGAGGCGGGGGGTGGTGTATGGAGGAGGGGTGGGTAGGGAGGCGGGGGGTGGTGTATGGAGGAGGGGTGGGGCAGGGAGGAGGGGTGGGGTAGGGAGGAGGGGTGGGGTAGGGAGGAGAGTGGTGGGGTAGGGAGGGGAGACGGGTGGGGTAGGGAGGAGAGTGGTGGGGTAGGGAGGGGAGATGGGTGGGGGAGGGGGTAAGGAGGGGAGGGGTGGGGAGGGTGGGGGGGAGGGGGTAAGGAGGGGAGGGGTGGGGAGGGTGAGGGGGGGTTGGGAGCGGGAGTTAGTGAGGGGAAGGGTTTGGGAGGGGGAGGTAGTGAGGGGAGGGGGGTTGGGAGGGGGATGTAGTGAGGGGAGGTGGGTAGGCAGTGAGGGGGTTGGGGAGGTAGGGAGGGGAGGGGGTTGGGGAGGTAGGGAGGGGAGGGGGTGGGGAGGTAGTGAGGGGAGGAGGTAGGGAGGGGAGGGGGTGGGGAGGTAGTGAGGGGAGGGGGTTGGGAGGGGGAGGTAGGGAGGGGGGTTGGGAGGGGGAGGTAGTGAGGGGAGGGGGGTTGGGAGGGGGAGGTAGGGAGGGTGGTTGAGAGTGGGAGGTAGTGAGGGGAGGGGGGTTGGGAGGGGGAGGTAGTGAGGGGAGGGGGAGGTAGTGAGGGGGGGTTGGGAGGGGGAGGCGGGGAGGGGGAGATATTGGGAGGGGGAGGCGGGGAGGGGGAGGTTGTGAGGGGAGGGGGGGTTGGGAGGGGGAGGCAGTGAGGGGAGGTAGTGAGGGAGGGGGTTGGGGAGGTAGGGAGGGGAGGGGGTTGGGGAGGCAGGGAGGGGAGGGGGGTGGGGAGGTAGTGAGGGGAGGAGGTAGGGAGGGGAGGGGGTGGGGAAGTAGTGAGGGGAGGGGGTTGGGAGGGGGAGGTAGGGAGGGGTTTGGGAGGGGGAGGTAGTGAGGGGAGGGGGGTTGGGAGGGGAAGGTAGGGAGGGTGGTTGGGAGGGGGAAATTATCCAATACCAGGCCCAGGGGAACGTGTTGATCTGTGGGGACCTCAATTCAAGAACGGGCGAAGAACCAGACTTCACCAATAATCAGGGAAACAATTACGTATTCGGGAATAACCACTTCGATATCCCTTCCCTTCCATACAGGCATAACTGCGACAAGCAGACAAATACCAACGGAAAACAGCTCCTACAGCTCTGTCGAAGCCTGGGTCTGTACATTGTCAATGGTAGGTTCATAGGAGACCTCCTAGGAAGATCGACCTATTGCTCACCTCTTGGCTGCAGCACAGTAGACTATATGATTACAGGTTTGGACCCATCCTCTTTCAGAGCATTCACAGTCAAACCACAAACAACACTGTCAGATCACAGTCAAATTACTATGTATCTCAAAAAGACAGAAACATACAACATAGAAACACAACCCAGTAAACTGTACAACACCAAAAATCGTACAGATGGGCCAAAAACGACACGGAAAAATACCAGAAAACAATTAGCAATGCATCAACTCAAGCTCTCTTGGACACCTTTCTGGATAACATATACACTCACAATAAAGAAGGCGTAAACCGGGCAGTAAATAACCTAAACAATATTTTTGATAATTTGGCAACAAGTGCAAACTTGAAAGCTCGCAAGAACAAACCCAAAACAAAAAACTATGAAAAATGGTTTGACCCAGATTGCCATAACATGAGGAAAAAACTTAGAAAAATATCAAACCAAAAACACAGACATCCAGAAAACGAGGAATTACGCCTTACTTATTGTCAGACACTAACACAATACAGAAACACACTCAGAACCAAAAAAGAGCAATATATTAAGAATACACTCAGCTCCATGGAGGAATCCATTGATTCCAATTGTTTCTGGGACAACTTGAATACACTACACAAAAAACAACATGACGAATTGGCCATTCAAAATGGGGACACATGGGAAAACCACTTTGAAAAATTATACCAGAAAAACACACTAAGGCCAGAGCAACACCAAATATGCAAAAAACTGGAAAAGCTAGAAATGGCCATAAAAGATAACCAAAACCCGCTGGACTCCATAATAACAGAAAAAGAACTTTTTGAAAAACTCAAGGACCTGCGACCAGGAAAAGCTTGCGGGACAGACGGCATACTAAACGAGATGATTAAACACACAGACGACAAAATGAAACTGGCTATCCTAAAACTCTTCAACTTGGTTCTGAGTGTCGGTTACTTCCCTGATATCTGGAATAAAGGACTCATAACGCCCATATACAAAAGTGGGGACAAAGTCGACCCAAATAACTATCGAGGCATCTGTGTAAACAGTAACCTGGGGAAGGTATTCTGTAGCATCATAAACAAAAGACTTATAAACTTCCTTGAGGAGCACAATGTCTTGAGTAAAAGCCAAATTGGATTCCTGCCAAACTATAGAACATCAGATCATATCTTCACCCTACAGACCCTAATTGACAAACACGTTCACCATAACAAAAGCAAAATCTACGCATGCTTTATAGATTTCCAGAAGGCTTTCGACTCCATCTGGCATGACGGTTTATTCCTGAAACTTATCGAAAGCGGGGTAGGGGGAAAAACATATGATGTAATTAAATCAATGTATACAAACAACAAATGTGCAGTTAAAATTGGAGACAAACAAACAAAATACTTCCCACAGGGGCGGGGGGTGACGCAGGGCTCGCCAATCTCACCGACACTCTTTAATATTTACATAAATGAATTGGCAAAACTACTTGAACAATCTACAGCACCCGGCCTCACCCTATATGAATCCAAGGTTAAATTCCTCCTCTATGCAGATGACCTGGTTCTGCTGTCACCAACTAAGGAGGGTCTACAGCAGAACCTGGATCTGCTGGAGTCGTACTGCCAGACTTGGGCCCTGACAATAAATCCCCAAAAAACCAAAGTCCTTGTGTTCCAGCAAAGATCCAGACATCAGGGACCCAAAATAAATTTCACACTAGGAACAACCAAAATTGAACAAACCACTAACTACACATACTTGGGCTTAAAAATCAGTTCTACGGGAAACTTCAAACTGGCTGTGAATGAACTGAAAGAGAAAGCAAGAAGGGCTTTCTATGCCATTAAAAAATCAATCCAAATAGAAATCCCAATTAGCATTGGGCTAAAAATTTTCAAATCAGTAATTGAACCAATTGCACTCTATGGCAGTGAGGTATGGGGACCGCTAACACAACAAGAATTTGCAAAATGGGACAAACACCCAATTGAGATCCTACATGCAGAATTCTGTAAAAGTATCCTCCGGACTCAAAGGAAAACAGTAAACAATGCATGCAGGGCGGAACTAGGCCAATATCCATTAATAATCACTATCCAAAAAAGAGCCACCAAATTTTGGAATCACCTACAAATGAGCAACCCCCAATGCTATCACTACGACGCCCTGAAATGCCAAGAGCTGACCATAAAGAAGAATACCCTCAGTCAACTAGTCCTGGGACTCAGTGAAGTAACTACTAACACTACTAACAATAACCAGCCCCAGGACAGTGACAGCGTAACACAAAGAATTCGACCCAACACAATCGTCGCTAAGCAAAAGGAAAAATATCTGACATATTGGGCAGAAACAACAAAAACCCAAAGCAAACTCAATTGCTACTTGGCCCTAAACAGACAATACAACATAGCTGATTACCTGACCATGGTAAAGGAGAGCAAACTGAGAAAATCCTGACAATGTACAGACTTAGTGAACATAGCCTGGCGATCGAAAAAGGTAGACACAGGCAGACCCGGCTACCAAGAGAGGACAGGATATGCTCTCACTGCAGTCAGGAAATGGTGGAGACAGAGATGCACTTCCTCACAGCTTGTAGAAAATATCAGGGCATAAGGGAGAATTTCTACCCAAAATTTACAAAAATATGCCCGGAATTCAGAAAATTGAATGACGACCAAAAACTCCCATACCTACTAGGGGAAGAGAGAAGTTGCATAACACTAGCGGCACACTCTGTTACAGCTTGCCATAAACAGAGGGACAACCACTAAAGATAAGATAAGAGTATATATAAATTATATGAAAGTATATTTATACACTCAGGGATATATCTGTTTATACACTGTATGGGTAGATCTGTATTTTTGTGAACAAACATGAATGTTTTCCGATGCTTTGGCAACATAAGATGTAATTTGTCATGCCAATAAAGCGATTTGAATTGAATTGAATAGTGAGGGGAGGGGAGGGGGGTTGGGAGGGGGAGGTAGTGAGGGGAGGGGGAGGTAGTGAGGGGGGGGTTGGGAGGGGGAGGCGGGGAGGGGGAGGTAGTGAGGGGGGGGTTGGGAGGGGGAGGCGGGGAGGGGGAGGTAGTGAGGGGAGGGGGGGTTGGGAGGGGGAGGCAGTGAGGGGAGGTAGTGAGGGGAGAGCGGGTAAGGAGGGGAGGGGGAGGTAGTGAGGGGAGGGGGAGGTAGCGAGGGGAGGGGGTGTTGGGAGGGGGAGGTGGTGAGGGGAGGGGGAGGTAGTGAGGGGAGGGGGGGTTTGGAGGTAGTGAGGGGAGGTGGGGTTGGGAGGGGGAGGTAGTGAGGGGAGGTGGGGAGGGGGGGTGGTAGTGAGGGGAGGGGGAGGTAGTGAGGGGAGGGTGGTTGGGAAGGGGAGGCGGGTTGGGAGGGGGAGGGGGAGGTAGTGAGGGGAGTGGGAGATAGTGAGGGGAGGGGGTTGGGAGGGGGAGGTAGTGAGGGGAGGGGGGTTGGGAGAGGGAGGTAGTGAGGGGAGGGGGGTTGGGAGGGGAAGGTAGGGAGGGTGGTTGGGAGTGGGAGGTAGTGAGGGGAGGGGGGTTGGGAGAGGGAGGTAGTGAGGGGAGGGGGAGGTAGTGAGGGGGGTGTTGGGAGGGGGAGGCGGGGAGGGGGAGGTAGTGAGGGGGGGTTGGGAGGGGGAGGCGGGGAGGGGGAGGTAGTGAGGGGGGGTTGGGAGGGGGAGGCGGGGAGGGGGAGGTGGTGATGGGAGGGGGAGGCGGGGAGGGGGAGGTGGTGAGGGGAGGGGGAGGTAGTGAGGGGAGGGGGGTTCGGAGGTAGTGAGGGGAGGGGGGGTTGGGAGGGGGAGGTAGTGAGGGGAGGGGGGGTTGGGAGGGGGAGGTAGTGAGGGGAGGTGGGGCGGGGAGGTGGGGAGGGGGGGTGGTAGTGAGGGGAGGGGGAGGTAGTGAGGGGAGGGTGGTTGGAGGGGGAGGCGGGTTGGGAGGGGGAGGGGGAGGTAGTGAGGGGAGGGAGGTTGGGAGGGGGAGGGGGAGGTAGTGAGGGGAGTGGGAGATAGTGAGGGGAGGGGGTTGGGAGGGGGAGGTAGTGAGGGGAGGAGGGTTGGGAGGGGGAGGTAGTGAGGGGAGGGGGGTTGGGAGGGGGAGGTAGTGAGGGGAGGGGGGTTGGGAGGGGGAGGTAGTGAGGGGAGGGGGGTTGGGAGGGGAGGTAGTGAGGGGAGGGGGGTTGGGAGGGGAGGTAGTGAGGGGAGGGGGGTTGGGAGGGGGGAGGTAGTGAGGGGAGGGGGGTTGGGAGGGGAGGTAGTGAGGGGAGGGGGGTTGGGAGGGGGGAGGTAGTGAGGGGAGGGGGGTTGGGAGGAGGGAGGTAGTGAGGGGAGGGGGGTTGGGAGGGGGAGGTAGTGAGGGGAGGGGGGTTGGGAGGGGGAGGTAGTGAGGGGAGGGGGGTTGGGAGGGGGAGGTAGTGAGGGGAGGGGGATTGGGAGGGGAGGTAGTGAGGGGAGGGGGGTTGGGAGGGGGAGGTAGTGAGGGGAGGGGGGTTGGGAGGGGGGACGTAGTGAGGGGAGGGGGGTTGGGAGGGGAGGTAGTGAGGGGAGGGGGGTTGGGAGGGGGAGGTAGTGAGGGGAGGGGGGTTGGGAGGGGAGGTAGTGAGGGGAGGGGGTTTGGGAGGGGGGAGGTAGTGAGGGGAGGGGGGTTGGGAGGGGAGGTAGTGAGGGGAGGGGGGTTGGGAGGGGGAGGTAGTGAGGGGAGGGGGTTGGGAGGGGAGGTAGTGAGGGGAGGGGCGTTGGGAGGGCGAGGTAGTGAGGGGAGGGGGGTTGGGAGGGGAGGTAGTGAGGGGAGGGGGGTTGGGAGGGGGGAGGTAGT
Organism: Somniosus microcephalus; assembly: GCF_052327205.1. Classification (NCBI taxonomy): domain Eukaryota; kingdom Metazoa; phylum Chordata; class Chondrichthyes; order Squaliformes; family Somniosidae; genus Somniosus; species Somniosus microcephalus. The sequence continues at coordinate 186,113,176 of NC_140997.1, read as the reverse complement.
GAGGGGAGGGGGGTTGGGAGGGGGAGGTAGTGAGGGGAGGGGGAGGTAGTGAGGGGAGGGGGGTTGGGAGGGGGAGGTAGTGAGGGGAGGGGGGTTGGGAGGGGGAGGTAGTGAGGGGAGGGGGGTTGGGAGGGGGAGGTAGTGAGGGGAGGGGGAGGTAGTGAGGGGGGTTGGGAGGGGAGGTAGTGAGGGGAGGGGGGTTGGGAGGGGGAGGTAGTGAGGGGAGAGTTAGTGCGGGGGGAGGCGAGTGGGGAGTCTTTATTGAGGGGTGAAGAAGGGGAGTGTTGTTAAGGGGAATAGTGGGGTGGGATCTAGTCAGTGAAGCAGTAATATACGGAAATGAGGGAGTTATATACGGGAATGAAGGAGCAGCCTAGGAGGGGATTAGCTGGTCATTGAAGGAGGGGGAATTAGTGCAGGAGCGGCCCTCGGTGAGCGGGAAGTCAGTGTGGGTGGGAGGGAGTGACGCAGGAAGGAGTTGTTGACTGTGGTGTCCCGAGGGGAGGGTGTGGAGCGTAAGAGGCAGAAATGTACAAAGAAATAAAAAGAACAAAATCAAGAATTCAAAAACAAGCAGAAAAGCAATGATAAGAAAAGTTAAATTCTTTCTAAATGTTGTAGCTTAGGTTTCAATCGAAAAGCTTCAGTTTTATGAGCTTATACTTTTACTTCAAAGTTTTTAAGCCACCAATATTTTTCCTGTAAATAATTTTAGCAAACGTTGGAGCGAGTACAAAATGGGATTTCCTATCTTGTATTCATACCAATGTTTTCATTTACATTTTCAATAAGAGGAATTCCATCTCTCCCTCCATATCCAAAAAAAGACAGGAGTGAAATGCAAAATAATTTCTTTTGAAAAATTGCTAAAGGATATGACATAGCTGTAGAATTCTTGGAAAACCAGAGGTATGCCTTGCAAATTCTGTTCTCATCTGGTCAGGGATACAAACAAGCAGTAATTCATCTGTTTCTGGAGTTGATGATAATGCTGCTAATAAGGCTAATAATTAGACGTCACTTTGCAACACCCGGCTGGCCCAAGCCCTCTGCAGGATGATAATTTAACTACAAGTTGAGTGGCAAAAAGAATCGACAGAGAAACTGTTATACACCAATAAAGTGCCTTAGCAGCCCTAATAATTATGATTTTTTTAAAAAGTCTGTGACAGCTGTGATGTGTGGAGGAACAGGAGTGATTAAGGAAGTTACGCACACAAGGAAAGCAATGACCAAACATTTACCTATACATGTCTTTGAAGTTCTGTCTCAGCAGCAGTAAATAGATTTGGCACGAGTTACATTTTGGGTTTTTGACCATTTTTTCACAGAAATTATTTGGAAAAAGAATGACCTTTTTTAATGCTGGGGTTTTAAAGCAAAGTATATTCACAAGTTTAAGAAAAAGGCAACTAGACAAAATGTGATTAATATGCTAACGGTAGTTTCTTTCCCCCAAAGACTGTAAACTATATGCAGTTTTTAGCTTGTCTCAGTAATCAATAAGCACCTCCTATCCATTATATTGAAAAGTCTCTGGTCTCAAGCATTCATAAGAAATAGGAGCAGGAGTAGGTCATACGGCCCCTTGAGCCTGCGCTGCCATTCAATAATATCATGGCCGATCATCGGCCTCAACTCCACTTTCCCACCCGATCTCCAAATTCCCCTAGAGTCCAAAAATCTATCTATCTCAGCCTTGAATATACTCAAAGACTCAGCATCCACAGCCCTCTGGGGCAGAGAATTCCAAAGACTCACAACCCTCTGAGAGAAGAAATTCCTCCTCATCTCAGTCTTAAATGGCCTATCCCTTATCCTGAGACTATGCCCCCTAGTTCTAGACACTTCAGCCAGGGGAAACAATCTCTCAGCATCTACCCTGTCAATCCCCTTCAGAATCTTGTATGTTTCAATGAGATCACCTCTCATTCTTCTAAACTCCAGAGAGTATAGGCCCATTCTACACAATCTCTCATCATAGGACAGCCCTCTCATCCCAGGAATCAATCTAGTGAACCTTCATTGCACCATCTCCAAGGCAAGTATATCCTTCATTAGATAAGGAGACCAAAACTGTGCACAGTACTCCAGGTGTGGTCTCACCAAGGCCCTGTACAACTGTAGCAAGACTTCCTTACTCTTATACTCCAACCCCCTTGCAATAAAGGCCAACATGCCATTTGCCTTCCTTTTGCTTGCTGTACCTGCATGCTAGCTTTCTGTGTTTCTTGCACAAGGACACCCAAATCTCTCTGAACACCAACATTTAAAAGTTTCTCACCATTTAAAAAATATTCTGTTTTTCTATTCTTCCTACCAAAGTGAATAACCTCACATTTCCCTACATTATACTCTATCTACCACCTTACTGCCCACTCACTTAGTCTATCTGTATCCCTTTGCAGACTCTTTGGGGCCGATTTTCCCGCAGGTGCGGGGAATTGTCGGGTTCCCCGAATGTCGGGTTCCGACCCGAATCTAAATGGGTCAGCCAGCTGCACGCAATTTTCCCTCAATTGGCCAATTTATTTCCAGCGTGTGGGCACCTTTGCTAATTGTCCATTTCCAGTCAGAAAGCCCCACAGTATGATGTCATCATTCATGGTGCTTTTAAAGTCTCCAGCAAGCTTTTCAACCTCTGCAGGCTTCCGAACCAGTCGTACAGAATGGCAGAGGAGCCTGCACCAGCTGCTGCCAGCGGCAGAGGCCAAATTTGATGAGACGTCACTCCAGACATTGGTGGATGGGGTAAGGGCTCACAGGGAGGTCCTCTTCCCTAGCTCAGGGAGGAAGAGGCCTCCCAAAGAGTCCAGGGCTGCCTGGATGGAGGTGGCTGCAGAGGTCAACTCTCAGGGAGTCACCCGATGGACCTGGATACAGTGCAGGAAGCGCTTCCATGACCTTCACCGTACAGGAAAAGTAAGTATGAAGTTTCCATCACCCTCAACCTGATCCCCATTGCCTTTCCCCAACAGAACTCAGCTTCAGCAATCTCTTCCTCCACATCCCACTTCACAGTCACATCTATGCACCCTTACCCATTTCCTATCTCTCTATGCTCACCTTCACATAACTATTCCACCATGCAGCCCTCACACTGCCTCTCACTCTGATGCTTGGAACAGAACTGGCAACACACAGGGAAGGCCCTTGGTCTTGCAGCCTCACACCATCTTTGTCTCCTTCTAAGTATCTATGCTATGCAATCTCTACACTCACTCCTGCACTCTCACTCAAACTCCACTTGTCTCCCTCATTGCAGGAAAAGAGCTCACAATGGGAGAGAGCGTGCGAGGACTGGACGAGGACCACCCTCAATTGCCCACCTGAGCCCCTGGGAGGAAGCAGTGATGGAGATTGCTGGGGTTGACGTGCCTGTGGAAGCTGGGGCAGGAGAGACAGGAGCAAGCCCGCAAGCTGGTGACAGAATAGTTTCCCATCTCTCTCATTGACATAGCATGAGTCGCTGATATGATTCTGAAGCTACATCATTTGGACTTATGAGCATATGCCAAATCCAATGTGCAAGTAGCCTTGGCATCACATCTCTAACTCTTTCCTTTACTCCCCCACAGGACCATCCGGAGCCCCCGTCCCCACTGCCGAGGAGGAAGAGGCTTTGCAGCCAGACTCCTCAGAGGAAGCTCCAGCCTCTGAGGGCGCAGCGTCAGCAGAAGTAAGCGCACCCAGCACCAGCGCAGACACTCACACCTCGGGGGGGCCTTCGGGATATAGAGTAGTGTTGTCACCTGGTGTTTCACAGCTCACAAGTGAGCATCAGCAGATTGTGGAGACGGACAGCAGTGGAGAGTCCTCGTCGGAGGGCGCAGGATTCTGCCAGCTCAGCTCAGCTGCATGTCGACCCTATGCCTCTGGGTCCATCCGCAAGAGAGGAGGTGATGGATCTCCATGCACAGATGCAGGAGTCTCTGGCAGGTTTTGTCTCCAGGGTCGCTGCGAGTGTGGAGCGAATGGAGGAGTCCATGGCGAGCATGAGCACAACCTTATTGGAGTCATTGGTCCATGAAAGCATCACCACGGAAGGGATGGCTACCTCCGTGGTAAGGCTGGCTACCGCCGAGGAGAGGAGGGTTGCAGCCGAGGAGAGGAGAGCTGCAGCCGAGGAGAGGAGGGCTACGGCCATGGAGGAGCTTAGTCGCCAGGGTATCGAAACCATGGTGAGTGCTCAGAATAGAATGACATCTCTTGAGAAGCGATGGGCATCTATTGAGCACTGAAACCAGACCTTCATGGAAGTCCCTCTGAGCAGGACTTCCAGTGCAGAGACGGGTCCCCATGGCCCCCCTGATGTGCAGCAAGGTGCTCTCCAGCCACTTGCAGGCGCTGAGGGGGAGCTCACCCATGAGAGGGAGGTTGTTGGCACACCTCAAGGAAGTGGGGGCTCCTCTCCACGCACTCTCACTTCCATGCCACTTCAGAGCCCTTGGTCAGAGCCCCGCCAGAGTCCACACCCAATTGAGATAGGAGTCTCAACCCTTGCACAGCCGCAGGAGCAGCAGACTGCTGGCGAGCCCTCACAGGCTCGCCACCCCAGAGGACGCCCGCCAAAGGTGTCGAGACAGGAGCAGCAGCAAAGTGAGCAAGGGGCCTCCACATCTGCTGAAGCCACAGGGGTTCCACTACGTAGGAGCACGCGTAAGGGAAAAATAAAGCACCACTAATCACAAGGGTAGTCACTTGGGTAAGAAGTCTTGTATATAGTTTTAATGCCACCACTTTGTTGTACATAAAAAATCTGGTGGCAACTGCTGGAGTTGTGGCGTCTGTCATTTGGCAAATGGGGATTTCACATTGAGGCCTTAGGATTACTTGCAGATGGCAGCAAGCTGGTCCAATAGGTAGAAATGCGCAGGGATGGGCCACTGTCCATGGTCAGTTAAGAAGCAGCGAGGCTACAGTGTTTGATGTACCAGGCTATTCAAATCTACCAAGGATGAGTGCGTTCCTTGCATTCCGCCCAGCAATGTTCTCACGCACTGGTGCCGCTGGTTGACGGGCCTCTGCAGGATGCTCGTTTCCGTCGTCCTCCTCCTCCTCCTCCTCCTCAGCATCATCCTCATCCGAGGTGACTCTGTGAGGAGCCTCTTGGTCCTGCGGAATCGGCAAGCCACGAAGCTGTGCCATGTTGTGAAGCACACAGCATACCACAACGATTTTGGAGATCCTGGCTGATGAGTACTGTAGGGCTCCACCTGATCTATCGAGGCATCTGAAGCGCATCTTTAGCAATCCAATGGCTTGCTCGATAATGCATCTGGTGGTAATGTGGCTGCAGTTGTAGCGCTCCTCAGCTTCGTTGGCTGGCCTCCTCCCCGGCGCCATTAGCCAACTCCGCAGGGGATATCCCTTGTCTCCAATTAGCTATCCCTGAAGTTCGTTTGGCGGACTGAATAGCGGAGGCACAGTAGACTGGCGCAGTATGAGGGAGTCATGGCAGCTGCCAGGGTACTTGGCACAAACAGGCAAAATCTCCTTCTTGTGGTCATACACCAGCTGAACATAGAAACATAGAAGATAGGAGCAGGAGTAGGCCATTCGGCCCCTCGAGCCTGCTCCGCCATTCAATGCGATCATGGCTGATCATCCAAATTCAGTACCCGGTCCCTGCTTTCTCCCCATACCCCTTGATCCCTTTAGCCTTAAGAAATATATCCAACTCCTTCTTGAATATATTTAATCTATTGGCCTCTACTGCCTTCTGTGGTAGAGAATTCCACAGGTTCACCACTCTCTGGGTGAAGAAATTCCCCCTCATTTCTGTCCTAAATGGCCTACCCTTTATCCTTAGACTGTGACCCCTGGTTCTGGACTCCCCGACCATCGGGAACATCCTTCCTGCATCTAGTCTGTCCAGTCCTGTCAGAATTTTATAAGTTTCAATGAGATCCCCTCTCATTCTTCTAAACTCCAGCGACTACAAGCCCAATCGACCCAATCTCTCCTCATACGTCATTCCTGCCATCCCAGGTATCAGCCTGGTGAATCTTCGCTGAACTCCTTCCATGGCAAGAACATCCTTCCTCAGATAAGGCGACCAAAACTGCACACAATACTCAAGATGTGGTCTCACCAAGGCCCTGTATAACTGCAGCAAGACATCCTTGTTCCTGTAGTCAAACCCTCTCGCTACGAAGGCCAACATGCCATTTGCCTTCTTAACTGCCTGCTGCACCTGCATGCTTACCTTCAGTGACTGGTGCACAAGGACACCCAGGTCTCATTGCACTTCCCCTTCTCCCAATCTACTGCCATTCAGATAATAATCTGCCTTCCTGTTTTTGCCACCAAAGTGGATAACCTCACATTTATCCACGTTATATTGCATCTGCCATGCTTTTGCCCAATCACCCAATCTGTCCAAATCATCCTGGAGTTTCTCGGCATCCGCCTCACAGCACACACGCCCACCCAGCTTTGTGTCGTCTGCAAATTTGGAGATATTACATCTAGTTCCCTTGTCTAGATCATTAATATATATTGTGAATAGCTGGGGTCTAAGGACCGATCCCTGCGGTACCCCACTAGTCACTGCCTGCCACTCGGAAAAAGACCAGTTTATTCCAACTCTTTGCTTTCTGTCTGCCAACCAGTTCTCTATCCAAGTCAATACCTTGCCCCCAATCCCATGTGCCTTAACTTTACATGCTAATCTCTTATGCGGGACCTTATCGAAAGCCTTCTGAAAGTCCAAATACACCACATCCACTGGTTCTCCCTTATCTATTTTACCAGTTACATCCTCAAAAAATTCCAGTAGATTAGTCAAGCACGATTTACCTTTTGTAAATCCATGTTGGCTTTGTCCGATCCTTTCACTGTTTTCCAAGTGTTCTGCTATTACATTTTTTATAATGGACTCTAGCATTTTCCCCACTACCGATGTCAGGCTTACCGGGCTTATCGGCCTTCAATCCCATCAATTTCCCTAACACCATTTCCCTACAAATACTGATTTCTTTCAGTTCCTCCCTTTCATCAGACCCTATGCTCCCCGACATCTCTGGGAGGTTACCTGTGGCGAGTGCAGTCGGCGTTGTGTGCAAGCGAGAGTTTTGGTAAGTGAGAGAGTTTGGGTAAGTGGGAGGTGAGGGGGTGTTTTTGCCCTGTTTTGTTTCCCGCTCTCAGGCTTAGCCAGCACTGCGGAAGCGGAGCAGCGAGACGAATCAACCTAACGGGCCCCACAAACAGCATTCAAAAGGGAGGTAGGTGATCAGCTGGTTGGTAGGTCCTCTTTTTTATACCTTTATAAGTTGGTAAGTACTATTAAATAGTGGTGTGATATTATCATCTATATCGGGGCAGCAGGTCTTCATAACTAATCAAAATAAATTTAATTAATTATATAGAATGGGTTAGCAGGTGATGTGTTACTGCTGCAAAATGTGGGAGCCGGTGGACCCCATTGAGGCTCACGGTGATTACATTTGCGACAAGTGTTTGCTGCTAGAGGAACTCTGGCTCCGTGTTGATGTGCTTGAGGCCGAGCTTCAGACACTGCGACACATCAGGGAGGGGGAGAAGTACCTGGACTCTATGTTTCAGGAGGTAGTCACACCTATGAAATTAATTAATTCAGATGTAGTCCGTGGTCAGGGACAGGACAATGTGGCTATGAGTGAGGTAGGTACAGGGATCCAGGAGGTAGTGCTGGAGGAGCCGCAGCCCTTGCTCTTGCCAAACAGGTTCGAGGTTCTTACTCCCTGTGGGGGCGGGAGCGGGGACTGCAGGGAGGATGAGCAACCTGGCCACAGCACCATGGAACAGGGGGCCATTCAAGAGGGGGGAGTAAATAGAAATGTTGTAGTGGTAGGGGATAGCATCGTTAGAGGGATAGATAGAGTTCTCTACAGTCGAGAGCGGGAGTCCCGAAGGCTGTGTTGCCTGCCCGGTGCCAGGGTTAAGGACATCTCTTCTGGGCTGGAGAGAAACTTGGAGTGGGAGGGGGAGGATCCAGTTGTCATGGTCCATGTTGGTACCAACGATGTAGATAGGACAAGGAAGAAGGTTCTGTTAAAGGAGTATGAGCAGCTAGGGGTCAAATTAAAAAACAGAACCTCAAGGGTAATAATCTTATTACCTGAGCCACAAGCGAATTTGGCTAGGCTAAATAAAATTAGAGAGTTAAATGCGTGGCTCAAAGACTGCTGTCGGAGAAATGGGTTTTGCTTCTTGGGACACTGGCACCAGTACTGGGACAGGAGAGAGCTGTTCCATTGGGACGGACTTCACTTGGCCAGTGCTGGGACTAGAGTCCTGGCGAATCATATAACTAGGGCTGTAGAGAGGGCTTTAAACTAATTAGTGGGGGGGGGAGGTTTCTAGAGAGCAAATAATAAAAATGACAACAGAGAAGGTCATAGACCTAGGTAGCAGTGGGGGAATTAAAAACCAGAGAGTGTCGGGAAGGGACAGAATGTATGGAGTAAAAGGTAAAGTAGTAAAAGGGGAAAAAGCAGGAACTAAGTGTCACAAAACGTATTTGAAAGTTCTTTATCTGAATGCACGTAGCATTCGTAACAAAATGGACGAGTTGACGGCAAAAATAACTACATATGGGTATGATCTTGTGGCCATTACAGAAACATGGCTGCAGGGTGACCATGACTGGGTATTAAACATACGAGGGTATTTAACAATCGGGAAGGACAGGCAGGAAGGATGGGGAGGTGGGGTGGCTATGTTAATAAAGGAAGGAATCACTGCAATACAGTGAAATGATATTGGGTCAAAGGATCAGGATAATGAAACAGTTTGGGTGGAGATAAGGAATAATATGGGGAAAAAAACACTAGTGGGCGTAGTCTATAGGCCTCCTAACAGTTGCAACTCTGTTGGATGGAGTATTAATCAAGAAATAGTTGGGGCTTGTAATAAGGGAACAGCTATAATTATGGGGGATTTTAACTTTCATATTAACTGGACAAATCAAATTGGGCAGGGCAGCCTTGAGGAAGAGTTCATTGAGTGCATTAGGGATGGGTTTCTTGAGCGGTATGTAACTGAACCGACCAGGGGGCAAGCAACCTTAGATTTGGTCCTGTGTAATGAGACAGGATTAATTAAAAATGTCCCAGTAAAGGATCCCCTTGGAATGAGTGACCATAACATGGTTGAATTCCATATTCAATTAGAGGGTGAGAAGGTTGGATCTCAAACAAGCGTGCTAAGCTTGAATAAAGGAGACTATGAAGGTATGAGAGCGGAATTGATTAGAGTTGCCTGGGGAAATAGATTAAAGGGTAAGACGGTACATGATCAGTGGTGTACATTCAAGGAGTTATTTTACAACTTTCAAAAAATATATATTCCACTGAGGAAAAAAGGGTGTAAAAGAAAAGACAGCCATCTGTGGCTAAGTAAAGTAATAAATGATAGTATCCGACTAAAAACAAGGGCATATAAGGTAGCCAAATCTAGTGGGAGCATAGAAGATTGGGAAGTCTTTAAAAGACAGCAAAAAAGAACTAAAAGATTGATTAAGAAAGGGAAGATAGATTATGAAAGTAAATTAGCAAAAAATATAAAAACAGCAAGAGTTTCTATAGTTATATAAAAAGAAAAAGGGTGGCTAAAGTAATTGTTGGTCCCTTAGAGGACGAGACCAGGAAATTAATGGTGGGAAACATGGAGATGGCAAAAACGCTGAACAAATATTTTGTATCAGTCTTTACAGTAGAGGACACTAAGAATATCCCAACACTGGACAAACAGGGGGCTTTGGTGGGGGGGGAGGAGCTAAATACGATTAAAATCACTAAGGAAGTGGTACTCGGTAAAATAATGGGACTTAAGGCGGATAAATCCCCTGGACCTGATGGTTTACATCCTAGGGTCTTGAGGGAAGTGGCGGTAGGGATTGTGGATGCATTGGTAATAATTTTCCAAAACTCCCTGGACTCAGCAAAGGTCCTGGCAGATTGGAAAACTGCTAATGTAACACCCTTATTTAAAAAGGGTAGTAGACAGAAGGCTGGAAACTATAGACCAGTTAGCCTAACATCTGTGGTTGGTAAAATTTTAGAGTCCATTATTAAGGAGACAGTAACGGGACATTTGGATAAACATAATTTAATAGGACAAAGTCAGCATGGTTTTACGAAGGGGAAGTCATGTTTGACAAATTTGCTTGAGTTCTTTGAGGATGTAACATGCAGGGTGGATAAAGGGGAACCAGTGGACGTAGTGTATTTAGACTTCCAAAAGGCATTTAACAAGGTGCCACACAAAAGATTATTGCTCACGATAAAAAATCACGGGATTGGGGGTAATATTCTGGCATGGGTGGAGGATTGGCTATCTAATAGAAAGCAGAGAGTTGGGATAAATGGTTCATTCTCAGACTGGCAATCATTAACTAGTGGTGTTCCGCAGGGGTCAGTGCTGGGACCCCAACTCTTTACAATCTATATTAACGATTTGGAGGAAGGGACCGAGTGTAACATATCAAAGTTTGCAGATGATACAAAGATGGGAGGGAAAGTAGTGAGTGAGGAGGACATAAAAAACCTGCAAAGGGACATAGACAGGGTAAGTAAGTGGGCAGAGATTTGGCAGATGGAATATAATACTGGAAAGTGTGAGGTTATGCACTTTGGCAGGAAAAATCATAGAGCAAGTTATTATCTTAATGGCAAGAAACTGGAAAGTACTGCAGTACAAAGGGATCTGGGGGTCCTGGTGCACGAAACACAAAAAGTTAGTATGCAGGTGCAGCAGGTGATCAAGAAGGCCAATGGAATGTTGGCTTTTATTGCTAGGGGGACGGAATATAAAAACAGGGAGGTATTGCTGCAGTTGTACAAGGTATTGGTGAGACCACACCTGGAATACTGCATACAGTTTTGGTGTCCATACTTAAGAAAAGACATACTTGCTCTCGAGGCAGTACAAAGAAGGTTCACTCGGTTAATCCCGGGGATGAGGTGGTTGACATATGAGGAGAGGTTGAGTAGATTGGGACTTTACTCATTGGAGTTCAGAAGAATGAGAGGCGATCTTATTGAAACATATAAGATTGTGAAGGGGCTTGATCGGGTGGATGCGGTGAGGATGTTCCCAATGATGGGTGAAACTAGAACTAGTGGGCATAATCTTAGAATAAGGGGCTGCTCTTTCAAAACTGAGATGAGGAGAAACTTCTTCACTCAGAGGGTGGTAGGTCTGTGGAATTTGCTGCCCCAGAGAGCTGTGGAAGCTACATCATTAAATAAATTTAAAACAGAAATAGACAGTTTCCTTGAAGTAAGGGGAATTAGGGGTTACGGGGAACGGGTAGGATATCGGACATGAGGCTAGGTTCGGATCGGTCATGGCCCTGTGGGTGGCGGAGCGGGCCCAGGGGCCGTGTAGCCTGGTTCTGCTCCTACTTCTTGTGTTCTAATTCTGTGTTAGATTTCAGGAGATGGTTCTATTCACAGGGATTAGGGGAGACCTCGGAAACAGGCTGCCAGCTAGGAGTCCTTCAAGAGTAAATTGGGCCTGTTCCTGGCTGGGGTGGAGATCACCTCTTACAGAAGGTAAGTACTGCAGGAAATACAGGGACAGAGTGATCTCCTGGACGAGTTTCGATCGCCTAGATGGGTCGGAGAGGAATTTCCCAGTTTTTTTTCTCCCAAATTGTCCATTGGGTTTTTCGCCTCTCCCGGGAGATCACATGGGTTCGGGTGGGATGGAGAGTGAAAGTAGATTTGAGGTTAGGATCAGATCAGCCATGATCTTATTGAATGGTGGAGCAGGCTCGAGGGTCCGATTGGCCTACTTCTGCTCCTATTTCTTATGTTCTAAGACAGAACCAAAATATGTATTCAATTGGTCTGCCATTTCTTTGTTCCCATTATAAATTCCCCTGATTCTGACTGCAAGGGACCTACGCTTGACTTCACCAATCTTTTTCTCTTCACATATCTATAAAAGCTTTTACAGTCAGTTTTTATGTTCCCTGCAAGCTTACCCTCATATTCTATTTTCCCTTTCTTAATTAATCGCTTTGTCCTCCTTTGTTGAATCCTAAACTGCTCCCAATCCTCAAGTTTACTGCTTTTTCTGCCCAATTTATATGTCCTGTCCTTGGATCTTATGCTCTCCCTAATTTCCCTTGTTAGTCACGGTTGAGTCACCTTTTTTGTTTTATTTTTATGCCAAACTGGGATGAACAAATTCTGTAGTTCATCCATGTGGTCTTTGAATGTTTGCCATTGTCTATCCACCGTCAACCCTTTGAGTGACATTCCCCAATCAATCCTACCCAACTCGCGCCTCAGACCATCGTAGTTTCCTTTATTTAAATTCAGGACCCTAGTCTCTGAGTCGACTACTTCATTCTCCATCTTAATGAAGAATTCGATCATATTATGATCGCTCCGACCCAAGGGGCCTCGTACAACAAGATTGCTAATTAATCCTTTCTCGTTACATAATACCCAGTCTAAGATGGCCTGATCTCTGGTTGGTTCCTCGACATATTGGTCCAGGAAACCATCCCTTAAACACGCCAGGAATTCCTCCTCCACAGTATTGTTACTTATTTGGTTAGCCCAATCTATATGTAGATTAAAGTCACCCATGATGACTCAGTGCCCTTATTGCACGCTTCTCTAATTTCCCTTTTAATGCCATCCCCAACCTCCACATTACTGTTTGGAGGTCTATATATCACTCCCACTAACGTTTTCTGCCCCTTGGTATTTCTCAGTTCTACCCATACAGATTCCACATCATCAGAGCTAATATCCTTCCTTACAATTGTTTAACCAGCAATGCTACCCCACCTCCCTTTCCTTTTTGCCTATCTTTCCTGAATATAGAACGTTAAGGGAGTGGAAGCCCTTGCGGTTGACAAAAACTCCTGGATTGCGATGTGGTGCCCTAAGGGCCACATGTGTGCAGTCAATGATGCCCTGCACCCTTGGAAAGTCTGCCAGCTGAGTTAATCCACGCGCTTGCGCCCTCACACTTGCGCGATCCCGGGTGAAATGGATGTGATTGTGTGCGAGGGCAAAGAGGCCATCGATGACCTGTTTGATGCAAGTGTGTGCGGCTGCCTGGGAGATGCCGCTGATGTCTGCTGCTGATCCCTGGAAGGAGCCTGAGGCATAAAAGTTGAGTGTGGTGGTGACTTTGATGGCCACTGGTAAGGAGTGTGGACCTGGTGCTCTGGGCTCCAGGTCTTGCTGTAGCATTACACAGATGTCAGTCACTACCTCTCGCGAAAGTTGGAGCTGCCTTTGGCACTGTTGCTCAGTCATGTTGAGTTAGCTCACCCTGTGTCTGTAGACCCTGTTTGGGGGGTATCTCCTGCACCGACTGCCTTCCATGTGCTGGCCCCTTCTGGCCTGTGCTGCCTCAGGTGGCTGAGATGCAGCCTGTCGCTCCTGCTGGTGCTGCTGTTGCTGGTGCTGCTGTTGTTGCTGGTGCTGCAGTTGTTGCTGGATCTGCTGTTGTTGCTGGATCTGCTGTTGTTGCTGGATCTGCTGTTGTTGCTGGATCTGCTGTTGTTGCTGGATCTGCTGCAGCCTCCTCTGCTGTTGGAGATCCTCTAATGCCAAGAAGGGAAGGAACAAAAGGCCTCCCATGCTTCTGGCAGATGCCTCCATTGAGGAAGCGCTGAGTTAGGGTGCTGAGAGGGGCTTCCCAGGAGCTCACACTGGAGAAGTGTGTGAGGCTCCAACCTTCCACAGCTGTGCCTAAGCCTTCAACAAGTTGCCCCAAGCCTTGAGCAACAAGGTCCTGCAGCCTACAAATGCTGGCTGATTAAATCTCTTCATTCCTGATTGACCTGCAGCTGAAAGCAAGCAAGCCAACATTGTTCACGCCAGGTTTCATCAGCAGTGTTCCCACTAGGCGTGGTTTACGTGGGGAAAGGCTGAAAATTCCAAGGGCCCCTTAAAATTGGATTAAACATGCCAATTATTGATCATTAGGCTCCCGTCCACCTGTCCCGCCTGCTGCGGGCGGGACAGATTCGGGTCGCGCTGAAACACGGGGGCGAAAGTCGGGCGGGGCAGGGAATCTGGCGGGGTGGGGGTCGCGACCCCCTATTTCTGCGATTTTCAGCCCCCGGCCGCCTGAAACCCCGCCCGATAGCTCCAGGAAAATCGGGGCCTCTGTGTTCTCACAGCTTACTGTCCCACCTAGCTTTGTATCGTCAGCAAACTTGGTAACATTATACTCGGTCCCTTCATCTAGGTCATTAATATAGAGGCTTGCGGCACCCCACTAGTTACAGCCTGCCAACCTGAAAAAGACCCATTTATCCCTACTCTCTGTTTTCTGTCCGTTAACCAATCCTCTATCCATGCTACTATATTACCCCCAACCCCATGAGCCCTTATCTTGTGTAATAACCTTTTATGAGGCACCTTATCGAAGGTCTTTTGGAAATCCAAATATACTACATCCACTGGTTCCCCTTTATCTACCCTGCTAGTTACATCCTCAAAAAACCCAAATAAATTTGTAAACACTATTTACCTTTCATAAAACCATGTTGACTCTGCCTAATCATGTTATGATTTTCTAAGTGCCCTGATACCACTTCCTTAACAATGGATACCAGTATTTTCCCAACGACTGATGTTAGGCTTACTGGCCTGTAGTTCCCTGTTTTCTCTCTCCTTCCTTCCTTGAATAGCAGTGTTACATTTGCTACCTTCCAATCTGCTGGGACTGTTCTAGAATCTGGAGAATTTTTGAAGATCAAAACCAATGCATCCACTATCTCTGCAGCCACCTCTTTTAGAACCCTAGGATGTAGGCCGTCAGGTCCAGGGGTTTTGTCGGCTTTTGGTCCCATTAGTTTCTCTAGTACTTTTTCTCTACTTATATTAATTACATTAAGTTCCTCACCCTCATTAGGAGTTTCCACACCATTTTTGTTATGCTTTTTGTGGCTTCTACTGTGAAGACAGATACAAAATATTTGTTTAACATTTCTGCCATTTCCTTATTCCCCATAATAATATTTCCTGTCTCAGCCTCTAAGGCCTTCTTTCCTGGCTGTGAACAGAGGAAAATAAAAATCAGAAACAGAGACACAGGCAGTCAATCTGAATGCTGCTAGGACAGTCAGTTCCAGAAAACCTTGTAAAGTCAGTCATAGACAAAAAGCTATGAGGGGAAGTTTTGACCAGACTCAAAAGTTTGACATGTAGGACAGTAGTTAGGAGTTGATTTGTTTAAGTCTAGTAAGGTGAGCCAGTGATGTGGGGATGCATAGCATATTTATTATTTGTACTATTGTGCAAAGACACATTGTACTGATTGAATAAAGTGAATTTGATCATAACTGTTGCTGTGAAATAAAGTAGAATAATCATTCATGCCTGGTCATATCTTACCAGGAGTTTTCTTGGTCCATCTTCAAGAAGAATTTGGAGAGGCATGTGAGGGTATATGCAAAAAACACAGTTATATGGTTCAGATCATGAGGCAGTACTATTGTTTCACCCTAGATAAAGTTATTGGCTCGGATTTTGCGGTGGATATACTCTAAGAGTACGCCGTCATACCGCTTTTGAAATATACTGCAAGTTCAGGATTTCCACATGCGCTTGCGCACGTGCTAAATCCCGAACTTGCAATCTGTCAAGGTAGGCATTGACAGATGATCCGCACCACCTTGGAAATCCCAATTGCTGGCACAAAGTTGGGCTAATTGCCCACCAACTGCTGTGCAGTGGTCAGACGCACAGCTCCTCAAAGAATTCCTTGTAGGACATGTACGACCTGTACACATATTGAGGAGGATTGTACCTGGTGGGCTTCTGTCCTCTGCCATGCTGTCGGATTCTCCTGACCTCGACACTGCAACTCATCCTTCATTATGATGGCACAGAATGGTATGCCTATGGGGAAAGCCATCCCTTGGCTCAAGTCGATCTGAGTGGGGGTTTGGGGTGGGGAATTTGGGGGTTCCACCTGAAGTTAAAATTGGCCCTAATTTTGTTGGCTTAAGTGTAACAACCTGAACCCAAGATTGGTTCCCCCATTGGAATTACCCTATACTTATCTACTTGCACATGTCTGACCACTTTGTACACTAGCAGCTAGGTTTAATGTGTGTTGTATTGTATATGTACTGGTGCTCTGAGTTTCGGAGGAAGCCAAGACACCCAAATGCGTAAAGCAACATTAATATGTCATGCATAACAAAGTATGTGTACAACTTAAAGAAACCAGTACTTGCATTTCATGTGAAATCCCCACAAGAGTATTATTTATTTCCTAAAAGTTTAGCTGAGAATTAATAGCTCAACATGTGATGCATATATAATGAAAAATAGATAAAAGAACAGATCATTTTAGGAAAAAGTAATGGGTGACTGGTGAGTGTGACCTGAGCTCACCATTTGCCAGGTTACATCTAGCAATCTGTATTTTTCATTATACAGTACCATTTTGTTACATCACAAAAGATTTTTGTCTCGTTTCAAACTAATTTACCACAAATCCCCTTTATATTCTATTGAAAGCTGTAATATTTGTCAAACTATGTAATGTAGAAGCTGTGAGTTAAAGGACTGATTGCTTCTTTCAAATTCATCACCTTACTGCTCTGTGTCAACTTTGGGAAAGGTGATTATATTTCACATATAACCAAATCACAAATTTGTCATTAGGGCTATTTACCAATACATATACTGTAGATAGGTCATCTTCAAATTGATCCCCAATGTTATATGTATCTGATAAGTTAACATTGTTACACTAATTCAGCCACTGCGTTCACTTTAATAGAGTGTGTGTATACAGTACAGGAATGGTGTTGCAGCAGTTGAAGCCATCTGCTCAAGCTTTGATGAATGGAGACTGCCTTCTTGTGGTGAGCTTTTGTTGCACACACTGCTGATTTCATAATCCCCATGCAGTACAACACACTCTCCACTCCTTCCCCTGTGGCTAATCTGAATGTAAATGGGGAATGTGAAACTACTTCAAAGTTCAATGGCATACTGCCGGTCTCTCCAGAAAGCACTTAATATGAAAGTTGGCTAGAGAGCTTGTAGTTCTTCATCTAGTGACGCATGTTGTACAGCAATATATGACACAAAGGCTGATTGACTCAAAATGAAAACATTAGGTTTACACTATTGGTTGTGTCCACAGGATCAGCGAGGTCAGCTTGAAATGTATTAGTCTCCAGAAATTAACTGTTATATTTTATTATTCTATTCACATGTGAAATCTCCCTGATTTTTACTAGTGTTAAATGTAATGTTATGAAGCTTCTGATAAAAGTGTAGTTCATTAAGTTAACCAAGGATTTGGATAGTTTGGGAATGCATAGAGAATGTGGTGAATTAAGGGACTCCCAATTTTCCTTTAGCAAGGAAGAACTTGTAAAATTATTGTGGTACATACACGTTTTCATGAAACAAACACCTAAGCAAATTGATTTTAAGAATACTTAAATAAAAGGTGACTAATTAACTTTCTTTTGTACTCAGATTGCGATATTTCTGAAATTTTCTGAGGCATATTATATAAAAACCAGCTCTGAGCTGAATGTTTGGTACACATATATTCTGCAGTGTTTACTATCTATCTTCTATATATATAAAAGACCTCTTCTGTCTGCCTGTCTGTCTGTCTGTCCGTTCTCTATACGTTCGAAAGTTATAGAGCGTACCTACACGCGCGTCACATCAAAAGAAAGCTTACGATTACGGACCGGTCATAGGCGTATTTACTTTTCCGTCAGACAAAGATCGTGCCCACGGTATCCCAAAAACGTTCAAAATTCCGCTCATTAAATGGGAAAAGTTCCGCTCATTTGCTCATTAGCATTGAGTGACGTGAAGGTTGACCAATCGTACGGTCGAGCGACCTGACAGTTGACCGACGGTTGACCAATCGCTGCGTCACGGGGGCGGGTTCATTGCGCGTGCGGGCGGGCCATCCTACAGTTGAGTGTTGAGTGACTTGACGATTGACCAATCCTACAGTTCAGTGACCTGATGGTCGACCAATCGGTGCGTGTGTGGGCGGGCCTTATCGTTCTGAACCGAGGTGAGTGGCCGCCATCTTGATTCTTCACGATTTTTTTCCCACACTTTCTGTGTGTTAGGGAACTAAGGAAAATAACAATTTATTTGAGTTTTAAATTGTATTTAGCAACAGTAGGAAATGAAGTGATCCCCTGCCCTTCGCCCGGAGGCTCGCCTACTTTGACGACCATTTCGAGCGGCTGTGCCGGCGCCGGGTGCGGCCTAGCAGCCCGGGAAGTCTGGGCCTTGAGTTGCGGGCCGTGCCGGGAGCCGCTGCGCACAAAACTTCCCCGCGGCATCAACAGCCCCGCCCCAGAGCCCGACCCATAGCCACCAGGTCACCGGCCGCGGCGGGCCGTGCCGGGAGCTGCCGCGCACAAAACTTCCCCGCGGCGTCAACAGCCCTGCCCCAGAGCCCGACCCAAAGTCACCAGGTCACCGGCAGCGGCGGGCCATGCCGGGAGCTGCCGCACACAAAACCTCCCCGCGGCGTCAACAGCCCCGCCCCAGAGCCCGACCCAAAGCCATCAGGTGAGCGGCCGTGGCGGCCCAGTCTCTCTCTCTCTCTCTCACACTCCCAATCTCTCTCTCTCACACTCCCAATCTCTCTCTCTCTCACGCTCCCAATCTCTCTCTCTCTCACTCCCAATCTCTCTCTCTCTCTCACACTCCCAATCTCTCTCTCTCTCACACTCCCAATCTCTCTCTCTCTCACACTCCCAATCTCTCTCTCTCTCACACTCCCAATCTCTCTCTCTCTCTCACACTCCCAATCTCTCTCTCTCTCACACTCCCAATCTCTCTCTCTCTCACACTCCCAATCTCTCTCTCTCTCACACTCCCAATCTCTCTCTCTCTCTCACACTCCCAATCTCTCTCTCTCTCACACTCCCAATCTCTCTCTCTCACATTCCCAATCTCTCTCTCTCACACTCCCAATCTCTCTCTCTCTCACTACCAATCTCTCTCTCTCAAACTCCCAATCTCTCTCGCTCTCACACTCCCAGTCTCTCTCTCTCTCACACTCCCAATCTCTCTCTCTCACACTCCCAATCTCTCTCCCTCACACTCCCAGTCTCTCTCTCTCTCTCACTCCCACTCCCAATCTCTCTCTCTCTCACACTCCCAATCTCTCTCTCTCTCACACTCCCAATCTCTCTCTCTCACACTCCCAATCTCTCTCTCTCACTCCTTCCCTCTCTCTCTGTCTCTCTCTCCTTCCCTCTCTCTCTCTCTCTCTCTCCTTCCCTCTCTCTCTCTCTCTCTCTCCTTCCCTCTCTCTCTCTCTCTCCTTCCCTCTGCCTCCCCTCTCTCCCTCCCCTCTCTCCCCCTCTCCTCCCTCCCCCACCTTCTCCCCCCTCCCTTCCCTACCCCCTTCCCTCCCCCCTCCCTCCCCCCCTTCCCTCCCTCCCCCTCCCCCTTCCTCCCCCTCCCCCTCCTCCCCCTTCCCCCCCCTCCCCCTTCCCCCCTTCCCCCCAGTCGCTCTCTCTCTTCCCCCCGTCTCTCGCTCTCTCTCTCTTCCCCCCAGTCTCTCGCTCTCTCTCTCTTCCCCCCAGTCTCTCGCTCTCTCTCTCTTCCCCCCAGTCTCTCGCTCTCTCTCTTCCCCCCCCAGTCTCTCGCTCTCTCTCTTCCCCCCCCAGTCTCTCGCTCTCTCTCTTCCCCCCAGTCTCTCTCTCTCTCTCTTCCCCCCATCTCTCGCTCTCTCTCTTCCCCCCCAGTCTCTCACTCTCTTCCCCCCCAGTCTCTCACTCTCTTCCCCCCAGTCGCTCTCTCTCTTCCCCCAGTCGCTCTCTCTCTTCCCCCCAGTCGCTCTCTCTCTTCCCCCCAGTCGCTCTCTCTCTTCCCCCAGTCGCTCTCTCTCTTCCCCCCCAGTCGCTCTCTCTCTTCCCCCCAGTCGCTCTCTCTCTTCCCCCCCAGTCGCGCTCACTCCCCCCGTCTCTCGCTCTCTCTCTTCCCCCCAGTCGTTCTCTCTCTTCCCCCCCAGTCGCTCTCTCTTCCCCCCAGTCGCTCTCTCTTCCCCCCAGTCGCTCTCTCTCTTCCCCCCAGTCGCTCTCTCTCTTCCCCCCAGTCGCTCTCTCTCTTCCCCCCAGTCGCTCTCTCTCTTCCCCCCAGTCGCTCTCTCTCTTCCCCCCAGTCGCTCGCTCTCTTCCCCCCAGTCGCTCTCTCTCTTCCCCCCAGTCGCTCTCTCTCTTCCCCCCAGTCGCTCTCTCTCTTCCCCCCAGTCGCTCTCTCTCTTCCCCCCAGTCGCTCTCTCTCTTCCCCCCAGTCGCTCTCTCTCTTCCCCCCAGTCGCTCTCTCTCTTCCCCCCAGTCGCTCTCTCTCTTCCCCCCAGTCGCTCTCTCTCTTCCCCCCAGTCGCTCTCTCTCTTCCCCCCAGTCGCTCTCTCTCTTCCCCCCCAGTCGCTCTCTCTCTTCCCCCCCAGTCGCTCTCTCTCTTCCCCCCCAGTCGCTCTCTCTTCCCCCCCAGTCGCTCTCTCTCTTCCCCCCCAGTCGCTCTCTCTCTTCCCCCCCAGTCGCTCTCTCTCTTCCCCCCCAGTCGCTCTCTCTCTTCCCCCCCAGTCGCTCTCTCTCTTCCCCCCCAGTCGCTCTCTCTCTTCCCCCCCAGTCGCTCTCTCTCTTCCCCCCGTCGCTCTCTCTCTTCCCCCCAGTCGCTCTCTCTCTTCCCCCCCAGTCGCTCTCTCTCTTCCCCCCCAGTCGCTCTCTCTCTTCCCCCCCAGTCGCTCTCTCTCTTCCCCCCAGTCGCTCTCTCTCTTCCCCCCCAGTCGCTCTCTCTCTTCCCCCCCAGTCGCTCTCTCTCTTCCCCCCCAGTCGCTCCCTCTCTCTCTTCCAACAACAACATGCCCTCAAAAAAGCCTCGGCACCGCCGGGCACCCCCAGCTAGTTTTTAATAAAGTAACGGCTAATTTTCACGTGGAATTAGCTTTATGCTTACAACATTTGGTATTAGATTTCTGCAAAGTTGCTACCAAAGAAGTGTCTCAGTCAAGCTCCTCAGTAGTAAGCAGCAGTTATAAACATACTGAAAGATATTAAATAAACCAGATCATAAAAAAATTATATTGGAAGAAAAAAGTAACCAGTATTTAGGGAAAAAGCCCTTTTATTATCTTTGCCCATGTTCTGTTATCACGTGGTGGAAGGCAAACTGATAAGCTGACATCCTGTTTACATTTACCACAATAGTTGGATTTAACAAAGTTCAAAAACAATCAGGCATGATTTCTGTACCTTAGAAAACATGCATATATTACTGTTTCATAATCTTTTGAAATCCATATTTTGTTTTGGAGGCACAATCTGATGCTGATTTTAATTAAATTGTGGATTAAGCATATACTTAAATATATTGTGCCTAACAAACAAGGCAGCTACACAATTGGAGGATAAGCTGTCCTAAGAGTGAGATCCATGTGATTGCCTATGAGCTAATTTATAGTTGCTTGTTGGTTAATAAAAAAAATATGACTTAGTTGATATATGTATTTGTACCTATAACACTGTTATCAAAATAGCTGCAGTCATGAAAAATCTGCTGTTGTCCAGTGGCTATAAAATGTTTTACATATCTGGATTATAGGATCTTAAAATTTAACACATTTGGAGAACTGATTAAGATATTTGATTTACACCATTTTTTTTTTCATTCATGGGATGTGGGTGTCGCTGGCAAGGCCAGCATTTATTGTCCATCCCTAATTGCCCATCCCTAATTGCCCTTGAAAAGGTGGTGGTGAGCCGCCTTCTTGAACCGCTGCAATCCGTGTGGTGAAGGTACTCCCACAGTGCTGTTAGGGAGGGAGTTCCAGGATTTTGACCCAGCGACAATGAAGGAACAGCGATATATTTCCAAGTCAGGATGGTGTGTGACTTGGACAGGAATTTGGAGGAGATGGTGTTCTCATGCGCCTGCTGCTCTTCTAGGTAGTAGAGGTTGTGGGTTTGGGAGGTGCTGTCGAAGAAGCCTTGTTGAGTTGCTGCAGAGCATCTTGTAGATGGTACACATTGCAGCCACGGTGCACCGTTGGTGGAGGGAGTGAATGTTTAAGGTGGTGGATGGGTGCCGATCAAGTGGGCTGCTTTGTCCTGGATGGTGTCGAGCTTCTTGAGTGTTGTTGGAGCTGCACTCATCCAGGCAAGTGGAGAGTATTCCATCACACTCCTGACTTGTGCCTTGTAGATGGTGGAAAGGCTTTGGGGAGTCAGGAGGTGAGACACTCACTGCAGAATACCCAGCATCTGACCTGCTCTTGTAGCCACAGCATTTATTTGGCTGGTCCAGTTAAGTTTCTGGTCAATGGTGACCTCCCAGAATGTTGATGGTAGGGGATTCGGCGATGGTAATGCCATTGAATGTCAAGGGGTGATGGTTAGACTCTCTCTTGTTGGTTATAGTCATTGCGTGGCACTTGTGTGGTGCTAATGTTACTTGCCACTTATCAGACCAAGCCTGAATGTCGTCCAGGTGTTGCTACATGCAGGCATGGACTGCTTCATTATCTGAGGAGTTGCGAATGGAACTGAACACTGCAATCATCAGCGAACATCCCCACTTCTGACCTTATGATGGAGGGAAGGTCATTGATGAAGCAGCTGCAGATGGTTGGGCCTAGGACACTGCCCTGAGGAACTCCTGCAGCGATGTCCTGGGGCTGAGACGATTGACCTCCAACAACCACATACATCTTCCTTTGTGCTAGGTATGACTCCAGCCAGTGGAGAGTTTTCCCACTGATTTCCATTGACTTCAATTTTACTAGGGCTCCTTGATGCCACACTCGGTCAAATGCTGCCTCGATGTCAAAGTAGTGATGGTTCATTTTTACACCATATTTTTGTTTTACAATGAAATCCTGAGGATTATCAGTGTTTTAAATAAAGTTATATCTTCGTGATCCATATGCAAACTTTCCAGTTTATTATTTCTATGGCACAAATTGCCTGTTAATAGTTAGCTGATCCACTTCTAAATAGGCATGGACTCCA
Source organism: Somniosus microcephalus (assembly GCF_052327205.1). Taxonomy (NCBI): domain Eukaryota; kingdom Metazoa; phylum Chordata; class Chondrichthyes; order Squaliformes; family Somniosidae; genus Somniosus; species Somniosus microcephalus. Next base: position 186,090,186 of record NC_140997.1, on the reverse strand, counting down.
AAGTAATTTCATAGTCTGAATTGGATGATTTTGTATTTATTTGAATAATTCATATTACAGTAGATCATTTTGGATTCATTTGGACTTTGAATGCCACTTGCTGACAAGTTCAAGCAAGTGAAGCTACCAGTTTTAAAGTGGTGTTGAAACTAAAAGGAAAGCTGAAGCTGCACTAGAATAAAACAGTTGGGACTCAAAGAAATGTACATCCAGAGTTCAGCTCAGAAACATAATGGCCCAGAAATTCGGGTCGGAGGCTTCCCGCGTGTGCAAGCCTCCAACCTGCACTTACCTAGCGCGCCGGCTGTTGAGCTATGGGCCCGCGTGGGATTCCAATCCTGGGCCTGCTCCAACTGCCGGCGCGCAGTGCTTGCGTATCCCAGGGGCGCAGTTAGTTCGATGCGTCCCCTGGGATCATGTGGGCCATGGAGAGCCAATGGTAGCAGGGAAATGCCCATTCATAAAATTGACAGGAAGAGCTGTCAAAACCATAAATACTATAAGCCCCAAAACATCACTAAAACTTCAAATAAATTTTTTAAAAATCACATTTTTAAAATAACTATAAATTATATAAAATAACTATTTTAAACAATAATTTAAATTTTTGAAAAAACGAATTACATTTTCTAACGGGGCTAAAAATAAACTTACCTTTCTTTAAAGTATTCAAAAATAATAAACATGTGGAAAAAATGTTTTAATTTTAATTAATTCACCACTTACCTTGTTAAAAGCAGGCATTGCGCCTACTTTTTATATGTATAACTCCTGGAGACTTACCCTCCCGGAAAAACCTGGAAAAAAAACGTAAGCTCAATGCGCACGCGCTGCCTCTCCGGCGCACGCATTCCACCTCTGAACCCCTTCTTTCAAGGGAACGGAAGTTCCGGTTTCCCGCGCATGCACAGTGCATGCACAAAACTGGCACTTCCATTGGGCCTACGGGTGAGTACCCCGTGCATACTCACCCGTGGAGACCCGAATTCCGAATATTGATCTGGATTCTCAAATCAGATTCACCGAACAATGGTCATCTCTACATCCGAGAGATTCTTTTGGCTGTAGTATACTTCCAGTTGTCAAAAAAACTCTGTACCCTTTCAGACAAACTGAGTTCAGGTCAGGATGACCCAAAAGAAATACAGTTGCACAGGCTTTAGAGTTCTGTCCCAGCCAGAGGTATCACATTACATGCTTGACACATGAACTAATTTTGACCAAAATTCCTGGAAAAATTTGTATTTTTAAAAAAAAACTTGTTTTGATCAGAATATCCTTCATTACAGGACTGGAACAATCCAAGAGGAAAAGTTAAGAGCTTTTATTCCAAAATCTGATCTGGAATAAGTCGTATAACTTACATTTATCCACTTCATGTCGTCATGCACATTATCCAAAGATCTTTGTGGCTAATGTGCTTCCTGTAGGTTTAATTTGGTATTAATTCCACTCTGTATGTTCTTCTCTCCCTCGCATTTTACAATGTAAAGTAAAAACAATGTATCAAATTTGTACTGGAAGTGGAAATATCATGTATCAATTTTGTACTAATATATTCAGTGCCTAGGAACTTGCCAACAAACTGCAGAAAAAATAAAGACAAATTTAAATAGCTGTGAATGATCATTCAGTGACCCATTTTAGAAGTTATTTTGCATTATATCCATGTTGCAAGGGTTGCAGCGGGTTGAAACACTATGCAAATCAACAACAAGCCAACTGCTCAACCTCACACAGCACATCGAAGATGGTTTTGAGCAAGGGATGGTAACAGGTGCTGTTTTTGTAGACCTGTCAGCAGCATACGATACAGTGAACCATAGATGTGTCCTCTGCAAGATTCTAGAGATGACAAAAGAGATTCACTTAACAGAGCTGTTAGAAAGCATGCTTCAGAATCGCCGGTTCTATGTTGAACTAGGTGGGAAGCGCAGCAGGTGGCGTATTCAGAAGAATGGTCTTCCTCAGGGAAGCGTGCTTGCACCGCTGCTGTACAACATCTACACGAATGACCAACCTATAGATGGTGTTACACGCCGTTTTATATATGCTGATGACTTATGTGTCACTGCCCAAAGCACTGATTTTAACACCGTGGAGAAAACGCTTTCTGAGGCCTTGGAGGAACTAAAATCCTACTATGAAGAAAACCACCTTCGCGCAAACCCATCAAAGACGCAAGTTTGTGCATTCCACCTCAGAAACCGTGAAGCCAAACGCCAGCTGAAAGTAACCTGGTGTGGAGCAACACTGACGCATTGCGAGCACCCTATCTACTTAGGAGTCACCCTTGACCGATGCCTCACCTTCAAGAACCACATCGAGCAGACAAAGGCAAAAGTGAGCGTACGAAACAACATCCTGAATAAGCTCACTAACACAAGATGGGGAACAAGCCCGAAAACATTGCGAACCAGTGCACTTGCTCTTTGCTATTCCATTGCCGAATACGCCTGCCCTGCATGGGAAAGGTCTACTCATGCCAAGAAGATGGATGCCGTTCTGAATGCAAGCTGCCGATTTATCACAGGTTGCTTAAAACCAACAAACACCAACAGCCTATATATCCTGGCGGGTATCGCTCCCCCTGATATAAGAAGAACGGTAGCCAGCAAGAAAGAACGACTCTGTCAAACATCAGATGAGAGACACCCTCTGCATTGTCATACACCTACACCCAGCCGCCTAAAGTCAAGAAAGAGCTTCATGAACAGTGTTGTTCCATTACAATCAACCTCATCTGAAGCCCGCATCGCCTTGTGGAAAGACCGGCTCGCCAGTCTTGAACAACCCCCAGTGATGGAAATTTTACTTGATGAAAGCCTTCCCCCAGCAGCTAATTGCAACTGGGCAACCTGGAAGTGCCTTAACAGACTTGGGACCGGTGTAGGTTGCGCAAAGGTGTCACTAAGCAAATGGGGATATTCAACCAGCCCGACAACTTGTGAATGTAGAACTGAGGCACAGACTATGCAACATCTCCTGCAATGCCCATCGTTAGAGGAACCCCGCACTGTTGCAGATCTTGCCGAATTCAACAACAAGGCGCAAAAATGTGTCCAGTTCTGGCTGGGCTATGTATAGACTGTCCGTGGACACGATAAGAAGAAGACCTCAGTTATCTGGGTTCAAATCTAATGAAATATGGGCAGAGCTTGGGACTACTGGGATCTACCTTCATTTAGATAGGACATTTCAATACTGGCTTAGGGGATGGGGGGCAGATGGTTTTTGTCATGGAAGTTCCCAGGCTTCCCTGGAGAATTCACAGAATCACAGAAACCCCACAGTGCAGATAGAGGCCATTTCGGCCCATCGAGCCTGCACCGACACATATCCCACCCGATCCCTGTAACCCCTACACCAACACATATCCCACTCTATCCCCGTAACCCCACGTATTTAATCCCCCTAACACTAAGGGTCAATTTATCATAGCCAATCAACCTAACCCGCACATCTTTGGACTGTGGGAGGAAACCGGAGCACCCGGAGAAAACCCACGCAAACACGGGGAGAATGTGCAAACTCCACACAGACACAGACAGTCACCCGAGGCCAGATTCGAACCCGGGTCCCTGGCGCTGTGAGGCAACAGTGCTAACCACTATGCCACCGTGCTTCCCTTTACACCCTTGAAAGGTCTCAATGGAACTCACACCAGTTAATACCTGGCATGAGTCCCTTTGGGGACTTCTGAAGACTCCAAAATTTACAAGAATATGGTAACCGATCCCAGAGGGAGCTAAAGGATGTAAAATATTTTTCTTAGAGTCCATCAACTCATGCCACCGCTGGTGTGCCCGTGCAGACACTGGCAACCCAACCCAGCTATGCAACTGACCCCATTCCTGGGATTTGAGGTGGGGGCTCTGGCCTTGGCAGGTGGGGGGTTATGCTCCTAGGCATTTATGATATTGGAGAAAGACCTCAGGAATTTCCAAGCCCAAGATTCCTGTAAAAAGTTAGTTTAGGTAGTCTCAAACCAGTTCCTAATGAAAATGAGTTTGCAGCACAACTTGATTTGAGATTAATTGATGGTCTCACTTAGAATGTTACACTGTTGCTGTACGTAAGAAAATTTTAGGAAAAAACCTTCAGGCTCAACCACAGATCAACACAGATTTAGGGCGTGAGATGGAGGGTGAATTTAATTGCGTTTAGAGAGTCTTGCGGTATCATTAAAAGGAAACCTATTATGTCCGTGTATAATTGAGACACGGACAGCAGGAGTTGATTATAACAAGTCTTTACTGAATGGAGACAATCAGGAAACTGAAACTACAGAAGGCTGCTAGTGCCTTTTATACAGGGGTGGTCACTGCCGGTACTGCAGTCTGAGACCAGTTATTCCCTTAAAGGTACATACACAACAATTCCTCCCCTTTTAGATAAACAGTACATAACATTCATTTAACAACTAAATGATAACTAATTACAATCACAATTACGGTTGCTAGATACATTGGTTGAGGTTAAGCAATTATAAGTTCAGTCTTTGAGGAGGCTTCCTGATTCTGTCTGGATAATGCCTCTTTAGGGTATCAGGTTCTTCTGGCAAGGTTGAGTCGGGAACAATGTCGTTGTTTGGTTCATCTGCTTCCAATATCACCGATTCTGCGGTAAATGCAATTGGTACGTCGCTTTCATCGCCAGGTGAATCAGATCGTGGTGTGGAGTTGACGTTTTCCAGTGACTCTAGAATCTGGTCAGCATGGCGTCTTACAATGCTCCCTCCAACGTCCACAGTATACATGAGAGGTCCTTGCCGTGTACAAATCGTTCCTGGCTGCCATTTCTCTGTGCAGCAGTCCCGGGCCAAAACTGGTTGACCTATCTTAAAACTCCTGGTCGGCCTTTCATTCATATTCTGAAACTGCCTGTTCTCCACATCTCTTCGGACGTTTGGCTTAACCAAATCCAAGCGGCATCGTAGTCTTCGATTGAAGAACATCGTGGCTGGAGTTTGGTTGGTAACCGCATGTGTCGCATTCTGGTAGGCAAACAAGAAGTTGTCCACCTTGTGTTGTAGGGGTATATCTTCATTACACATTGCCTTGATAGCCTTCTTGAATGTTTGAACAAACCTCTCGGCGAATCCATTAGTGGCTGGATGATACGGGGCAGATGTGTAATGCTTAACACCATTGTTCTTTAAGAACCTCCGGAACTCTTCAGACACAAACTGTGGTCCATTGTCAGAGCAAATCTGTTCAGGCAGCCCATTCCTGGCGAATATGGTTCGTAAGACTGTGATAGTTTTTTCTGTGGTGGTTGAGGACATTTTTATTACCTCTGGCCACTTTGAATGTGCATCCACCGCAATTAAAAACATCGAGTCCATGAAGGGACCAGCAAAATCAATGTGCACCCTTTGCCATGGAGATGAGGGCCACTCCCATGGATGTAGAGGGGCTTGTGGTGGGGCGTTTTGGACCTTCTGGCATCCTGTACAGCTCTTGGTCATCTCTTCGATTTCTCTATCGATTCCCGGCCACCACACAAACGCTCTGGCTAAGTTCTTCATTTTTACCCCTCCCAGATGACCCTCATGAAGCTCATTGAGCACTCTATCCCTCAATTTGGGTGGAATTACTACTCTGGATCCACACATCAAGGTTCCTCTGCACACTGACAGCTGTTCTCTTCTCGGCGAGAATGCTGGCAGCAGTGGTTCGCCATGTGCTGGCCATCCCTTCACCGTTAAATCATAGACCCGGGATAGTGTCGGGTCATTTCGTGTTTCCTTTTCTATGTTTGCATTCGTCACAGGGAGACATTCGACTATGGTCGAGTGGAATATCTCCATTGGATCCACTGCAAGTTCTTCTTCCACCGTCGGCAACGGTAGGCGCGACAATCCATCAGCATTCCCATGCTGTTTAGTTCCTTTGTACTCGATGTCATATTGGTGTGCCCCTAGGAAAAGGGACCAGCTCTGTAGCCGTTGTGCTGTCATTATCGGTACGCCCTTCGGAGGGTTGAAAATGGAGACAAGAGGTTGATGATCAGTTAGTAGAGTAAATTTTTGACCGTGCAGGTAGTGATTGAACTTCTTCACCCCCCACACTAGGCTGAGGGCCTCTCTGTCAATCTGGGCGTAGTTACGCTCGGCTGAAGTTAACGAGCGTGCCGCAAAAGCTATCGGCCTCTCTAAACCATCAAGGAATTTATGTGACAGTACCGCCCCAATGCCGTAGGGAGACGCATCACATGCCAGTCTTATCGGTAGTGATGGGTTGTAGTGAGCCAATACTTCTCTTGAAGTGATTAAGTCCTTACTCTTCTGAAAGGCCCGCTTACAGTCATTGCTCCATTTCCATGCTACACCCGTTCGTAGTAGGGTGTTCAGTGGGTGCAGAATTGTGGACAAATTCGGTAAAAACTTATGGTAGTAATTCACCAATCCGAGGAATGACCTCAGTTGCGACACATTTTCAGGCGCTGGGGCCTTAACAACTGCTTCAATTTTGTCAGGGGACTCATGTAACCCCTCTTCATCAATCACGTGGCCACAATACGATATCTGTTTCTTAAAAAACTCGCACTTGGGGCGGTTGGCTCATAGCCCATGTTCCCGTAGTCTAGTGAGCACCTGTTCTAGGTTGTTAAGGTGTTCACTGTCATCTTCACCTGTCACTAGGATGTCGTCCAAGTAACACTGAGTCCCCGGAATCCCTTGTTCCATCGCTCTTTGCCATATCGCCGGAGCTGATGCTACTCCGAATACCAATCGATGATACTGGTAAAGACCTTTGTGAGTGTTTATCGTGAGATACTTCCTGGAGGATTCTTCAACCTCCATCTGCAAATACGCTTGTGCTAGGTCAATTTTTGTAAAACGCTTCCCTCCAGATAGTGAGGCGAAGATGTCTTCTATCCTTGGAAGAGGATATTGTACTGTGTGAAGGACTGGGTTCACCGTCACCTTGAAGTCCCCACAGATGCGAACCTTCCTTGGCTCCTCAGACTTATTGTTTAACGTTTTCTTCATGACAGGAACGATGGGTGTCGCCCACTCGCTCCAGTCTACTTTAGACAATGCGCCTGCATTCTCCAGGTTCTCCAGCTCTGCCTCGACGGTTGGGCGAATTGCATATGGTACCGGTCTTGCTTTGAAAAACTTGGGAATTGCATTCTCTTCTATTTTTATCGAGGCGGTTACGCCTTTAAGAGTGCCCAGTTCTTGTTGAAATACCTCTTTGGCGTTAGCTAAGATTGTTGACAATCGTCCAGGAGTGACGTCGTCATCTTTTTTACCATCCACCGTCATTGCCTGAATGGCGTGCCAGTCTAAGCTTATCTTTCTGATCCATTCACATCCCAATAACGGTGGTCCACCATCTTGCAGTATGTCGAGATACAATTTCCGTATTTTCTTGCCGTTGTATTCGACAGGCACCCTTATTTTTCCTTTGGGGTGTACTTTTTGCCCCGTATACGTCGTCAAGATGATGGATGTCTCTCTCAAGGGTATGTGTGAGAATAGCCGCTTGTAGTCTCGTCGATTCATGACGGTTAGCACTGATCCTGTATCCAATTCCATTTTAACTTGGGACCCTGCTATCGTGAGGGTGACCCAAATGGTTCGGTGATCCTCTTTTGTGATTACATTGTGAAGTTTGAGACAGCTTAGTCTCTTGTTCCCGGATTCACTATCGCTCTTCTGGTCTTCGGAACTACTGTCCGTCATCTTTTGTACTTTCTTGTACGGTTCCTTAGTAGCCTTTTTGTTGTCGTTGGTCTTCTTCCCACACCTGCAAACTCGTGCAATGTGTCCCATCTTTCCGCATTGCCTGCATATTTTGTCCTTGGACCAGCAGTCCTTCTGGTCATGGTTGGTTCTGCCGCAGCGATAACATTTTGTAAATCCCCGTGTCATTTCGTGGGTGCCATATTCCTGTGGCTTTTGTTGTATTTCCGCAGCTTCCCTGGCTGCTGCTTCGTACGATACTGCCACGCTGAAAGCCTTATCTAGCGTCAGCTCTTTCTCTGAGCGTAACTTCTTCTGTGTTCCTTCACTCAGGAGTCCACAGACAAATTTGTCCCGTAGGGTATCTGCCAGTCCTGCTCCGAACTGGCAGTGCTTTGATAGCTTGCGTAGTTCCGTAAGGTACTCAGCATTGCTCTCATCTTTATGCTGAGTTCTCCTGTGGAATTTAAATCTTTCTGCTATCAGCAGCGGTGCAGGGTTTAGGTGTTCCTGTAGGATAGCAACAATTTCGTTAAAACTCTTCGCCTTCGGTTTAGCTGGAGTAATCAGGTCCCGCAATAGGCCGTACATTCTTGCGCCCATTAAGTTTAGCAGTACCGATGCCTTTTTCTCATCGGCTATTTCGTTTGCCTCGCAATATAGCTCGACTCTTTCCACATACGTGGTCCAGTCCTCTATTGCATTATCAAAGGCAGTGATACAGCCAATCTTCGGCATCTTGGAAATCTAAAATGGCGCCTCCCGCGCTTTGCCTTCTTCCCCGATTTAACAAAATGGCGCCTCCCGCGCTTTGCCTTCTTCCCCGCTGGATTAAGATGGCGCCTCCCGCGCTTTGCCTTCTTCCCCGCTGTTGCTAGCGCTGCTTTCCACGGTTTCCATTGCAACCTGCAGCTCCTCGTGGTTTTCTGCGCGTTTAATATATTTTTAAATTTTTTTATTCTATTATTTTCCCGTCGTGGAACAACCCTGTGGGACTCTTGCCTCCCTCTTCTCGGGTCCGTACGCTGCCCGGCTTCGTAGCACCGGCCGCGCCCTGTGTGCTCCACCCTCTCTCTCCTCTTCCCGACAACGCTGCTTGGCCCCGTTGCAAGCCACCCGCTCGAGTTCTAGACCGCCGCAGCCCAGGAAGGATCAGTGTACTACCTGCCACCAGCTCGATTAGCTGAAGCACCGTCGACAGGAACCAAGCCCCGCTCTCGACAGCTTCTCCTGCAATCTTCAACTCCGCTGACTCAGGGGCGGATGCCCACGGTCGACGCCCTTTTCTACTGCTTCTTTCTTCCTTCTGGCCTCGACCTCTGCTCACTTCGCTTCAGGAATGGATCCCATGAGGTGGTGCAGACTGTAGGTAAGTTCGTATCTGCTCGTCGCCAATATTATGTCCGTGTATAATTGAGACACGGACAGCAGGAGTTGATTATAACAAGTCTTTACTGAATGGAGACAATCGGGAAACTGAAACTACAGAAGGCTGCTAGCGCCTTTTATACAGGGGTGGTCACTGCCGGTACTGCAGTCTGAGACCAGTTATTCCCTTAAAGGTACATACACAACAAAACCAAAACTTAGTGTTACCAGCACCACCTCCTGATTTATCTTGACCTCTCTTTTACTCTTAGCAATGTTAGTGGTTTCCTACATTAAGGACTTTATGCATTCACACATTGTTCCAATACTTTTGAAAAGCGCTTAGGACATTTGAAATACTGAAAAGTGATCCTGGAAGAAAGCATCAGATTAATAATTAATCCAACATACACTACTTAAATGTCAATTTTCTAAAAATCAAAATGAGCAGGACACTATGGCCTAGAAATTCAGTATAGCCACGTTTGGGGCGCTACAGCCGGGCGTTCGCTAAATTTAGCGCCCGGCGCAACTTAGCGCCACCTTTGCCGATAAGCAATTGCATCGCCCCAAGAGGTTGCTGCTGCGCTAAAGCAGGCGATGCACAACTATCATAAGGCGCTAAGCCGGCGAGCCGGGGCGCAACCTCCGAGGGCGGGCGCAGCGCAGGTGCGGCGAGTTGCTGATTGAAGGCAGACACGCTGGCGCCGGTCAGCTCTTAAAGGGGGAGGGTGGATTTGTTTGGCTGCCACGCCCTGCACACTGCAGCCCTGAATCAAGGCCTCAACATAGCTGCTTCAACAGTTCAACGCCCACGACTATGGAGAAGGCTAGGGAGCGCGCGCAGCGCTTCAGCGAGGGTGCCCTGAAGGTACTGGTTGGCGCAGTGGAGCGCAGGCGACTTGTCCTCTCCCCTGATAGTGGCAGGAGGCCGCTGCCCAGCGAGTATAGAAAAGCCTGGAGGGAGGTGGCAAACAGGGTGACCTCCAACAGCATGGTTGGCAGGACTCCTGTGCAATGCAGAAAAAAGTTCAACGACCTCACTCGGGTTGTCAGGGTGAGTACCCTTTCCAGTATCCTCCTCATCCCTGCATGTGCACCTCACTTTATGGCCAAAGGGACCTGAAAGCTCCAATGCCCAGCCCTTAGCCAGCAGCTATGGGACTCTCATGAAAATCACTTGCACATTCAGCATTTTAGACACTGTCAGGGCTATTCCACCATGGGAGACAGTGCAGGCAAGATCAAGGCTTGACACTGTACTTAGAGGGCTTCACACTGTCAGGGCTATTCTACCATGGGAGGCAGTGCAGGCAAGATCAGGGCTTGACACAGTACTTAGAGGCCGTCCTTTCTCTTGCAGGGCAAGCTGGCCCACAACCGCAGGCAGCAGCGACAGACCGGGGGAGGCCGTCCTGACCTCAAACAGCTCAGCGACCTGGAGCAGCGTGTGGAGCGCATTATGGCAGGCCGGCTGATTGGCCCCGTCACCAGTGGAGATGCCGACCCTGTTCTGGGCACCAATGGTAAGTTCATCACCTTTTTGACCTCTCTCTTTCCACCTGTGCCTCACACCAGCATCCTTTGCCACTATCGAACCAATGCAGTGCATAGCAGCACTCATGCCTCCCTCGCTGCCGCCCTGTCCTCACTCTAAAGCAACTCTTGTGCCTCCCTGCTTTCAGATAGTGAATCGCCAGGTGAGGAGGCGGGCCCTCAAGCTGGCAATGTGTCTGATTCTGAAATCGAGGAGGAGGAAGAGGAAGCCGGCCCATCAGTGACACCCTCAGCCGAGGCAGCCCATGGCCATGATGGGGACATGTCTTCCCTGGAGGGGAGCAGGGGGGAAGGGTCTGAGGAGAGTGAAGCTCCGGGGCCCAGTGGGCTGCAGCAACGCGGGAGGGGTGGGGAAGCTTGGCGACCTTCTCCCCGGAAGGAGAGTCTGGCCTCAAGTCCTGCTACGGTGAGCGCAGAGGAGGTGCGGCTCCTTGCTGAAATGGGCGCCCAGGCTGAGCGCAGGCACACTGAGCTCATGGCTGCAGTGGCAAGGATGCCTGACTCATAATCATAATCATAATCAACTTTATTGTCATTGTTAGTGCACAAGTGCAGTACAACGAAATGTAGGCTTGCGGCTCCCGAGAGTGTACATTTAGATTAAGACATTTAAACATTCAATATTCATTTGGCTTGTAATACATTACCATAAACATAACCATAATAAAGTGCATTGGCAGTGTGCAGGCTTTAGAGTTTATTTGTGGAGTTCAGTAGGATGACAGCCCTGGGAAAGAAGCTGTTCCTAAATCTGGTCGTTCGGGTGCGAATGCATCTGTAGCGTCTCCCAGATGGCAGGAGGGCGAACAGACTGTGGCTGGGGTGGGTAGGGTCTTTGATGATGGTCCGTGACCTCCGTAAACAGCGTTTCTGGTATATGTGCTCTATGGTCGGTAGCCGGGTCACTGGCAAGGAGTGTACAGGAATTCGGGGCAGCACAGGCCAGGAGTCTGCAGGACTTCGTGGCAGCACAGGCTAAGAGTCAGCAGGACTTCGCTGCATCACAGGCGGCTTCCAGCCAAGTGCTCAGTCGTGCCGTGCATTCACTGGCTGGTGTGATGCAGACACAGACCAGGGCCACACGGGCACTAACTGCTGCCACCCTCGCTGGATCGGCCAGGCATCGACGGGGCCCTCGCTGCGCCGCAGCAGCCCAGCAGTCTGTGCTTCAGCAGATTGCTGCGCATGCTGCAGTGCTGGCCCATGTGAGTGCCAGTGTATCAGCCGACCAGGGAGTGCCTGTGCTGTGTCAGGTTGGCAGCATTCCTGCAGCCAACACTGTCACTCCTCCACTGCAGCTGCCACCACCCATAGGACAGACTGCTGCCACCCTAGCAGAGTTGGAGCAGTCAGCAGCCGGCCCCTCCAGGCCGAGCTGGTCCAGGCCAACCCCCCAAGGGCATCTGCCGTCTCACCATCTGACCCTCAGCAGCCTTCCCCCAGACTTGCTGCAGCCACTGGGGTCCCATTGAGGAGGAGCTGCAGGGCGGGAAGGGGCCACTCGTGGAAGCGAGGCGGATCACCCTCGCAGGGGAAAAAGTAGAAGGTGTGGTCAAATGTTTCTTTTAAGATATGAGGCCGAGAAAGTTTTTTTATAAATGAGGCTGAGACTTGTGTTTTTTGATATATGAAGGCCCAGACTGTTGTGTTTGTTTTTTGTAAAGGCCGAGAATCATGGTCATTTTTGTTTAACTGCTTTTTTCATTTTCTGAAGGCTGGGAGAGCCAGTTATGTCTCTGACTGTTTTTTTGGGGGTTTCTCTGAATTAGTTTGTCATGCGGGAAGGGCACAGAGTTTGCACAGTAAAAAAGTTTCTTTAATCGCATTGTCCATTTTTGCTTTTGGAACTATTTGTTGCCTTGACCGGCTGAGGGCTTGGGGAGCGGCTCCATTCATCTTCTTTCATTGGCACAAGCCATTCCCTGAGAGGGGGCCTAGAACCGAGTTGCAATAAGCTGCCGACGGACGGCCCTTGCACTTGTGCCTCCCTCCCGTGTTGGTGCTCCTCCTCCTCCTCCTCCTCTGGTGGTCCTCCAATGTCTGCTGGCAGTGGCTGAGTCCTGAGGATAGCCAGGTTGTGCAGCATGCAGCACACTACAACGAAATGGGAGACTCGCTCAGGCGAGTATTGTAGGGCTCCCCCGGAACGAGCCAGACAGCGGAACTGTTGCTTGAGCATGCTGATTGTGTGCTCAATGATGTTCCTGGTTGCTTGATGGCTGTCACTGTATCGCTCTTCAGCAGGGGTGCTGGGCGCATGGAGCGGGGTCATCAGCCAGGTGCACAAAGGATAGCCTTTGTCCCCGAGAAGCCATCCTCGTGGGTGAGCCTGGGCTTCGAAAATGTCTGCCACAGAAGTCTGGCGCAGGATGAAGGCATCATGGCTGCTGCCTGGAAAGCGGGCATTGACAGCTAGTATGAGCTGCCTGTGGTCACACACCAACTGCACATTGAGCGAATGGTAGCCCTTCCGGTTGCGGTAATCCTCGGCATTCTCTAGAGGTGCCCACAAAGCCACAGGCGTGCAGTCAATGGCGCCCTGGACCATGGGGAAGTCCGCTAATGCTACAAAGCCCATTGCACACTCTTGCTGCTTGTCCGGGGTCATAGGGAAGGAGATGAACTGACGTCTCCTTCTGAAAAGGGCATTGGTCACCTGGTTGATGCAGCAATGTACCGCGAACTGGGAGATGTTGGCAATGTCCCCAGTAGTGGATTGGAAGGAGCCGGTGGCATAGAAGTTGAGAGCCACCGTCACCTTCACTGCCACCTGTAATGATCAATAACATGTCATTCTATAGTGGACACTAGGTGGAGCCGTAGAGCTGTGTAGAGCTGTATATAGCTGTATGTATATAAGACTACACTACCCAGCTGTATGTATATTAAGACTACATTACCCATGAGGCACTAGGCTACCCACAAGGCAGCAGTCAAGATGGATGCCTCTACAGATACTGTACCGAGTCCACATGTGCTCACTAAAGTGTCTAGCAAAAGCTAGCTGTGTTCATAATAAGAATGTCTATTTATTAATGAACATAAGACCACCGACAGACATCCTGCTCCTCAGCTGTGGCTGCAGATCTCTGCGAAGCAGGTGGCAGATCTCAGTGACCACCTCCCTTCTGAATCGCAGCCTCCGAACACACTGCTCCTCAGGCATGTTCAGATATGAGAACTGCTGGCGGTATACCCTGGGTGGGTAAGGCCTCCTGTGCCGATGCCTGTTGGCCCTTCTCCGTCTGGCCATGACTGGCACTCTCTGACGGCGTCTCTGAGCCCTTTGAATGCAATGCAGTAAGCCAACGTTTCCACCCATGGCAGCCCCCATTATATGTGGCGACTCAAGGCTATGGCACTGAAAGTTAAATCCAAGTGCATAGCTCTGGCCTGAAGCCAGAAGTACCTGTGCGAGCGCTGAGTCAAACCAGAAAGCTCTCTCCCTTTGTCTCTCTCCAAATATCCGTCTCTCACAAAGAAGGAGTGGAACAAAATGGCTGCCACTTATACTGCAGGAGGAGTCCCCTTTAATTAGCGCCCCCCGCGCCCCGCAGCGACTGTGAACCGTTCCCCTCTACCAGTCGCTGGGGGCGCCAGGCGCACAGAAGGGTGGCGCCACTGAAGTTCCGGTTCGGGGCGCACCAAGGGCGTTGCACCATGAAATGACGTCAGGATCTGCGTGCGCAGCTGAGCGGGCGCTGCAGTTTTGCGCCGCTGCTAAATCTTGAGAGAAGTTCGCGAGAGGCGCAGATCGCGCCGTGCCCGGGCACTAGCCGCTTAGCGCCCCACTTCTCCTCCTCCTAAGGCGCTAGCGGCTGGCGCTAACAACTGAATTTCTAGGCCTATGGGTCTTAAGCGGAGTCACGCCAAGCGGGCAGTATCGGATTGGCCACCTGTTAAACGCAGCCCCCAATCCGATACCGCCCGTTTATCGCCACTGCCCAAGACGAATTTCAAGGCCTATTTATTTAAGACTTCACATCCTCGCAGCAGCAAACATGTCCTCTGCAACAGTGTGTGATCTATGCAAAGATCCGGATCTGCACCTCAGTCTTTTTCTCTCCTTTCATCAGTAGTGGTTCTACTATTTTTCTACAGCAGAATAAAGCTCTTTAACTCACCATTAACTTGGTTCTTTTTTGTCATTTATCATGTAGTGAGTTAGTAGCTATATTTTCTTTTGCTAGCAGTTTTAAATAATTTTTTGGAAAGCTGTTGACATTTTCTTAATGGCAAGAAACTGGAAAGTACTGAAGTACAAAGGGATCTGGGGGTCCTGGTGCACGAAACTCAAAAGGTTAGTATGCAGGTGCAGCAAGTGATTAAGAAGGCCAATGGAATGTTGGCTTTCATTGCTAGGGGGATAGAATATAAAAATAGGGAGGTATTGCTTCAGTTGTACAAGGTATTGGCGAGACCGCACCTGGAATACTGCGTACAGTTTTGGTGTCCATACTTAAGAAAGGACATACTTGCTCTCGAGTCAGTACAAAGAAGGTTCACTCGGTTAATCCCGGGGATGAGGGGATGGACATATGAGGAGAGGTTGAGTAGATTGGGACTCTACTCATTGGAGTTCAGAAGAATGAGAGGCGATCTTATTGAAACATATAAGATTGTGAAGGGGTTGGATCGGGTGGATGCAGGGAAGATGTTCCTGATGATGGGTGAAACTAGAACTAGGGGGCATAGCCTTAGAATAAGGGGCTGCTCTTTCAAAACTGAGATGAGGAGGAACTACTTCACTCAGAGGGTGGTAGGTCCATGGAATATGCTGCCCCAAAAAACTGTAGAAGCTACATCATTACATAAATTTAAAACAGAAATAGACAGTTTCCTAGAAGTAAAGGGAATTAAGGGTTACGGGGAGCGGGCAGGAATTTGGACATGAGTCTAGGTTCGGATCGGTCATGGCCCTGTGGGTAGCGGAGCGGGCCCAGGGGCTGTGTAGCCTGATCCTGCTCCTATTTTGTGTGTCTAATTCTGTTAGATGCAGGAGATGGTTCTGTGATAGTGGATTGGCAGTTAGGATCAGATCAGCCATGATCTTATTGAATGGCGGAGCAGGCTCGAGGGACCGATTGGCCTACTCCTGCTCCTATTTCTTATGTTCTTATGTTCTTCTTGTGTTCTGAAATGATTCTGATGCTGGTTTCTTCAGCATTCCAATACTGTAATTTAAAGAATAAGAAAAAAGCTTTCATTGATATAGTGTCTCCTTTTTTCTCAAAGGACTTCACAGCCAATAACTTACTTTTGAAGTGTAGTCTCGGTTGTATTGTAAGCAAACACAGCAGCCAATTTGCAAGGTCCCATAAACAGCAATGAGATAAATGACCAGATATTCAGTTTTGGTGCTTCTGGTTGAGAGCTGAATGTTGGACCAGGATACGAGGACAACTCACCTGCTCCTCTTCAAATAGTGCCATGGATCTTTTACGCAAACCTGAACATGTTTAACATCTCATCTAAAAGAAAGCATCTTCATCAATTCAGTACTTCCTCAGTACTGCACCAAAGCGTCAGCCTCGGCTTTGTTCTCAAGTCCTGCAGTGGGGCTTGAACCTATGATCTTCTGACTCAGTTGAAGTTTCATTTGGAACATCTAAGTATTGACATTATTAGATAACAGTGACCATCAGCAATAGACACATTATTGGTGTTATCCTCCCACACTGTATAACTTTTCACAGTGCACATACTGTTCCAAAGTTTTCAAAAATGCTCAGGACACTTGAACCACTGAAAAGTTATCTTGGGGGAAAAAGGATGCATGACTTAATCCTCTACATGCTACTAGTAAATTTGAGAAGAATAGAAGCTTGAAAATTTCAGCTCAAACCAAGAATTTAGTTTAGAGGATTGTAGCCAGTTCTCAGGCATGTCACTGCAGTCTCTTGATCAAATCATGTTTCATGTCAACTCATTGGGTTGGGGAGAAGGCAGTATGGCTCTTTGCAGTTTACTTCCTCCAGCTGTTGCCAAAAATCTTTGGCAGCACTAGCTTAAGTAGTTTTGGCACTATAGAATTGGTAGAAAGATCCCCACCTGCAAATAGAGGGCTGCAGCCTTACTTTTAGATCAGTCCTCTAGCCAGTGCTTAAATGAGAGACGTATTGGCTGGAAAATTCACTGCTTTGGGTCAAGCCTGTTCAGTACTTTATTTATCTCTAAGGTACGAATTAAATTTGATGTGCCCGTTCTCCTGCTAACTATTTTTCTCTAGATTTTTTCTCAACTAACAGCAAACTACATTAACATGGGTTATGGGGGAACACCAGACAAAGAATCCCCTTCTCTGAATAACGCATTAAAACACCGTTGGTTTTCTTTGGTTGGATTGGCTGCAGAGGGAGTTTTGGGGGGAGTTGTGTGTTTTGCCTCAGGTGGGCAACCCTTTTCTTGGAAACCTGACATTTCAGATTTCCTTTTCTTTCCTGCAGGCTAATCTCTTCCCTATCAGTTTGGGTATGGCTTTTCTGTCTCAGACCCCAAAGCATCTGATCAGTATGCATTTTCAGATAGCCAGTGCTGCTGGCCACAATTTTTCTCTATGGTGGGGTTGTGCTGGAAGTGTGTTGGGGCTACACTTCCACCACTAACCCCATGTGACCCTATCCTATTTTCCTGGGTCAGGTTATTTTTAATACTGAGGTCATATTCCCAGTGCAATTTGCTCCCTCTATGGGGAGCTCGCCTCTGGGCAGGAGGAGGGAAATCTAGTGCTGATCTAGTATTTAAGCAGCTTGAAGGAAAGGACAATGACTACTTAGAAGCAAGGACTGAAATTGGAGAGCAATGAACCAAGTCTGAGAGTGTAGCAGGGCCCAGACGCAAGGCTTTCTCACTCTACCATAAAGATTTTATTGGCCCAAATAAGGAAAAGAAGGCAGCAGATATTTGGAACTGAGAGATGGAGGCCAACTACAGGCCTATTGGAAGGTAGTATCCTTGGTAGTGAGTGCCACCTCCAGGAATCCCCGCACTCCAGCTCAGTGCTGGAAGAACTTTCTGATCACACCAGGTTATCTAAGGTAAGAGAAGACCATTACACGTTGTACCTCTTCTTAGGCAGTCCCTCGGAACCGAGGATGACTTGCTTCCACATTAAAAATGAGTTCGCAGGTGACTGATGAGTCCAATGCGGGACCTACAGTCTCTGTCACAGGTGGGGCAGACGGTGGTTGAAGGGGCGGGTGGGTGGGGTGCTTGGGTTAACGTGCGCTCCTTGCGCTGCCTGCGCTTGGCTTCCGCTTGCTCCCGGCGAAGAGACTCGAGGTGTTCGGCGCCTTCCCGGATGCTTCTCCTCCACTTTGTGCGGTCTTGGGCCAGGGATTCCCAGGTGTCGGTGGGGATGTTACACTTTTTCAAGGAGGCTTTGAGGGTGTCCTTGAAGCGTTTCCTCTGCCCACCTGGGGCTCTCTTGCCATGCCGGAGCTCCGAGTAGAGCACTTGTTTTGGGAGTCTCGTATTGGGCATGCGGACAATGTGACCCATCCATCGGAGCTGATTGAGCGTGGTCAGAGCTTCGATGCTGGGGATGTTGGCCTGAGCAAGAACACTGACGTTGGTGCACCTATCCTGCCAATGGATTTGCAGGATCTTGCAGAGGCAGCGTTGGTGGTACCTCTCCAGTGCTCTGAGGTGCCTGCTGTACATGGTCCATGTCTCTGAGGCATTCAGCAGGGCAGGTATCACTGCTGCCCTGTAGACCATGAGCTTAGTGCCGGGTTTGAGATCCTGGTCTTCAAACACTCTCTTCCTCAGGCGACCAAAGGCTGCACTGGCACACTAAAGGCGATGTTGGACTTCATCATCGACGTCTGCCCTTGTTGACAGTAGGCTCCCGAGGTATGGAAAGTGGTCCACGTTGTCCAAGGCCTTGTTGTGGATTTTGATAATCGGGGGGCAGCACTGTGTGGCGGGGGCAGGTTGGTAGAGGACCTTTGTCTTATGGATGTTTAGTGTAAGGCCCAATTCACGTACGAACCAGGGTCAAGCAAGGCTGTGTCATCGCACCAACGCTCTTCTCAATCTTCCTTGCTGCAATGCTCCATCTCACCCTCAGTAAGCTCCCCACTGGAGTGGAGCTAATTTACAGAACAAACGGGAAACTGTTCAACCTCCGTCGCCTCCAGTCCAGATCCAAGGTCGTCCCATCCTCTGTCATCGAATTACAGTATGCAGACGATGCTTGCGTCTGCGCTCACTCGGAGGTCGAACTCCAAACCATCGTAAACACGTTGTACCAATGGAATCTTAAAAGCATGTTTCACATTTGCATCCATCTTGCCCTCCCTGTGTTGAACATTATCTAATATTTATCTGAAATGCCTAGAGGTACCACGACAACCTCCAGACCTTGCAAGTGTTCCTTCACTCACAGCCTATTAGAAAGGGAAGCAGTGAAAGTCTCACATGATACGTATTTGCTCCTTTCCTGCACCTTCTATCACACCCATAAAGGAATGCTTACTCGCACCGGAGTTGCATTCCATATACTGGCAAGCGGAGGACCTTCGCACAGTCTACTGTCTTCTTACAGGAAGAAGTAGCTCATAACCGATGCCAGAGAGCAGCCACAGATAATGGACCCCCTAGCCTCTCACCCCGTACAAGCAGAAAGCCATGGAACCTTTAGGCAGACATACATGAAAAATCAGTGGGAGATGGCAAAGTAGCAATGAAAAGGGAGTATACACTCAATAAGAATGACAGAACTAGTGGTTAAAATACATAATTCCCTGAAAGTATGAGCACAGGTAGATAAAGCTAGAAAAACGGCCAACAATATTATGGGTTTATAAATAGAAGCATAGAGCACAAGAGTGACAAAGTAATGATAAGTTTGTACAAAGTATTTGTTACGCCACAGTTAGAGTACTGTGTGCAGTTTGGGCACCTGGTTATAGAAAGGACATTAAAGCCATGGACAGTGTGCAGTGTATATTCACCAGGTTGATGCCAGGGATGAAAAGCAATAGTTATGAGGAGACACTTAAAATACAGGGGTTATTTTCACTGGAACAGAGGAGGATAAAAGGCATTTAATAGAGGTTTTTAAAATGATTTGATAGAGTAGGGAAAGACTATTTTTTCTGGTTGAAGAGTCAGTGATGAGGGGTTTTCAATTTAAAATTGTCACTAAGAATGCGAATAGAATTACACAGAGGGTTGTTAGAGCATGGAATACATTGCCAAAGGGAATCGTTGAGACAGTGAATATTATTTTTTTATGGGAAAATTGAATAAATATTTGAAGCAGAAGAAGATGCAAGGCTACTGGAAAGTGCAGGGCAGGATTAGTTTTGCAATGCTCTAACAAAGAACCAACATGATGGGCCAAATGGATTCCTTCTGTGGTGTAAACCTCTATGGAAGGCACCAGCTGCTGGTTGTGCATAAAATCCATTTTCTCCTGTCTCTTCAGTTCCTCTATCATGCCTATTATCTGTCACCACAATACGTTGTGAATGCATAAGCCAATTATTTATCTGAATGTGCTACCCATCTACCCATGCTTATCTCTTCTTTTTTGCCGTGACAAGCAGAGGAAGAGCAGCAAGACAAGCCATAGCTCACCTGCTTCAGTATCGCTTAGCC
This sequence comes from Somniosus microcephalus, assembly GCF_052327205.1. Lineage (NCBI taxonomy): Eukaryota > Metazoa > Chordata > Chondrichthyes > Squaliformes > Somniosidae > Somniosus > Somniosus microcephalus. Next base: position 186,069,959 of record NC_140997.1, on the reverse strand, counting down.
CTCTCCACTAACCCTGTTGTTCGCTCTGCCCCTCCCAAGCACCAGTCTAGAGTCAATTATCCAGGAAGAGTAGTTCGTAAGCCTGATGGGAATGCAAAGGCTGATGCATTGAGCATGAGTGGGCACAAGGTGCTGGGGATGAAAGTTAAGGAAGCAGTAGTTGTTGGCCAGAAGGCCAGAAGATGTCTGCAATTGGTTAAGGAGTCTAGGAACCCAGATCTCGGGGGTCTAGCATTTAAAAAAGGATCCTTGTAGAGCATCAAACAAAGATACGAGTTGTGGAGATGGTGCCCCAAAATGTGCTGCAGATGGTGGCTTGGTTGGAGGAGTCCTCTATCCACAACTGTAGCGCCATAATGGATGTACATTCAGCACTGCAATCAACTGTGGAGCATGTGACAATTACAGAATGTTCTGCAGCACAGCTCCCTCCCTCCCTCCCAACAGAGTACCCATCAGCAGTCACATCTTCTGGCTTTAAAGTTGTGATTGCTGCCATAGTGGTAGACTGTCTCTTCTGGACTCAGGCTCGAATGCAGACAAGTATCTTTCAGGACTTCTGATTAGTAACCATTTTTGTAGCTTTCCTACTGCTCATTGGCCAACCAGAGGCAAAGCCCAATACTAGTGCCCTGGCAAGTATGTGCTCAATATGATGTTGTTTCTTCGGACACGTGTGTCCTTCCGGGTGAATGGGACTTGTTGCGAGTTAGGATACGAGCAGCAGAGTTTTGGATAAGCTCAAGTTTACGGAGGGTGGTAGATGGGAGGCTGGCCAGGGGAGCATTGGAATAGTCAAGTCTAGAGGTAACAAAGGCATGGATGAGGGTTTCAGCAGCAGATGAGTTGAGGAGAGGTGGAGATGGGCGAGGTTATGGAGGTGGAAGTAGACGGTTTTAGTGATGGAGTGGAAATGTGAAAGCTCATCTCGGGGTCAAATATAACACCAGGGTTGCGAACGGTCTGGTTCAGCCTTAGACGTATGCCACAGAGCTCCATAGGATTCGAAGTAGGACAATACGCCGATTTTTATTACCAACATTTAATTTACACAAAAGGATCTATAAAATATATTTGTCATGAACAAAAATTTCTGGAGTTTAAATTTTAGCAGCACTAACCTATCATCTATTAAACTTGCTGTATAGAATTAGGCGCTTCCAAACTCCACTGTAAGCGGATTGAAACTTTTAACAATCAATAAAACAAAATGTACAAGGGCAATAACGTTACATATTGTTACAAATCCAGTAGTTTCTTCCTTCTTCTCACCCTCCCATTTCAGTACAATTCTACACACCAAAATGTTTTTATCTTCACATTTGGTTTTACTGTATAAGAAATTTAATCCCTCAATTGATGTCCATACCCTGGGCTGCAGCACATGTAAAATGTTCATTAGCAGATTTGGGCTGAAACTGCATAAAACATGCCCGTGGATGTCCGCATTTAAACACTTGCATTTATATAGCGCCTTTCATGACCTCAGGGTGTGCCAAAGCGTTTTACAGCCAATTAAGTACTTTTGAAGTGTAGTCATTGCTGTAATGTAAGAAACGCGGCAGCGAATTTGCACAAGGTCCCACAAACACCAATGACCAGATAACCTGTTTTAATGATGTTGGTTGAGTGATAAATCTTGGCCAGGACACCAGGAGGAACTCCCCTGCACCTCTTCGAAATAGTGCCATGGGAATTTTAATGTCCACCCGAGAAGGCACACAGGGCCTCGGTTTAATGCCTCATCAGAACGACGGCAGCTCCGACAGTTCAGCACTGCACTTAAGATTGCCAGCCTAGATTATGTGCTCAAATCTATAGAATGGGACTATGAACCCACAACCTTCTGACTCAGAGACGACAGTGCTATCAACTGAGCCACAGCTGGACACATTAGGACACATTACTGCTGTAGAGTCAATATTTTCAGAAGCAGGAGCTCTACCCAAGACATTGTCAACTTAGTTTAGGATAATTTTCTGTTTGTTACTTTGCAGATGATGCTGTGGACATAGGAGAAGGTGTTGCAAGGAAGCAGCCACATTTCTCCTTCCTTTACTATCATTGCCACATCAACATCACTGCAGCCATTTCCCCAGCAGATCTCGGGACACAGCAGCCTCAGATCTGGCACAATTTCAACTGGACAACGACTATTAGAATTGCCAGTGACATTCTTGCTGAGCAGGGTGGGGGCACAATTGTAATTCTACAAGTATGGTGGAGAGGGCAGCTACCTGGTTTATATACTGTTGCCATTCCATTCTGTTTCTTTTCCCATCGCTATTTCACAGCTTTGGTGTCAGTGCTGCTATCAGCTCTTCCATTACATGGTACAGTTCTGCTGTTTGTCAGTTTGCATTGGAACGAGACCCGCTTTCCTTTTCTGTGCACAGTCTTTGTTTTGCCATTACTGCTTCTCTCAAGACTCCTTCAAGTGATTTCCGCTCATGATTTGACGCGGCATAATCACTTTTAGCTCTTTCAGATTTGCTTTAAATAAATGGAAACCAAATTCACATTGCACATTCTGATTTGCAGCACTCTCTGGTCAATTTGGAGAAGCCATAATCATGAACTTTTTAAATAATTAAATACAGAACGATTGTTCAGGTTTCAGTTTAGGGCTGTTATAGAATGTTAGGTGGCACCCCATTGTTTCCAATCTGTCGCAATCTGTTACATTTACAGCATCATCTTGAGACCACTCATCATTTTTTTAATATATAATAATAGTCACACACAAGAAGTACTTGTGTGTGTATTAACTGACTATGTTTTCACAAACATAGCAAGACAATTTTAATAATTGCGAATATAACTCATACTCATCATTATTAAAGAGGTAATAGCAGGGCATTTATAAAATCATAAGACAATCAAGTAGAGTCAACATGGTTTATGAAAGGGAAATCGTGTTTGACAAATTTGCTAGAGTTCTTTGAGGATGTAACAAACAGGGTGGATAAAGGGGAACCAGTAGATGTAGTGTATTTGGATTTCCAGAAGGCATTCGATAAGGTGCCACATAAAAGGTTACTGTACAAGATAAGAGCGCACGGGGTTGGAGGTAATATATTGGCATGGATAGGGGATTGGCTAACTAAAAGAAAACAGAGAATCAGGATAAATGGGTCATTTTCCGGTTGGCAATCAGTAACTAGTGGGGTGCCACAGGGATCAGTGCTGGGGCCTCAACTATTTACAATCTATATTAATGACTTGGATGAAGAGACCGAGGGTACTGTAGCCAAATTTGCTGATGATACAAAGATAGGTGGGTTAGCAAGTTGTGAGGAGGACACAGAGTCTGCAAAGGGATATAGATAAAGTAAGTGGGCAAAAATTTGGCAGATGGAGTATAATGTGGGAAAATGTGAGGTTATCCACTTTGGAAGGAAGAATGAAAAAGCAAATTATTATTTAAATGGAGTGAGACTACAAAATGCTGCGGTACAAAGGGATCTGGGGGTCCTAGTGCATGAAAAACAAAAAGTTAGCATGCAGGTACAGTAAGTAATTAGGAAGGCTAATGGAATGTTGGCCTTTATTGCAAGGGGTATGGAATACAAAAGTAGGGAAATTTTGATGCAACTTTACAGGGTGCTGGTGAGACCGCACCTGGAGTACTGCATACAGTTTTGGGCTCCATATTTAAGGAAGGATATACTTGCATTGGAGGCAGTACAGAGAAGGTTCACTAGGTTGATTCCTGGGATGAAGGTGTTGACGTATGACGAAAGGTTGAGCAGGTTGGGCCTATACTCATTGGGAGTTTAGAAGAATGAGAGGTGATCTTATTGAAACATATAAGATTCTGAGGGGGATTGACAGGGTGGATGCTGAGAGGATGTTTCCCCTAGTGGGGGTATCTAGAACTAGGGGCATAGTTTCAGAATAAGGGGTCGCCCATTTAAGACGGAGGAGGAATTTCTTCTCTGAGGGTCGTGAATTTTTGGAATTCTCTACCCCAGAGAGCTGTGGAGGCGGAGTCATTGAATATATTTAAGGCGGAGACTGACAGATATTTGAACTACAAGGGAGTCAAAGGGTATGGGGAGAGAGCGGGAAAGTGGTGTTGAGGCCAAGATTGGATCAGCCATGATCTTATTGAATGGCAGAGTAGGCTCGAGGAGCCTTCTGGCCTACTCCTGCTCCTTATGTTCTTATGTTCTGCAGTGGTGGTTGCTTTGCCCACTAAAAACACAATTTATACACAGATTAAGTACTTTCACACTTCATTGTGTGTTCTCAAATGGACCTACATCTGATTGACTGGCGTTGCTAAAACTACATTGGATATGGATGATTTTCCAAAATACCAGCGTAACCTTGAATCATTCTGCTTTGTTTCAATAATTTTATCATTTTTGTGAGAATCTTTATGGGTGGGTACATTGGCCTTGTTATAAAAAATTATGATTTGTTGACTTCATGCAATAAATTTTCTTATACTAAATCAGCTTTTAATTTCTCATTGTGCAATATTATTTTCAAATTATCTACTGCAGTAAAAAGTATAATTAAAAGGGCTTTAATGACTTTCATGCTTTGATGATATAAAGTAAATACAATAATACAATAATGACCAATTGTTTTCTCTTATCCCTGGTGGTGAATAGACAATATTTAACAACAAAAGCATTATTTTACTCAGAAGCGGTTTGACTTGTAAAATGTTCAGGTCTCTGTGAAATTCTGCAGTAGATGGATCCCAATATTTGTAGAAACATAGAAGATAGGAGCAGGAGTAGGCCATTCGGCCCCTCGAGCCTGCTCCGCCATTCAAAGTGCTCATGGCTGATCATCCAAATTCAGTACCCGGTCCCTGCTTTCTCCCCATACCCCTTGATCCCTTTAGCCTTAAGAAATATATCCAACTCCTTCTTGAATATATCTAATGAATTGGCCTCCACCGCCTTCTGTGGTAGAGAGTTCCACAGGTTCACCACTCTCTGGGTGAAGAAATTCCTCCTCATTTCTGTCCTAAATGGCCTAACCTTAATCCTTAGACTGTGTCCCCTGGTTCTGGACTCCCCGACCATCGGGAACATCCTTCCTGCATCTAGTCTGTCCAGTCCTGTCAGAATTTTATAAGTTTCAATGAGATCACCTCTCATTCTTCTAAACTCCAGCGAGTACAAGTCCAATCGACCCAATCTCTCCTCATACGTCATTCCTGCCATCCCAGGTATCAGCCTGGTGAATCTTCGTTGAACTCCTTCCATGGCGAGAACATCCTTCCTCAGATAAGGCGCCCAAAACTGCACACAATACTGAAGGTGTGGTCTCACCAAGGCCCTGTACAACTGCAGCAAGACATCCTTGTTCCTGTACTCAAACCCTCTCGCTACAAAGGCTAACATACCATTTGCCTTCTTAACCGCCTGCTGCACCTGCATGCTTACCTTCAGTGACTGGTGCACAAGGACACCCAGGTCTTGTTGCACTTCCCCTTCTCCCAATCTATTGCCATTTAGGTAATAATCTGCCTTCCTGTTTTTGCCACCAAAGTGGATAACCTCACATTTATCCATGTTATATTGCATCTGCCATGTTTCTGCCCAATCACCCAACATGTCCAAATCATCCTGGAGTTTCTTGACATCCTCCTCACAGCACACACGCCCACCCAGCTTTGTGTCGTCTGCAAATTTGGAGATATTACATCTAGTTCCCTTGTCCAGATCATTTATATATATTGTGAATAGCTGGGGTCCAAGGACCGATCCCTGCGGTACCCCATTCGGAAAAAGACCCGTTTATTACAACTCTTTGCATTCTGTCTGCCAACCAGTTCTCTATCCAAGTCAATATCTTACCCCCAATCCCATGTGCCTCAACTTTACACGCTAATCTCTTATGCGGGACCTTATCGAAGGCCTTCTGAAAGTCCAGATACACCACATCCACTGGTTCTCCCTTATCTATTTTACCAGTTACATCCTCAAAAAATTCCAGTAGATTAGTCAAGCACGATTTACCTTTTGTGAATCCATGTTGACTTTGTCCGATCCTGTCACTGTTTTCCAAGTGCTCTGCTATTACATCTTTTATAATGGACTCTAGCATTTTCCCCACTACCGATATCAGGCTTACCGGTCTGTAATTCCCCGTTTTCTCTCTACCACCTTTTTTGAATAGTGGGGTAACATTAGCTACCCTCCAATCCATGGGTACTGTTCCAGATTCCATCGAATGTTGGAAGATGATCAGCAATGCATTTACTATTTCTAGGGCCACTTCCTTAAGTACCCTAGGATGTAGATTATCAGGCCCTGGGGATTTATCGGCCTTCAGTTCCATCAATTTCCCTAACACCATTTCCCTACAAATACTGATTTCTTTCAGTTCCACCCTTTCATCAGACCCTATGTTCCCCGACATCTCTGGGAGGTTATTTGTGTCCTCCTTTGTAAAGACAGAACCAAAATATGTATTTAGTTGGTCTGCCATTTCTTTGTTCCCCATTATAAATTCCCCTGATTCTGACTGCAAGGGACCTATGCTTGATTTCACCAATCTTTTTCTCTTCACATATCTATAAAAGCTTTTACAGTCAGTTTTTATGTTCCCTGCAAGCTTACTCTCATATTCTATTTTCCCCTTCTTAATTAATCCCTTTGTCCTCCTTTGTTGAATCCTAAACTGCTCCCAATCCTCAGGATTATTGCTTTTTCTGGCCAATTTATATGTCCTCTCCTTGGATCTTATGCTATCCCTAATTTCCCTTGTTAGCCACGGTTGAGTCACCTTTTTTGTTTTATTTTTATGCCAAACTGGGATGAAGTAATTCTGTAGTTCATCCATGCGGCCTTTGAATGTTTGCCATTGCCTATCCACCGTCAACCCTTTGAGTGACATTCCCCAATCAATCCTACCCAACTCGCGCCTCAGACCATTGTAGTTTCCTTTATTTAAATTTAGGACCCTAGTCTTAGAATCAACTACTTCATTCTCCATCTTAATGAAGAATTCGATCATATTATGATCGCTCCGACCCAAGGGGCCTCGTACAACAAGATTGCTAATTAATCCTTTCTCGTTACATAATACCCAGTCTAAGATGGCCTGACCTCTGGTTGGTTCCTCGACATATTGGTCCAGGGAATCATCCCGTAAACACTCCAGGAATTCCTCCTCCACAGTATTGTTACTAATTTGGTTAGCCCAATCTATATGTAGATTAAAGTCACCCATGATGACTGCTGTGCCCTTATTGCACGCTTCTTTAATTTCCCTTTTAATGCCATCCCCAACCTCTGCCTTACTGTTTGGAGGTCTATATACCACTCCCACTAACGTTTTCTGCCCCTTGGTATTTCTCAATTCTACCCATACAGATTCCACATCATCAGAGCTAATATCCTTCCTTACAATTGTGTTAATCCCTTCTTTAACCAGTAATGCTACCCCACCTCCCTTTCCTTTTTGCCTATCTTTCCTGAATATCAAATACCCCTGGATGTCGAGTTCCCAGCCTTGGCCATCCTTGAGCCATGTTTCCGTAATCCCAACCAAATCATATTCGTTTACCTCTATTTGCGTAGCCAATTCATCCACCTTATTACCAATGCTCCTCGCATTAAGACACAAAGCCTTCAGGCTTGTTTTTTTAATGCTCTTAGACCTATTAGAATTATTATTTACTGTGGCCACCCACGTTTGATTTAAACTGTTGATTTCTCTGACTGCCACTTTTGTTTTTCTCCTTCCTATCTTTTGCTTTTATCCTCGTTTCCCTTTCCTCTGTCTCCCTGCTCAGGTTCCCAACCCCCTGCCATTTTAGTTTAAACCCTCCCCCAGAGCACTAGCAAACACTCCCCCTAGGACATCAGTTCCAGCCCTGCCCAGGTGCAAACCGTCTGGTTTGAACTGGTCCCACCTCCCCCAGAACCGGTTCCAATGTCCCAGGAACTTGAATCCCTCCCCGTTGCACCATTCCTCTAGCCACGTATTCAGCTGAAATATCCTTCTAAGCCACGTATTCAGCTGAAATATCCTTGCACGGAATATTAAGAAAAAGATCATTTTGATGGATGTTTTAATTAACGTTTTATGGATCAGGATTTTATATGGAAGTGTGATGCTAGGATTAGGAATTCTATACAATGATAGCGAGTGGAAACTGATTTGGTTCTTTAGTACTCTATGTTTGAATCAGTATGTATATGCTGATATTGCACAATCAACACACACACCACTGTATCACTGTCATTTGTGTACATTGATTTTTGATTTAAAAAAAGTCATTTTTACCATATGTTGACCTAAGCAGATGCACAATATATCATAATGTGAGTGGTATTTAGTGGTTACATTTTGTTTTGTAATGATACTGCGTTACTAACTTATGTGTGTTTCACAGAGAATAATATGGGTGAAAAACTCGTTTCACAAATTAACACAACCAAGGAGCCACATCAATTGCAAGAATACATTTTGAGCAATGTAATGAAATCTGTTTGTCTTGATCCTGTATTCGTTTTGCACTCATGTATATTACCCTCCCCCACTGTGTATAGTTTCACTTCCGCTTTCCCGACTAACCTGGGAGGTTCCAGGTCTTGGCTCTTGGCTCCGCCCCTGACTTCTCTTACATAAAGATCCCAGGATCTGTATGACTCATTCCTGTGAACCAGTCGGCGTGTTGAGATGTTAGCTCTGATCTTAGTGATTAAAAGCCAACTTGTTTAAGTCTATAACTTCTAGTTTTGTGGTTATTGAAGGCCCATCAAGCAATTTATAGATAACTAACTTTTTTTGCCAAATTTTAGTCCCACTCTGAAAGGCACTGACTGCCATTGGGGTATGACTCCATGTGTACTGGTTCCCCTCCAAGGCTTTACCTATTTAACTATTCCTCATGTGGTAGCCTAAACTTGTCAGCCATGGCTCAGTGATAGTACTCTTGGCTCTGAGTCAGAAGGTTGTGGGTTCAAGTCCCACTCCAGACACTTGAGCACATAATCTAGGCTAAAGCTCCAGTACAGTACTGAGGGAGTGCTGCAAAATTAAAGGCCCCTTCTGCCCTCTCAGGTGGACGTAAAAGATCCCATGGCACTATTTTGAAGGTGATGACACTTCAAAAGTATTCCATCGGCTGTAAAGCGCTTTGGGACATCCTGAGGTTGTGAGCTTTGCCACCCAATTATACATCATGTGACAAGAAGGATGGGTTTTAGAGGAAAAATAAAATATGTAATCATATCTTCATGTGTTGGAAAGAATTCTATACATCTATAATTGTATTTTATTGGTTTAGGATATGTACACATAGCAGTTGATCCCCATATTTTCTGTCTCTCCCTTCTCCAATAAATTCATGCTATTGTACATGAGGAGTCAAGATCAAGAGCAATACTTGAATAAAGCAGGGTTAGAGGACGGGGACAAGGAGAGGGAGAGGGGCGGGGGGGGGCAACAGTAAAAGTGAGTGGTCGCAATTACTGGGGATCAGGCCATGGGGAGGGGCGCTGCAAAGGCAGCCAGCTGGGGGAGCGGGTGGAATAGGCGAGGGTTGGGCCACAGGCCACAGAAGATGCACAGAGGCAACTCGAATGACAAGGGGGATAAAGGCCAGAAAATAGGCTCAGCAGGGTGATGGGGACAGCTAGCTAAATATAGCTCAAAAGGTGCAAAAAGTACATCAGAGGATGGTGGGGGAGGCCTGAAATAGTGAGGGTAGGTAGGAGGTTGCTGGGAAATCAACAGCACAGGAGGAGAGCAGGCTGTCCACCTAGAACTGTCCAGAGGCTTGGTACTCAATGAATGATGGGGAGGGTGGAGGGAAACTGCCCAAATGGGAGGCTCTAGGTAACTTGTATGGGGCCAAAGAAAATTGATTTAAATTTACAGTTACAACTTCCTCCTTACCTTTACTGCCTACCAACATGGCTGACACCACTGGAGGCTCAGAACCTTAGGCTGCTCCACAGCAACCCTGGTGACCAAACCCTCCAATTGAATGCAGAATATAAAATAGTAGCTATAATGTTAACAGCTAGGATGTTAATGCCATTAGGCATTGTAAACATTAGTTAAAACTTTAACATTGCAAACCCCATCACAGTACCACCTACAGGTGTACCAGGTATTGCAGGCAAATCTAATGTTTAAAAAGTCATAGTCGACGTAGAGGTTCTCAATACATTTTGAAATGGAATGTTGTGATCCACCTAACAAGCATTTTTAATATATAATTAATTGTATGTGCATATTAGTAAATATCTCAACCAAGTGTAATTTTCATTTGAAGTGGGGTGAAGAGGAGGGAGATAACTGCGCTAGGGCATGCAGACATAATTGACTTGACATTTTAAAGTCATACATTCTAACCTTATTCTTCTACTTCCATTAAATTCTAGTGATCATATACGATAAAAAGTACTTATGATAGGGAAGATGGAGGATAGGAGAGAGGGGGAGGAGGTTGAAGGAGGATGATGATGACAAATGAGCCAGCAGGAAGAAGGAAGAGAGGGGAGAACAGATGGGGTTGGAAGCAGAGGGAGAGATAAATGGGGGAAAGAGCAGAATGGGAAAAAGGAGAGAGATGGGGGTTAGGAGGCATAAGAACATAAGAATTAGGAGCAGGAGTAGGTCATACGGTCTCTTAAGCCTGCCCCGCCATTCAACAAGATCATGGCTGATCTTCGACCTCAACTCTACTTTCCCGCCCAATCTCCCTATCCCCTGATTCCCCTAGAGTCCAAAAATCTGCCTATGTCTGCCTTGAATATACTCAACGATTCAGCATCCACAGCCCTTTGGGGTAGAGAATTTGAAAGATTCACAACACTCTGAGTGAAGAAATTCCTCCTCATCTCAGTCTTCAATGGCCGAGTCCTTATCCTGAGATTTTGCCCCCTAGTTCTAGACTCTCCAACCCTCTCGATTCCCATCAGAATCTTACATATTTCAATGAGATCACCTCTCATTCTTCTAAACTCCAGAGAGTATAGGCCCAATCTACTCAATCTCTCCTCATATGACAACCCTCTCATCCCAGGAATCAATCTAGTGAACCTTCATTGCACCATCTCTAAGGAAAGTATATCTTTCCTCAGATAAGGAGACCAAAACTGTGTACAGTACTTCAGGAGCGGTCTCACCAAAGGCCTGTATAACTGTAGCAAGACTTCCTTACTCTTGTACTCCAACCCCCTTCCAATATAGGTCAGCATGCCTATTTTTTTTACATTTGTTCCTAGGATGTGGGCGTCGCTGGCAAGGCCAGCATTTATTGCCCATCCCTAATTGCCCTTGAGAAGGTGGTTGTGAGCCACCTCCTTGAACCGCTGCAGTACTTGTGGTGAAGGTACTCCCACAGTGCTGTTAGGGAGGGAGTTCCAGGGTTTTGTCCGAGCGATGATGAAGGAACGGCGATATACTTCCAAGCCAGGATGGTGTGTAACTTGGAGGGGAATATGTAGGTGATGGTGTTCCCATGCGCCTGCTGCCCTTGTCCTTCTAGGTGGTAGAGATCGCGCCACACAAGTGCCAGGCAATGACTATCTCCAACAAGAGAGCATCTAACCATCTAACCACCGCTCCTTGACATTCAACGGCAGTACCATTACCGAATCGCCCACCATCAACATCCTGGAGGGTCACCATTGACCAGAAACTTAACTGGACCAGCCACATAAATACTGTGGCTACAAGGGCAGGTCAGGGGTTGGGTATTCTGCAGCAAGGGTCTCACCTCCTGACTCCCCAAAGCCTTTCCACCATCTACAAGGCACAAGTCAGGAGTGTGATGGAATACTCTCCATTTGCCTGGATGAGTGCAGCTCCAACAACACTCAAGAAGCTCGACACCATCCAGGACAAAGCAGCCAGCTTAATTGGCACCCCATCCACCACCAGCGCACCGTGGCTGCAGTGTGTACCATTTACAAGATGCACTGCAGCAACTCACCAAGGCTTCTTCGGCAGTATCTCCCAAACCCGCCTCCTCTATCACCCAGAAGGACAAGGGCAACAGGCGCATCACCTGCAAGTTTCCCTCCAAGTTACTCACCATCCTGACTTGGAAATATATCGCCGTTCCTTCATCGTCGCTAGGTCAAAATCCTGGAACTCCCTCTGTAACAGCATTGTGGGAGTACCTTCACCACACGGACTGCAGCGGTTCAAGAGGTGGCTCACCACCACCTTCTCAAGAGCAACTGGAGATGGGCAATAAATGCTGGCCTTGCCAGCGATGTCACATCCCATGAACGAAAAAAGAGCGTGGTGGGTGGGGGGTGGAGCAGTTGATCTTGGCAATCAGGCAACATTTCCTTCTTTTAATCACAGTGAATATAAGCTGTGAAGCTGACTGCTAGTTTTCCCAAGCAATTACTTACAGAAATCATTCCTTCAGATTTCATTCACTATAGCACAGCATGTGGTCTTCTCGTTAAAATCGCTGCTGAAGCCCAGGAGGTGGAGGGGACGGGAGGGGAGGGGAGGAGAGGGAAAGGAGAAGGTAGGTGGGGGGAAAGGGAGTGAGGAGAGGGGGTATGGGGAGAAGAGTTGGGACAGGGGTGGGAGGAGATGGGCAGAGAGGGAGAGATGAAGAGGGGCAAAGGAAGGGAGGAGCTGGAAGGAGAAGACAGGAGGGGAGGAGCTAAAGGGAGGCGGGAAGGGGAGTGGATGTTGTGAAGGGGAGGTGGAACGGGAGAGGGGGAGAACAGGGAGAGGCTGCAGGTGAGTGTCATCAGGACAAACTTTAAATGACAAATGATTACATGAGAATGATCTGTTCTCTCTCCATTGCAACAAATCCTTAAAGGAATATTCCAGGACAAGGCCCTCACTTGGCCTCTTTCTCAATGCCTTGGTGAAAAGAACACACTAAATTAAAAAAAAGTGAATTTAAAAGGTCTTTTTTGCCCTTCCAATTAGGGTTGCACCTTCCACACACTTCTGAAACTGCGTCAATCATTTTTTTTAGATGGATGTATTTTTCAGCTAAATACTTAGGGATAAGGCCTCCATGTGGAATATTCCAGTTGCAAAGAATTATCATTAGCTTTAAGATTATTTTGTTTTATTCCTGTCTATTATATAATGCCGGTGGCCCAATGGGGGAGCTGGTTTGAGGACTTAATTGAGCGAATGTCAGTAGATAACAGTCCTTAACCCAGACTATACGGCTTTAATCTTGTTAGTCAGTGACCTATAGATACACTATCTGTATGAACAGAGCTACACACACCAGACAGGAATAAACAAAAGGATGTTAATACTAATTAACTTTTTGTAACTGATTTATGTTTTTCGCAATACATGGATATTGTAAAACGTTTGAATGGGAAATAAAAGATTTTGGTCTTATTAAGGAACAGAAAAGTGGTATTTTAATGCTAATGGGAATTATCCACTTTACCACAGAGTCATTATTTGACTATTAAGGAGGAAAGCTGCATTACTAATCATTAAATGGAGATGTTTGTTAATATTTACAACCTGACTCACCCATTGCAAGTTTCAAAACATCCAACTTCAGGAACAGTAGCATAGTGGTTATGTTACTGGACTAGTAATCCAGAGGCCTGGACTAACTGATCTGGGGACGTGAGTTCAAATCACACCACGGCAGCTGGGGAATTTAAATTCAGTTAATTAAATAAAATCTGGAATAAAAAACTAGTATCAGTGATGGTGACCATGAAACTATCAGTGGGGGACTTCAATGTCCATCACCAAGAGTGGCTCGGTAGCACCACTACTGACTGAGCTAGCCGAGTCCCAAAGGAATAACTGCCAGTCTGGGCCTGCGACAGGTGGTAAGAGAATCAACACAACGGGAAAAACCTACTTGCTTTTGCAAACATCTCCAGCCAGAAGTGCCGAGTGGATGATCCATATCGGCCTCCTCCTGAGGTCACCACCACCACAGAAGCCAGTTTTCAGCTAATTCGATTCACTCCACGTGATATCAAGAAAAGGCTGAGCGCACTGGATACAGCATAAGGCTATGGGCCCCAACAACATCCCGACTTGTGCTCCAGAGCTAGCCGCGCCTCTTGCCAAGCTGTTCCAGTACAGCTACAACACTGGCATCTATCCGACAATGTGGAAAACTGCCCAGGTTACTGGCCCATCAGTCTACTCTCAATCAGCAGCAAAGTGATGGAAGGTGTCGTCGACAGGGCTATCAAGCGACATTTGCTCACTGATGTCCAGTTTGGGTTCCGCCAGGACAACTCGGCTCCAGACCTCATTACAGCCTTGGTCCAAACATGGACAAATGAGGTGAATTCCTGAGGTGCGAGTGACTGCCCTTGACATCAAGGCTGCATTTGACCAAGTGTGGCATCAAGGAGCCCGAGTAAAACTGAAGTCAATGGGAATTGGGGGGAAAACTCTCCACTGGCTGGAGTCATACTTAGCACAAAGGAAGATGGTTGTGGTGGTTGGAGGTTCAATCATCACAGCCCCAGGGCATGGCTGCAGGAGTTCTTTGGGGCAGTGTACTCGGCCCAACCATCTTCAGCTGCTTCATCAATGACCTTCCCTCCATCATAAGGTCAGAAGTGGGGATGTTCGTTGATGACTGCACTGTGTTCAGTGCCATTTGCAACTCCTCAGATAATGAAGCAGTCCATGCCCATACGCAGCAAAACCTGAAGACATTCAGGCTTGGACTGATAAGTGGCAGGTAAACTTCATGCCACACAAGTGCCAGGCAATGACTAACTCCAACAAGCGAGCATCTAATCACTGCCCCTTGACATTCAACGGCATTGCCATCGCCGAATCCCCCACCATCAATATCCTGGGGGGTCACCATTGAACAGAAACTTAACTGGACCAGCCACATAAATACTGTGGCATCAAAAGCAGGTCAGAGGCTGGGTATTCTGTGCCGAATGTCTCACCTCCTGACTCCCCAAAACCTTTCCACCATCTACAAGGCACAAGTAAGGAGTGTGATGGAACACTCTCCACTTGCCTGGATGAGTGCAGCTCCATCAACACTCAAAAAGCTCGACACCATCCAAGACAAAGCAGCCCACTTTAAACATTCACTCCCTCTACAAATGAGGTGAATTCCAGGAGTGAGGTGAGAGTGACTGCCCTTGACATCAAAGCAGCATTTGACCGAGTGTGACATCAAGGAGCCCGAGTAAAACTGAAGTAAATGGGAATCGGGGGGAAAACTCTCCACTGGCCAGTATACCGTGGCTGCAGTGTGTACCATCTACAAGATGCACTGCAGCAACTCGCCAAGGCTTCTTTGGCAGCACCTCCCAAACCCGTGACCTCTACCACCTAGAAGGGCAAGGGCAGCATGCGCATGGGAACACCACCACCTCCAAGTTCCTCTACAAGTCACACACCATCCTGACTTGGAAGTATATCGCCGATCCTTCATTGTCGCTGGGTCAAAATCCTGGAACTCCCTACCCAACAGCACTGTGGGAGTACCTTCACCACACGGACTGCAGCAGTTCAAGGCGGCGGCCCACCACCACCTTCTCAAGGGCAACTAGGGATGGGCAATAAATGCTGGCCTTGCCAGCGAGGCCCACATCCCATGAACGAATACAAAGAAAAGCTGTTTGTTTTGCTGATGGAGTATTTTGGACTTTGGCGCGTCCCTGCTCTGGGCTGGAGCTCCAGACGTGACGCGCGAGTACAGCGGAGGTGACTGGAGATTGACGTTTGTACAAAATAAGTGGCCACATGCCCCCAAGTACAGAAAAACTACACAGTTAATATGGGGGGGAGGGAAGATGGATTTCGCCCCATTTAAAAGCACTGAAAGGCGCGTAACCACTCTTAAGTTGTAAGACATTCCTGTCTTTTTAAAAAAAAAAGGTATTTGACAGAAGTGAGCATCTAAAATAAACCACCCTAGCAATAATCATAACCACTTATTTTAGGAGTAAATATATAGATAATACTTGGTACTGAGCACTTAAATGGCCAGAAAATATTTGAGTTGCAACCCTAACCTTATTTTCGATCGCTGGAAACAAGGCAACAGATTTGCAGTTATATCCTGGTGTTAGCAGCTGGTCAGAGGGGAATCCAGAGGCAAACATTAGAGAATGATACAGCGCAGAGGGAGGCCATTCGGCCCATCATGCCTGTGCCGGCTCTTTGAAAGAGCTTTACAATTAACCCCTCCCCATCCCCGGCTCTTTTCCCCATAGCCCTGCAAAAAACATTTCCCCTTCAATTATTTATTCAATTCCCCTCTGAAAGTTAAAATTGAGTCTGTTTTCCCCACCCTTTGAGGTAGTGCATTTGTTAGTAGATTAGTTTGTGTGAGTGGTGTGTTTTTTTGTTGGAAAGAGTGCGGAGTTGCACTGGGGCAAGCCACTTGCCACAATGTTACTGAGTCCTAGCAGCGCTTCCTCCTTAAAGGAAACTCCTTCCACAATGTTACTGAATCTCAGCAGCAGTGTCTCCTCCTCAAAGGGAAGGAATCTCAAACCACAATGTTAATGAATCCCAGCAGCATCTCCTCCAGTATGTCATCTGTGGCTCAGTGGGTAGTACACTTGTCTCTGAGTTTGGAAGGTTGTGGGTTCAAGTCCCACTCCAGGGACCTGAGCACATAAATCTAGGTTGGGCTGACACTCCAGTACAGTGCTGAGGGAGTGCTGCACTGTCAGAGGTGCCGTCTTTCAGATGAGACATTAAACCGAGGCCCCGTCTGCTCTCTCAGATGGATGTAAAAGATCCCATGGCACTATTTCGAAGAAGACCATGGGAGTTATCCCCGGTGTCCTGACCATTACGTTATCCCTCAATCAACATAACAAAAACATAAATAACAACAGAAAACACTGGAAAAACTCAGCAGGCCAGGGCAGCATCCGTGGAGAGAGAAACAGAGTTAATGTTTCAGGTCGATGGCCTTTCGTCAGAACTGGAAAAAAGCAGGAAATGGAAAGCAGTTTTAGGGGCTGGGAAAAGGGGGAGGGGATAAAAAACAAAAGGGAAGGTCAGTGATAGGATAGAAAGCAGGAGAGATTAAGAGACATTAAGAGATATTCAAGGCGAGAGGAGGTGGTAATGGGACAGGTTAAGAAACAAAGGATGGCTCTGGATGGGGTGTGAATTGTGCTGGCAGAATGAAGGACAGCTGCCATGTGGGAGGGAAGAAGAATAAATAAATTAAAAATAAATTTTAAAAGGCCAAACAAAAATTGTGGATAAAAAAAAGAAAATATATATATGTAATAGGGGCCGAGGTTATGATCTGAAATTATTGAACTCGATGTTGAGTCCAGAGGGCTGTCGAGTAATCGAAAGATGAGGTGCTGTTCCTTGAGCGTACGCTAAGCTTCTGTGGAACAGTGCAACAGGCTGAAGACAGTGAGGTCTGAGTGGGATGGAGCGGAGAATTAAAGTGACAGGCCACCGGGAACTCGGGGTCCCCCTTACAGACTGAACAGAGGTGTTCCACAAAGCGGTCACCAATCTGCGTTTGGTCTCCCCAATGTAGAGGAGATCAATTAAATCACTGTTTCACCTGGAAGGGGTGTTTGGGGCCCTGGACAGTGGGAAGGGGGGAGGTTTAAGGGCATGTGTTGCATCTCCTGTGCTTGCACGGGAAGGTGCCGGGCGAAGGGGAAGGGGTGCTGGGGGTGGTAGAGGAGTGGACTAGGGTGTCGCGGAGGGAGCGGTCCCTATGGAATGCTGAAAGGGGAGGTGGGGGAAGTTGCGTTTGGTGGTGGGATCACACTGGAGGTGGCGGAAATGGCGGAGGATGATCCGTTGAACGTGGAGGCTGGTGGGGTGAAAGGTGAGGACAAGGGGAACTCTATCGTGGTTCCGGGAGGGAGGGGCAGGGGTGAGGGCAGAAGTGTGAGAGATAGAACGGACACGGTCAAGGGCCGTGTCAACCACAGTAGAGGGGAATCCTCGGTTGAGGAAAAAGGAAGATATGTCGGAAGCACTGGTATGGAAGGTGGCATCGTCGGAGCAGATGCGGCGGAGATGGAGAAACTGGGAGAATGGAATAGAGTCCTTACAGGAGGCGGGGTGGGAGGAAGTGTAGTCCAGGTAGCTGTGGGAGTCAGTGGGCTTGTAGTGAATGTTAGTCAATAACCTATCCCCAGAGATGGAGACGGAGAAGTCGAGGAAAGCAAGGGAAGAGTCGGAGATGGACCATGTGACGGTGAGGGAAGGGTGGAAATTGGAAGCAATGTGAATGAAATTTTCTAGTTCAGGGCGAGAGCAGGAAACGGCACCGATACAGTCATCAATGTACCGGAAAAAGAGGTGAGGGAGGGGACCCGAGTAGGACTGGAACAAAGAGTGTTCTACATATCCCACGAAAAGGCAGGCATAGCTAGGACCCATGCGGGTACCCATAGCAACACCTTTGATTTGGAGGAAATGAGTGGAGTCAAAGGAGAAGTTGTTCAATGTGAGAACAAGTTCAGCCAGGCGGAGGAGTGTGGTGGTGGATGGGGACTGGTTGGGCCTCTGTTCAAGGAAGAAGTGGAGCGCCCTCAAGCCATCCTGGTGGGGGATGGAGGTGTAGAGGGATTGTACGTCCATAGTGAAAAAGAGGCGGTTGGGGCCGGGAAACTGGAAACTGTTGAAGTGGCGGAGGGCGTCGGAAGAGTCCCGGATGTAGGTGGGAAGAGACTGGACAAGGGGAGAAAAAATAGAGTCGAGATAGGAAGAGATAAGTTTCGTGGGGCAAGAACAGGCTGAAACGATGGGTCTACCAGGACAGTCTTGTTTGTGGATCTTGGGAAGGAGGTAGAAGTGGGCTGTGCGGGGTTGGGGAACTATGAAATTGGTGGCCGTGGGGGGAAGATCTCCAGAGGAGATGAGGTCAGTGACAGTCTTGGAAATGGTGGCTTGATGTTCGGTAGTGGGGTCATGGTCCAGGTGCCGGTAGGAGGAGTTGTCGGCGAGTTGGCGTTCAGCTTCTGCTAGGTAGAGGTCGGTTCGCCAAACAACAACAGCACCACCCTTGTCAGCAGGTTTAATGACAATGTCAGGGTTGGATCTGAGAGAAGGAAGTGCTGCAAGTTCAGAGGGAGGTAGGTTGGAGTGAGTGACGGGAGCAGAGAAATGGAGACGGCCGATGTCACGGCGGCAGTTTGCAATGAAAAGATCTAGAGAGGATAAGAGGCCAGAAGGAGGGGTCCTGGTAGAACGAGAATTCTGAAAGCAGGAGAAAGGGTCAGCCATGCAGGGGGAAGACTCCTGTCCAAAGAAGTGGGCACGGAGGCGAAGGCGGTGGAAAAAGAGCTCAGCATCGTGCCGAGCTCGAAATTCATTGAGGTGGGGGCGTAAGGGGATGAAGCTCAGGCCTTTGCTGAGGACTGATCGTTCGGGGTCAGAGAGGGGAAGGTCAGAAGGGATAGTGAAAATGCAGCAGGGGGTGAGATTGGGAGAAGGGGGGGTCAGAGGCAAGCGAAGGGGAAGAAAGTTCCGGAGGGGTGTTGGTGTTCAAGAGTTGATGAAGCTTGCGATCCTTGACATCAGAAAGGAAGAAAAACAGTTTTTTGTTGAAGCATCGGATGAGTCGAAGGATGAAATGGAACTGTGGACTCGGACAGCTTTGAGCGTCAGTGCTGCTGAAGAGAGGTCGAGAGTGTTCATGTGGCAGCACATGGCGTTGAGCGTGGATCTCTGTGTGCAAATTGGATGCTGCGTTTCCCACATTACAACAGAGGACCATTTCGACCTAAAGCCCTTACCCAATAGCAGAGAGCTATATGTTTGGTACCAAAAACAAAGTGAAACCATCAGTGAGTACATTGTAGCTCTTAAAAATCTGTCTTTGCGTTGTAACTTCGGCACATGTTTGGATTGTGAGATAAGTTTGTGTGTGGACTGGTGGAGGAGCGCACACAGTGCAAGTTACTGAACACTCCAAACTTAACGTTTGACATAGCATGCAAAATTGCCCTATCTATGGCGATGGCATCTAAGCACGCTAGGGAGCTCTGTCCAACTCAAGTGACTAGTGCAGCTGAGCTCTACAGTAACAAAGCCACTGCCAAACCTAAAGTTCTGAGACCGAGTCAAAAGCATGTCGGTGAGAGCAGTTCAGTGAATTGTTATCGCTGCAATGGAAATCACTCACCACAGTCCTGCCAATACAGAAATGCGAAGTGTTTTCACTGCCAGAAGCAAGGCCGTATTTCAACAGCTTGCAGAGCTAGATCTAAAGCGGGAAGTGAGAATCATTCTAGTGGCAATGCAAAGCAGCGACAACAAAAAGGTGGAATTCACAATATTGAAGTGAACACACCTGATGTTGAAGAACTAGGCATCTACAATATCTATGCCACTAGCTAGCTAGCAGTCATGAGAAAGACTTCCGTACAAAACTTTTGATCAATGATCAATATATTGATATGTGTGTATCGACACGGCGAACTGCTCTATCATGAGTAAGGACACATATGAGAGTAAGTTTAATCAAGTACCACTTACAAAGAGTACCGTAGAGTTAAAAACCTACTCCAGAGAAATCCTAGAGACATGTGGACAAATGGAATGTACAGTTCAACACAATGGCCAGTCAGTAAAGCTGCCTATTATTGTAGCGAGCTACAACAACAGGCCAAATCTCATGGGCAAAGACTGGTTGAGAAAGTTAAAACTAGACTGGAAAAACATCTTCAGTGTAGATACTTCAAAGAAGCGACTCGACACAATGCTGAACAATATGAAAGCATGTTCACAGACAGTTATGAGGGTATCACTGGATACGATGTGCATAGCCGCATCAAGTCCACGTGAAGCCTGTCTGTTGTAAGGCAAGGCCGGTCCCCTATGCAATGAAAGGTCAGGTGGAGGAAGAGCAAGCGAAGCTCAGAGAGAACGGAGTGCTGACAAAAGTGAATGGGCTACTCCGATTGTGGTAGTGCCCAAAGCAGACAAAACTGTATTCTTGTGTGGTGATCACAAAGTTACTATCAACCAAGCAGTTGACGGTGAGCAGTACCCGTTACCTACATCGCAAGCTTTGTATGCAGCACTCTCTGGGTCAAAGGTTTTCTCCAAGCTTGACCTGTCGCACGCTTACGCTCAGCTGAATGTTGACAAAGAGAGTCAACAGTATCTCACTATCAACACACACAAGGGACTGTACTCGTACACCAAGCTGCCATATGGTGTAAAGTCCTCCCCCAAAATCTTCCAGGCTACGATGGATAAGATTTTGCAAGGAGTTCCAAATTGCTTATGCAATCAAGACGATGTGCTGATCGCAACAAGCAGCGAGGGAGAAGATCTAGAAGTATTAGATTTAGTGTTTCAAAGGTTGAATTCCCACAATGTCAAATTGAAAAGGAGCAAATATGCTTTTGTGGAGCCCGAGGTTGTGTACCTTGGTCTGAAAGTTGATGCAAATGGCTTGCAACCAGTTAAGGAAAACGTTGATGCTGACATCAATGCTCCAAAGCCACAGAAAGTGTCTGAGTTAATATCGTTCCTTGGAATTGTCTAGTACTATGCATGTTTCTTACCTGAGTTAGTGACCATGTTTGCTCCATTGCACGAGCTCCTCAAGAAGGATGTCCAGTGGAAGTGGACGAAAGCGCCACAGGAAGCATACGATGCTTGTAAGATAAATCTCTCTAGCGATGCTCTACTTCTGCACTAGGACACAGAGCATGAGCTTAAGTTAGCGTGTGATGCTTCTAGCTATGGTGTGGGAGCTGTCATGAGCCACGTAATGGATAACAGCCAAGAGAAACCAATTGCTTTTACATCGCAAACCCTCACAAAGAGCGAAAGAAACTACGTGCAAATTGAAAAGGAAGCACTCGCCATAGTGTTTAGAATCAAGAAATTTCAACAGTTCCCGATTGGCAGAAAGTTTACCTTGATAACCGATCACAAACCGCTCTTAGCAATATTGGGGCCCAAATCTGCCATCCCTGCAATGGCCGCATCAAGAATGCAACGTTGGGCAATGTTGTTGTCACAATATGACTACATGATTGAATATTGCACTTCAAAGCAAAACGCAATCGCAGATGCCTTGTACAGGTTGCCACATGAGGACTCGTGTTGGGAGTGAAGGTGAGATTTTCACGCTAGGTGCAATTGACAAAGACTTTCCAGTGAATGCAACTGAGATTGCAGATGAGACTCAAAAGGACTCAGTACTGAAAAGAGTGTATGAAAACACCTTGAATGGATGGGCTGATCAGTGTCTGGGGACACAGAATTGAAACAATTCCATAACCATTGTACTGAATTGTTTTGTGAGCAAGGTTGTATCAAGTGGGGAAACAGAGTGTTGGTACCTACTTCTTTGAGAGATAGAATTCTGGCCGAACTTCATACTGAACATCATGGGATCGT
Source organism: Somniosus microcephalus (assembly GCF_052327205.1). Taxonomy (NCBI): domain Eukaryota; kingdom Metazoa; phylum Chordata; class Chondrichthyes; order Squaliformes; family Somniosidae; genus Somniosus; species Somniosus microcephalus. The sequence continues at coordinate 186,047,663 of NC_140997.1, read as the reverse complement.
CAGTATGAAATCAACTGCAAGAAGCTTTGTTTACTGGCCTGGATTGGACAGTGACCTTGAACCACTTGATCATGAACACACAAGTTTGACTCAGTTCAAACCAGGTTCACACAAGTCCGAGATAGAAACAGGATCATCTTTGAGTTTGGAACCAAAACAAAACAACCCAAAAATTGGTTCAACACCAAAACCTTCTTTAAGGAGATCAGGAAGGCTCTGCAAACCTGTTATTAAATTGGATTTGTAGTTCATTTAAAAGAAAAAAAAGCCAGGAGTTTTTGTTACGTGGTACATGTAATGCAGGGAAAGGTGTGACCATAGTTTTGTTGTATTTGAGAGAGGAATACATACATTTTTTTAAAAGAAGAAAGCAATGCAATGTACTGTCACATAGCTTAGTATGAGCATGCTCAGTTCGCTCTGGTCTAGTGAAGCAAGCACATGGACTAGCAACTCATCGTGTCTCTGTCCTTCATTTGTTCTACACACATATATTACATTACTGAATCCCAGCAGCAGCGCCTCCTCCTTCAGGGGAAGGGAACTCGTTCCACAGTGTTGCTGAATCCCAGCAGCAGCGCCTCCTCCTTCAGGGGAAGGAAACGCCTTCCACAGTGTTGTTGAATCCCAGCAGCGCCTCCTCCTTCAGAGGAAGGAAACTCCTTCCACAGTGTTGCTGAATCCCAGCAGCAGCGTCTCCTCCTTCAGAGGAAGGAAACTCCTTCCACCGTGTTGCTGAATCCCAGCAGCAGCGCCTCCTCCTTCAGGGGAAGGAAACTCCTTCCACAGTGTTGCTGAATCCCAGCAGCAGCGTCTCCTCCTTCAGAGGAAGGAAACTCCTTCCACCGTGTTGCTGAATCCCAGCAGCAGCGCCTCCTCCTTCAGGGGAAGGAAACTCCTTCCACAGTGTTGCTGAATCCCAGCAGCAGCGCCTCCTCCTTCAGGGGAAGGAAACTCCTTCCACAGTGTTGCTGAATCCCAGCAGCAGCGCCTCCTCCTTCAGGGGAAGGAAACTCCTTCCACAGTGTGGCTGAATCCCAGCAGCAGCGCCTCCTCCTTCAGGGGAAGGAAACTCCTTCCACAGTGTGGCTGATTCCCAGCAGCAGCGCCTCCTCCTTCAGGGGAAGGAAACTCCTTCCACAGTGTGGCTGAATCCCAGCAGCAGCGCCTCCTCCTTCAGGGGAAGGAAACTCGTTCCACAGTGTTGCTGAATCCCAGCAGCAGCGCCTCCTCCTTCAGGGGAAGGAAACTCCTTCCACAGTGTTGCTGAATCCCAGCAGCAGCGCCTCCTCCTTCAGGGGAAGGAAACTCCTTCCATAATGTAGCGAAAAGATGGCGGAAACGGCCGAGGCTGACGTCAGCGCGGCCCGAAGAGCGGCCAGGCAGCAAGAAGGATCAGCAATGGCGACTGTGGAGCGGAGACTACCCAGTCCGGAGGCGCTGGTGGGACAGCCCTGGACCCACTGGATCGATGCCGCCAAACACCAAGGGGCGGATGGTGAGCCCAAGGCGCTCTTTAACCGGGGGAAACACTTTTTGCTGCGTGTGCCGAGCGGGGCTGAGATGTTTGTGCGGCGAGTTGGCGCAGGCAAGTGTAACTATGTGACTGACTGACTGATGTGTCCCAATTGTTACACAGGCACCGAATCGGGAGAAACTTTTAAGGAGTGCGGGAAAAACCGTGAGGTCATGCGGCTGAGTCGGGAAGGTGAGTGGCGGCTTCAAACTTTACTGTGTTTTCGCTCCTGTCTGTTGTACAGGCTCTTTACCGCACACTGGCGGGCTGGCGACTCTGTTTTCGCAGGCACTGGCAACTAGACTGAAAGGGGGGCCTGTTACATGGATGCATTCTTAACTCATGGTTTGCTCAAATGTTTTGGGGGAGCTAGGTTGATCAAAAAACGTTCCGCGTTCCCATTCTTCCCCTCCTCCAGTAACGATTTCCTAGTCTTATTTTTGAAAAGTTGCTTTCCTTGATCTGCGTGTTAAGGTTCAATTTGCTATCTTGTTTGTCAGGTAATGAGGGAGTGGTTCTAGATAGTAGTATTTTAGAGCAATCGAAACTTTAAATCAGCAACAATAATTCATTGTAATTGGACATTCTGCTATGTTTTCCTGATTCCACAGAAGCTTATCACAAAATTAAACTGTGTTTCAAGAGGTTAAGGTTAGCTACCCTTGGTTCCATTTATGTCAAACTATCCTGAGGATGAGTAATATCCTGTTACTAAGTTGTTACCCCAGCTTGTTTTATAATGGCATATATGGGGTATTGAGTCCAATTTTAAACTTCAGATAGAAAAGTTGTAAATTTACAGTTTATCAAACTTAAATTGTACCATGTAAACTCATTTTTAAATTTTCATATTATTTGGGTAACCATCTGTATTGACTTGTAACTGGTGGGAATGAACACTGGGTAAACTTGTGATGTGAATCTGCCCACTTTACGTTATATGCTCTACATCTTGAATCACGTGCTATAGTTTAGACATTGTCCAATCTGTGCATGGATCACAGATAAAAGTGCTGGTGTTGAATTAAATTTCAGCCATTTTAAATTAAGAGGGAGTGAAATTGGACAAGAGACTCTCAGAGCTTCCATTCTTTGTTCTTCAGAAATCTAAAACTTATCAGATTTAAATTTAGAACAGATGTTGAGGAAATATTATCTTAAAATTCAGTAGAAATGTGTTGCTGATGGATGGATGTTTTTGGCCCTTGTTACTATACGGCCATATTTACATTTCAACTTTTTTTTTACTGTTTGGGACTTAGGTTTGAATCCATCCAGGCTGATACAAGATTCCTCTGCTGGCCGTAAGGGTCTTAAGTAAAATTAATATGGACAGTCTTTCTATTTTCCAAGACATTGAGTATGAGATCATGAGACAAAACTGCCCATTATTCACACCAATTTGGCTTTGATAGAGGCCACACTGTTGTTGGTGTGGGAACTGGAAAAGTTGCACTGGTGCAATAGGTTTGCTCTTGAGTTGGGATTGATGTGTGTTTTGGGATAGTTCAGAGTGAGCTTGGTGTACCTGATATGAGTGTTGCTGACAGTGCAATTGGTATTCCATTCCTTATTACCAACATTCATCAGGTTCTGCAATGCAAACTTTTCAAGTGCTGTTTTATTTGTAACTAAATTTTATTAAATCCGTAAAACCAGATGTTGTTGGTAATCATCTCGCTGCAAACGCCGATGTAGACATGGAACATGTTTATTGGGTCTTGCAAGTCATTTTACCATAGCAACACCACCCTTTAAATAATATTGAGTGGATAGATGTGTGATGTCGCGAGCAGCACAAATGGTTTTCCCAGGTTAGAATGTTGGTGCAAGATTAATAAATGACGAGCAGTTTAAAAAGTCAGACATCTGGGTTAAAAATGCCATTGTATATTGGGAGAGTCTCTGTAGTGTTTTAGTATTCATGTTGGTAGCTGCATATGCTCAGGGATATGACTTGAGTCTTGTTGGAATTAAATTGGTCTATGCTGGCAAATTAAAATCATTGTTGCATTTAGCCCCTCAATTGTTAGGTCCAGGGAAATGACATCCATCTAGACTGGTTAACTTTTTAGTTTATGCACTATGATGCTGAACAAATATGAATAAAAAAAGTCAGATGTTGCTTATTACTAATAGACTACAGAAACAAAGCACTTGCACCAATTTGAAATAACATTAAAAAATATCTCCGCTTGTCTTCCTGTCTGCTACTCTGTCATTATTTATTAGTCCCTTTTTCCTACCTAATATATCTCTAACTTCAGAAACAGTTTAACTTTTTTTCTTGTGCCTTTTTGTCCTCTTCCTGGCTTCTTCCAACCATTTTGGAGACAGGAGCAAGTATATAAATATGGCTTCAAATTTGTTACCCCTTCCAGCCAATCAAGAGCCCTGAGTATAAAGTTTGTCCTGATGACATCATGAATGTGACCAGATCAACCTTTGACTTTTTAAAAAAATGCTGACAACAGAAAGGGTCTCTGCTGATTGAGTATACTCTTTGGTCACCAGAGCCTGACTAACTGGATTAGTAGACTGTAAGGGATAAATACCTAAAGTGTGGATGGTCATTAAATACAGTAACCTTAAATTATTTGAGTTCTGATTGGGAATGCTATTTATGATGTCTCCAGAATTTGCCCTGATTCCCCACTTGCTTGCATTCCTTGTTAAGTGAAGAAAGAAAGACTTTGTTTTATATAGCACCTTTCATGACCACTGGACGTCTCAAAGCGCTTTACAGCCAATTAAACACTTTTGAAATGGAGTCACTGTTGTAATGTGGGAAAGGTGGCAGCCATTTGCACACGGCAAGCTCCCACAAACAGCAATGTGATAATGACCAGATATGTTGTTTGAGGGATAAATATTGGCCAGAACACCGGGGATAACTCCCCTGCTCCTTTTCGAAATAGTGCCATGGGATCTTTTACGTCCACCTGAGAGAGCAGAGAGCCTCGGTTTAACATCTCATCCGAAAAACGGCACCTCCGACAGTGCAGCACTCCCTCAGCACTGCACTGGAGTGTCAGCCTAGATTATGTACTCAAGTCCCTGGAGTGGGACTTGATCCCACAACCTTCTGACTCGGAGGCGAGTGTGCTACCAACTGAGTCACAGCTGACATTGGAAAAACTGGTGCGACAGGCAACTCTTTTTCACTTCCATAAGATTAATGTAATATATACCCTGCCTATAGTATGGATGCATATATTGAAATAGTCACTGTTACTTTGCATTCAGTATCATCAAGTAACATTGTACAGATGCATATTTCTGATAGAAAAGAAAGACTTGCATTTATATCGCGCCTTTCACGACCTCAGGATGTCCCAAAGCGTTTACAGTCAGTGAAGTACTTTTCAAGTGTAGTCACTGTTGTAATGAAGGAAATAATATAGCCAACGTAGTGGCTGGATAGAAAAAGTTACATTAATCTTAGGAAAGGGAAAGAGTTACCTGTTCCATAATTCAGTGCCATTTACTGATGAGGAAACCAAACACATTGTAAAACAATTGAAGTTCAGTGTATATACAGCTTTATAACACACAAAGCAGCAGGAAAGGCTCTACCTGTTCTAGTATTGATTGGTCCTAGTTAACTGACTTCACTTGTGTTCTATGAACACCAAGATTTTGGTAGATCCCTACACACCAGATACAAATAAAAACACCAAGGGATAGAGTTCAACTTCCGCCGCCGGGAGGGAAATTAGTGGTAGCAGCTTGGCCGCCTGTTGTACAACCTGCCCGATTTTTTTTTTTTCTCCTTCCTGTGTAGGGTAAATCGGACCAGGTGTATAATGGGCGGCCGATCCACAGCCGCCAGATTTCTTCCTGGCGCTTAGTTAAAATCTACCCCAAGACTCTCGATCTGGTTGGGACGGGGAAGAGAAAGAGAGAAGGAAGGGGAATCCTAAATTCCATATCCAGTTTATAAATAGGTGGCTGAGCCACAGAAGGGTCTGAATTCCCAGAAGTTTTGAAAGTTTAAACGCTCTTAATGCGTCCAAATGTATGTTTCAGTTGTGGTAGCAAGGTTTACAACTGCTTTTAATTTTGCAGTATATTCCTGAGCTATTGCAAAATGTACATGCAATGCAGGTCAAATAATTTATTTCCTCAACCTCAAACAAAGACTATATAATTTTTGTGAAATTTGCAATTGTTTAATCTGTATGTCAATTTTTTTTTTAAAGTGGCTCCAAATCTACATCATATAGGCATGCCTTGGTCTCTTCCCCCCCCCCCCCCCCAGCTGCTTTTACTAATGAGTTTCAAAATGGAGAATTTGTTCAATAACATGCAAAGCTTGCAGCAAGTCCAACGAGCTGTAATATCACCTTTTTTGATGAGTCTTTTAGCTCAGACTAAAGTAATTCAATAGACAAATACATTTTCTGTAGCTACTTGGTTTAACACAGGTCAACAAATATCTCAATCCTGAATGAATATAACTTCAATAAAGTACTTTATTTTTAACTTAATCTGAAAAATGATTTCCCTTATCTAGTTACTACATTAAAGCTTCAGAAAAACTTCTTGATTTAAATCAAGAATCCAAATCATATGTTTTTTTGACCAACCACATAAATCATTGGATGAAACTGACTATAGAAAAAATTAGATTGTAGAGTAATGTAATTTTTTTAAAACCCTCTAAATTATGTATATGTACTTTAATGGGAATGGCTTTCCTCCATCAAGCAAGAGAAATTTATTCTATGACTTTGCTCACTTACTAGTGAACACTTTCACTTTAATATTAAAACTCTTCCATCAGATTTTGAAGAAATTAAAACAAAAGAAATCTTTAAGAATTATACCTGCTCTAGCTGATGAGCATCCCTGTGCTGCTTTGTATATCTGGAAATCTTCTCAGTACCTTAGTAATTAAGCCTTTTTCTCTTGTTGACTCTATTCAGTTCAAAAATTAAGTTCTCGAAATGTTGGTCGTCTCAAACTTTGTTTTCACAAAGTTAATTATTGACTTTCTTTCTGTAGCTTTTTGGTTCTTTTTGAAAAGCGATTTACAAGTGCTCCTGTACACATCTATTTGAACATTAAATTGTCTGTTCAGTCATTTTGCGCTTATGTTTTTTTGTCCACCCCAAACTTGGCAATTTTACATCCGCTTTGTATTTGAGAATTGGATGTATATTTTATCATAAAAGACTCTGGAGGTGGAATGTGTGAAAACATTTATTGCAAAATTTCACAATGTTTCTTTCATTTTTTCCTAATCATATTTGTCTCAAACTTCTACTTTGCTTTTCCTGCACCTTGATACTAACCCTGCTGGTCCACAACTTTAGGGAGACAATATTGTACAAATGCAAGCCTTTTTGCTTCATTTAAATTTCTGCCTCATAACATAAAGAAAAAGTGTGGCTTTGAGCTTACTTTGTTGGATAATAAGTACAAATGCTTAATGTGTTTGTCTGAATTCCGTGTTCTATTTTAAGAGGCTAACAGTGCTTAAATAGGTTAGCACATTCACTAAAATAGGGGAGAGAGGAATTTCAAATTAACACATTGTGTTCATATCTGATATCCCATAGTACAATTTCAAGGCCTATGTATTTACATGCTGTGTCTCAATGCAAATTTACACCAATTTCCCTCTGATTCATTGTGGAGAAAGTAAAACCACCTGGTTAGGGGTGACTGAAATGGTGTATTTCACACCAAAAATGGTAGTTCCCATTTCACTCCTAAATAGGACTTTCAAATCAATCAACTGTATTATATACCAAATTTTACAGTTTAGCAAAATTTGATCAATCATTCATTGAACTTAACTGCAATGATAAAATACTGGCCTGCGTTCTCATCAGTCACGATAGGGATTTAATGATGCCATTCTTGACAAAAAATGATAAATGAGCAAATAGCAATAACCTTAGAGCCACAGACTTCTTTTATTGGTGTTATCAATGGCAATAAGAGCATCTCATTGTATGAAGGATAGAAAAGCAATGGAAAAGGTGTAATGAAGTTCCACTAGGACGTTACCAGGGATTAGTTATGAAAGGAGACTTGAGACGTTGGACCTTTTTACTCGAGCTGAGCAGAACAAGCAATTATGAAGGGCGATGAAAGTTCAGCCATGATTTTTTTTAACATTGATTGACATGATGGGAAGGAGAGGGTACAAATTTATGATCAAAGAATTGGAGGTTAAAAACAATTTCTTTACACGGGTGGTTAGAATATTTGCCACAAACCTTTTGTTGAAGTACAGTCCATAATAATTGTAATGTTTCCCGACATAAGAACTTTGTGAAGTGTAGTCACTGTTCTAAAGTGGCTGTAAAGCACTTTGGGACGTCGCAAGGTCATGAAAGGTACTATGTAAGTCATGTTTTAAAAAAAATAAAATCTTTGAAAATGGAATCAGCTACATGCTTGAAAGAGGATTATTAAAGGGTACGATGTCAATCTCCCACCGCATTGCCCATGGTGAGTTGGGCAGAAAAAAAAATTGCATGCTTTCATGACCTCGGGACATCCCAAAGTGCTTTACAACCAATTAAGTACTTTTGAAGGAAGGAAGTAGCTACCCAATGGAGCTGTTGACGATGTTGCTGGCCACTACATTGGATCCTGTGTGATGCTAATGTGGTACTAATTTCCCGTAATGCTCCTATGTTGTGTCTCGATTTTAAGCGCTAATGTCCCCTTTTGAGGAACATTGTAAAATGATAGAAATAATGCAAGATAGTATGTGGTATAAACAAATGAAACATTGAAATCATCTTTCCAATTAATTTTAATTTATAATTTGTTTTAATGTGAATATATTAAATATATATTTATGAATTGAAAATGTAAAATTATATTAAATTAATATATAGAAATTATTCCAAATTATAAATGTTGAATATGATTACATCCCGTGCCATGTGGTTGTCCTGGACGCTTTGCGTAGCCTGGACGACCACATGTGCAGGAAGTGTCGCCCGCAACAGCAACTCGAGCTCCGGGTTTCGGAGCTTGAGCGGCAGCTGGAGTCACTACAGTGCATCCGCGAGGCTGAGAAATACTTGGAAAGCTCGTTTCTAGAAGTGGTCACCCCATAGCCTCAGAATGTGCAGGCAGAGAGGGAATGGGTGACCACCAGACAGAGAAGGAGGACCAGGCAGGTAGGGCAGAAATCCCCAGAGTGCATCTCGCCCGCTAACTGGTTCACAGTTCTGCAAACTGGCGGGGATGATGGCTCCTCTGGGGAGAGCAGCCAGAGCCAAGGCCACGGCACCACGGGTGGCTCAGCTGCACAGGGGGGGAGGGGGGAGAGTGGAAGAGCAATAGTGATAGGGGATTCATTAATTAAGGAAAGTGATGGGAGTTTCTGCGGCCGCAGGCGTGACTCCAGGATGGTATGTTGCCTCCCTGGTACCAGGGTCATGGATGTCACTGAGCAGCTGCAGGGCACTCTGAGGGGGGGAGGGTGAACAGCCAGAGATCGTTGTCCATATTGGTACCAACGACATAGTCAGAAAGAGGGATGGGGAGCTAGGAAAGAGATTAAAAAGCAGGACCTCAAAGGTAGTAATCTCCAGATTACTCCCGGTGCCACGTGCTAGTGAGAACAGGAATAGGAGGATAGAACAGATGAATGCGTGGCTGGAGAGATGGTGCAGGAGGGAGGGCTTTAGATTCCTGAGGCATTGGAACTGTTTCTGGGGAAGGTGAGACATGTACAAGCCGGACGGGTTACACCTCAATGGAGCCGGGACCAATATTCTTGCTGGGAGGTTTGCTAGTGCTGTTGGGAAGGGTTTAAACTAGCTTGGCAGGGGGATGGGCACCAGCATATAGGAGTAGAAAAGAGGAATAAGGTGCATAAAAGAGTGAGTTTGTTGGACAGTACTAGAGAAGAAAGTAGTATTAGAGGCAGAAGTAGTACCATATTAGATAGGAGCAGACTACGAAAAATTCAAAAATGGGTTTAGAATGCATGTACGTAAACACACAAAGTATGGTGAATAAGGTTGGTGAGCTACAAGCACAATTAGCCATGTGGCTTAAAAGTGGTGAGGACTGGGCACTTAATATTCAAGGGTACAAGGTGTTCAGAAAAGATGGGGAAGGAAAAAAGGGAGGTGGGGTGGCAGTGCTGATTAAGGAAGAGTGTTGGAAAAGGAGGATATTCTTGAGGGGACAAGGACAGAATCCGTTTAGTTAGAGTTGAGCAAAAAGGGTATGATCACGCTATTGGGGGTATCCTATAGGCCTCTAAATCGTGCGAGGGAAGTAGAGGAGCAAATCTGCAGGGAAATCGCAGAGATATGCAAGAGCTATAGAGTGGTGATATTGGGGGACTTTAATTACCCAAATATCAATTGGGATAATGCTAGGGTAAAGGGAAAGGAGGGGGAGGAATTTCTGAAATGTGTTCAAGAATTTCCTTGACCAGTATGTTCTTGGCCCAACTAGGAACGAGTCATTGCTGGATCTGGTGCTGGGGAATGAGGTGGGAGAACACTTGGGTACGAGTGATCATCGTATCATAAGATTTAGATTATCAATGGAGAGGAGCAAGGAACAGTCTAGAGTGGAACTTCTAAACTGGAATAGGGCTAACTTCAATGGGATGCGAAAGGATCTAGCCAGGGTAAAATGGAACCAAAGACTGACAGGAAAAACTGTAATGGAACAATGGGTGATCTTTAAGGAGGAGATGTTCCAAGTACAGGCTAGGTACATTCCAATAAGAGGGAAGGGTAAGGGAACCAAAGCAAGGGCTCCTTGGATGATGAGGGAGATAGAGAAGATGAAACAAAAAACGAGGGTGTATGATGCATGTCAGGTGAATTCTTCAAGGGAGAACCAGACCAAATACAATAAGTTGAGAGGGGATGTGAAGATGAAAATAAGATTGGCAAAGAGAGAATATGAGAGTAGAATGGCGGTTAACATAAAAGGGAATCCAAAAATCTTCTACCGGCATGTAAACAGTAGGCCAGTTCTGACGAAAGGTCATCGACCTGAAACGTTAACTCTGTTTCTCTCTTCACAAATGCTGCCTGACCTGCTGAGTATCTCCAGCATTTTCTGTTTTTATTTCAGTTTAACATCAGTGGTGGGTAAAGTTTTAGAAACAATAATCAAGGAAAAAAATTAACGGGCACTTGGAGAGGTTTAAGCTAATTAAGGAGAGCCAACACGGATTTGTAAAAGGCCGATCGTGTTTGACTAATCTAATTGAATTTTTTGACGAAGTAACGGAGGATTGATGAAGGGAATGCAATGGATGTTGTCTACATCGATTTTAGGAAGGCGTTTGACAAAGTACCACATAGAAGGATGGTTAACAAAATTGAGGCTCATGGAATAGGTGGGTCATTTCAGCTTGGATAAGGAATTGGCTTAAGGATAGACAACAGCGAGTCGTGGTAAATGGCTGTTTTTCAGACTAGAGGATGGTAGACAGTGGTGTTCCACAAGGGTCAGTGCTGGGGCCACTGCTTTTTTTGATAAATGACCTGGATATGGAATACAGAGTAGAATTTCAAAATTTGCCGATGACGCCAAAACTTGGGAGTGTGGCAAACAGTGAGGATGATACCAATCGACTGCAACAAGACATAGAAATGCTAGCAGAATGGGCAGACAAGTGGCACATGGAATTTAATACAGACAAGTGTGAGGTGATGCATTTTGGCAGAAAGAACAGGGAGAGGCAATACACACTTAATGGCACAGTTTTAAAGAGTGTGCAGGGACAGAGGGACCTGGGAGTTAATGTGCATAGGTCCCTGAAGGTGGCAGGATATATTGAGAGAGTGGTTAGCAAAGCATATGGGATCTTGTGCTTCATAAATAGAGGTATTGAGTACAAAAGTAGAGAAGTTATGCTGAACCTTTATAAAGTGCTGGTTAGGCCACAACTGGAGTATTGCGTCCAGTTCTGGTCACCACACTTTAGTAAGGACGTGAAGGCCCTTGAGAGGGTGCAGAGGAGATTTACCAGAATGGTTCCGGGGAGGGGGATCTTAGCTACAAGGACAGGTTGGAGAAGCTGGATTTGTTTTCATTAGAGCAAAGGAGGTTGAGGGGCGATTTGATAGAGGTGTACAAGATTATGACGGGTTTGGAGAGGCTAGACGGGGAAAGGCTGTTCCTACTAGTTGATGGTACGACAACTAGGGGACACAGATTTAAGGTTTTGGGCAAGAGATACAGGGAGGATCTGAGGAAAAACTTTTTTACGCAACGAGTGTTGAGGACCTGGAACATGCTGCCGACGGAAGTGGTGGAAACGGAGACACTCGGGGCCGTATTTTCCGATCGGAGGCTTCCTACGTGTGGAGGCCTCTGATCTGGAAAAATCTACGGACTTACCTGAGGGCTCCCGAGGTCTGGACACTTCCGCTCCTGGGCCCCTCCAACTCGAAATGTGCAGGGCCCACGTATCCCAGAGGCGCATGCGGTTCGCAAGCGTCCCTGGGATCACGTGGGCCATGGGGAGCCAATCAAGCAAGGGAATCTCCCTTCATACACTTGACAGACAGACCTGTCAAATATATGAATGGAGATCACTCCAAAAACACTGTAAAACATTAAATAAACTAAAAAAAAAAAATCACATTTTTAAAATTAGTTGAAATTACAATAAATATTTTAAACAAAAATTTAAATTTTTGAAAAGTTATTAGTTTTTTACGGGGCTAAAAATAAACTTTGCTTTTTTTGAAGTATTTTTAAATGATAAATGAGTGAAAAAAAATTTTAAACTTTTTTTTCAAATCTTATGCTGGTAAAAGCAGGCCGTACGCCTGCTTTTACCAGGTGTAAGATTTCTAAGGGTTTTCTGCGGGCGGAGGTTCTGCAGGAAGTGGAACTATCTGCCCACAGAGGCCCTTCTCCAGGGCAGGCGTCTGATCTGTCAAAAGCATTCTTGACAGATCGGAAATGCTGTTTTTCAGTGCATGCACTTGGCATGCCTGAAACCGGCATTTCCGATGTCCCTACGGGTGTGTACACAGCACGTACACGCCCGCAGGGATCGGAATATACGGCCCTCGATGTTTTCAAAGGGAGACTGGATAGGCACTTGAGGGAATAAACTTGCAGGGCTTGGGGGATAGAGCGGGGGAATGGGACTGACTGGATTGCTCCACAGGGAGCCGGCACGGACTCGATGGGCCGAATGGCCTCCTTCTGTGCCATTATGACTCTATGACATTAATAGATATTTGTCGCTGGGAAAGACAGGAGACTGGGGGGCATTGGAGGCCCAAAATGGAGAAGTAGCGAGAGGCGGGGAAAAAATATCAGAGTGGAAAGGGCAAAAGACAAGATGGATGGTTTTTCGGGTGTGACATCAGAACTGTTGCAACGTGAGAGTTGATGTTGGCGAGTGGCAAATTGGGCCTGGAGGCCTGAAGTAGGTTAACTTAAAAATTGAGGAGAAGGGGAAAAGAAGTAAAAATCTAGAGTAGGATTATGTGAGTGGGAGAAATTCCACAGTAGGGAGGATATGGTAAAAGAGGGCAATGGAGGGTTCTGGAGGTCCGATGTCTGGTTTTCTGAGGTGGGAGCTGTTGCTGGACTTGGAGGGCTGATGTTAGAAATTTTTATGACCTTGTCATTACAAATTTTTTTTTAATAGTTAATATATAATAGTGATAAAAACATACCTGTATCTATTATGTAGATAGGAAGGCTATTGGTTCTGTCCTGGGGTGCAAAGCTATATAATGGTTTAACTTCTGAAGCTCTCTACTGCTAGAGGTGTGCAGCTGCAGCTGTGATGGGACCCTGTGACACACAGTAGCTGCTCACTTAATAATGAGAACTCCTATCAAGGTGCCACCTAGAGCCCAAGACAGAAATGGTAATGCCCAAATAAGAAGTGTGTGACGTGTCTGACCAGTTTTAATAAATGGGGAACAAGCAAGAAAGTTGGATTCGACTGGATGGCTCATGGAGAAAAACACTGCCATAGACTTCATAGGACATATTGCCTGTTCCTGTGCTGTAGCGTTCTGATTCTAAAGCAAGACTTAAGTAAATACTACTGTACTGTTGAGGCCAGGCTTACCGGAGTCTACAATATTCAGGGCTTTTACCCTTGCTTCAAAATGACAGATAGTTATCAGATTTGTCAGGAGGAATGTCTCTGGCTGGTGCAGGCTGCATGATCAGAACTTCTTTCAGTTTGAAGTTAATGCTTCAGTACAATCTGTATTGGGTGAAATATGTGATGCACTTGGTTCAGAAATAAATAGAAGCTATAATTGGGTATTTTTAGTGTGGACTGATGGTCATCAGTACAAAGATATGAAATTAGAAAGGGACAAAATAAGTGAGTACTTAAAGTCATGAGCTAATTAGGGACATTCAGCATGGATTTGTAAAAAGCGGGTCAGTAGATGAATGTCATGATTTGTATATGGATTTTTAGAAGAAATTGATCAAAGTAAGTCACTTATGTAATACTTTTAAGGTTAAGGTACATGGGCCTAGAAATTCGGTTGGTAGCACCAGCGATTAGCGCCTAAAGAGCCCGAGAATTGGGGCGTTACCCAATTTTCGGGCGGGCGCAGTGAATATAGCGCCACCTCCCATATTGAGTATCCTTTTAGCGCCGGCGCTAACTCTTTGCGCCCGCCCGCGGGCGCAGGCAGATCATGACGTCATTTCAGTGTGCAATGCCTTTTTGGCGCCCCGGACCAGATATTCAGTAGCGCCCGCAACCTTTCCACCTGGCGCTATTAGTGACAGTTGGATGGAGCGTTCCCAGGCCCTTCTTGGACTCGGGGAGCGCTATTTAAAGGGGACAGCATTAGTATAAAAGCTGCATCCATTTCGGCTGGCCATTCTGATCATTGCTGGAGAGAGTTGCTGACCTTCTGTTGGACAGTACTTTTTTCATTGAGCCTTTGGAGGCACTGGCACTGGCAGCTTGAGGGCCCGGCTCCCGAGCTGGTGATGCAGCATCTGAAAGCAGGGAGATGGAAGAGTGGCTTCAGCAAAAGGACAGCTTACAGCAAGGGATGCCAGATTGCGGCAAGGCATGCCAGATTACGGCAAGGCTATGAAATGGGTCCACAGTGAGCAAGCATGCTGGCGGGGGGAAGAAGTGGAAGGAGACAGTTGTAAAAGGTGAGAACCTTACCATCGCTGTCGACAATGGGGTCGGCAGCTGCAGTGGTTACAGGACCACTCAGACGTCCTCCAAGAATCTGGTGGACTCTCTCCTCGAGATCCGTGAGAGTGACCACTTGTGGAGGTCCTCCACCGGTGCGAAGCTGGTCTTTGCCAATCCTTGCCAGCTTGGACTGCAGGTGAAAGGAGGGGAAGTTATGTTACCTGATGCCCTGAGTGATCATCTCATGCCCCCCATGGTGCAAGAGCCCTTACATGATGCCCTGAGTGATCATCTCATGCCCCCCATGGTGCAAGAGCCCTTACATGACGCCTTGAGTCAAATGTGCATGTGTGTGCCCAGAAAGGGCCATGGGTGCTTGCTGGCAGATGGCCAATGGGGCACAGGCCACCCTGTAGCCATAAAGTCAGGTGCAAATGAAGGGATGCAGAAGTTTGCAGAAACAACACCCACCCTCACGACCCAAGTGAGGTCGTTGAATTTCTTTCTGCATTGGACAGGGCTTCTGGTCACCATGTTGCTGGAGTTGACCCTCTGGCATACATCCCTCCAAGCTCGTCGGTAGTCCCTATGATTCGGCCTCCTGCCATTGTCTGGGTAGAGAACATCTCGCCGGCGCTCCACTGCGGCCACCAATTGCTCCAGAGCCTCATTGGTGAAGCGCTCTGCTCTCTGTCTCACCTTCTCCATCTGGTCCATGATTTTAGCGCCAGAGAAGGGCCTGCACCGATTCTGAGGCCTGCAAGGCGAAGAGTGTGGATGCTGAAGCTGACTGACCCACCCCTTTAAGAGCTGGCCGGCGCCTGGAAGTCTCGTGGTCATCGGTACATAAGAACATAAGAAATAGTAGCAGGAGTAGGCCAATCGGCCCCTCGAGCCTGCTCCGCCATTCAATAAGATCATGGCTGATCTGATCCTAACCGCCAATCCACTATCACAGAACCATCTCCTGAATCTAACAGAATTAGACACACGAAATAGGAGCAGGATCAGGCTACACGGCCCCTGGGCCCGCTCCGCTACCCACAGGACCATGACCGATCCGAACCTAGACTCATGTCCAAATTCCTGCCCGCTCCCCGTAACCCTTAATTCCCTTTACTTCTAGGAAACTGTCTATGATGGGCCTTCAATAACCACAAAACTAGAAGTTATAGACTTAAACAAGTTCGCTTTTAATCACTAAGATCAGAGCTAACATCTCAACACGCCGACTGGTTCACAGGAATGAGTCATACAGATCCTGGGATCTTTATGTAAGAGAAGTCAGGGGCGGAGCCAAGAGCCAAGACCTGGAACCTCCCAGTTTAGTCGGGAAAGAGGAAGTGAAACTATACACAGTGGGGGAGGGTAATATGCATGAGTGCAAAACGAATACAGGATCAAGACAAACAGATTTCATTACAGTCTATTTCTGTTTTAAATTTATGTAATGTAGCTTCTACAGCTTTTTGGGGCAGCATATTCCATGGACCTACCACCCTCTGAGTGAAGTAGTTCCTCCTCATCTCAGTTTTGAAAGAGCAGCCCCTTATTCTAAGACTATGCCCCCTAGTTCTAGTTTCACCCATCATCGGGAACATCCTCCCCGCATCCACCCGATCCAACCCCTTCACAATCTTATATGTTTCAATAAAATCGCCTCTCATTCTTCTGAACTCCAATGAGTAGAGTCCCAATCTACTCAACCTCTCCTCATATGTCCATCCCCTCATCCCCGGGATTAACCGAGTGAACCTTCTTTGTACTGACTCGAGAGCAAGTATGTCCTTTCTTAAGTATGGACACCAAAACTGTACGCAGTATTCCAGGTGCGGTCTCGCCAATACCTTGTACAACTGAAGCAATACCTCCCTATTTTTATATTCTATCCCCCTAGCAATGAAAGCCAACATTCCATTGGCCGCCTTAATCACTTGCTGCACCTGCATGCTAACCTTTTGAGTTTCGTGCACCAGGACCCCCAGATCCCTTTGTACTTCCAGTTTCTTGCCATTAAGATAATAACTTGCTCTACGATTTTTCCTGCCAAAGTGCATAACCTCACACTTTCCAGTATTGTATTCCATCTGCCAAATCTCTGCCCACTTACTTAGCCTGTCGATGTCCCCTTGCAGGTTTTTTATGTCTTCCTCACTCACTACTTTCCCTCCCATCTTAGTATCATCTGCAAACTTTGATATGTTACACTCGGTCCCCTCCTCCAAATCGTTAATATAGATTGTAAAGAGTTGGGGACCCAGCACTGACCCCTGCGGAACACCACTAGTTACTGATTGCCAGCCTGAGAATGAACCATTTATCCCAACTCTCTGCCTTCTATTAGATAGCCAATCCTCTATCCATGCCAGAATATTACCACCAATCCCATGATTTTTTATCTTAAGCAATAATCTTTTGTGTGGCACCTTGTCAAATGCCTTTTGGAAGTCTAAATACACTACATCCACTGGTTCCCCTTTATCCACCCTATATGTTACTTCCTCAAAGAACTCCAGCAAATTTGTCAAACATGACTTCCCCTTCATAAAACCATGCTGACTTTGTCCTATTAAATTATGATTATCCAAATGTCCTGTTACTGTCTCCTTAATAATGGACTCCAAAACTTTACCTACCACAGATGTTAGGCTAACCGGTCTATAGTTTCCAGCCTTCTGTCTACTGCCCTTTTTTAAATAAGGGTGTTACATTAGCAGTTTTCCAGTCCGGGACCTTTGCGGAGTCCAGGGAGTTTTGGAAAATTATTACCAATGCATCCACAATCCCTACCACCACTTCCCTCAAGACCCTAGGATGCAAGCCATCAGGTCCAGGTGATTTATCCTCCTTGAGTCCCATTATTTTACCGAGTACCACTTCCTTAGTGATTTTGATCGTGTTTAGCTCCTCCCCCCCCTTTAGCCCCCTGTTTGTCCAGTGTTGGGATATTCTTAATGTCTTCTACTGTAAAGACTGATATAAAATATTCATTCAGTGTTTTTGCCATCTCCATATTTCCCACCATTAATTTCCCAGTCTCATCCTCTAAGGGACCAACATTTACTTTAGCCACCCTTTTTCTTTTTATATAACTATAAAAACTCTTACTATCTGTTTTTATATTTTTTGCTAATTTACTTTCATAATCTATCTTCCCTTTCTTAATCAATCTTTTTGTTATTTTTTGCTGTCTTTTAAAGTTTTCCCAATCCTCTATCCTCCCACTAGATTTGGCTACCTTATATGCCCTTGTTTTTAGTCGAACACTATCCTTAATTTCTTTACTTAGCCACGGATGGCTGTCTTTTCTTTTACACCCTTTTCTTCTCAGTGGAATATATATTTTTTGGAAGTTGTAAAATAACTCCTTAAATGTACACCACTGATCATGTATCGTCTTACCCTTTAATCTATTTTCCCAATCCACTCTACTCAATTCCGCTCTCATACCTTCATAGTCTCCTTTATTCAAGCTTAGCATGCTTGTTTGAGATCCAACCTTCTCACCCTCTAATTGAATATGGAATTCAACCATGTTATGGTCACTCATTCCAAGGGGATCCTTTACTAGGACATTTTTAATTAATCCTGTCTCGTTACACAGGACCAGATCTAAGGTTGCTTGCCCCCTGGTCGGTTCAGTTACATACTGCTCAAGAAACCCATCCCTAATACACTCAATGAACTCATCCTCAAGGCAGCCCTGCCCAATTTGATTTGTCCAATTAATATGATAGTTAAAATCCCCCATAATTATAGATGTTCCCTTATTACAAGCCTCAACTATTTCCTGATTTGATACTCCGTCCAACAGAGTTGCCACTGTTCGGAGGCCTATAGACTACGTCCACTAGTGTTTTTTTCCCCTTATTATTCCTTACCTCCACCCAAACTGTTTCATTATCCTGATCTTTTGACCCAATATCATTTCTCTGTATTAGTGATTCCTTCCTTTATTAACATAGCCACCCCACCTCCCCTTCCTTCCTGCCTGTCCTTCCTGATCGTTAAATAACCTGGTATGTTTAATTCCCAGGCATTGTCACCCTGCAGCCATGTTTCTGTAATGGCCACAAGATCATACCCATATGTAGTTATTTGTGCCATTAACTCGTCTATTTTGTTACGAATGCTACGTGCATTCAGATAGAGAACTTTCAAAGATGTTTTGTGACACTTAGTTCCTGCTTTTGCCCTTTTTATTACTTTACCTTTTACTCCATACCTTCTGCCCCTTCCTGACACGCTCTGGTTTTTAATTTCCCCACTGCTACCTAAGTCTATGACCTTCTCTCTTGTCATTTTTATTATTTGCTCTCTAGGAACTACCCCCCCCCCCCCCCCCCCCACTAGTTAGTTTAAAGCCCTCTCTACAGCCCTAGTTATATGATCCGCCAGGACTCCAGTCCCAGCACTGGCCAAGTGAAGCCCGTCCCAACGGAACAGCTCCCTCCTGCCCCAGTACTGGTGCCAGTGTCCCAGGAAGCAAAACCCATTTCTCCCACACCAGTCTTTGAGCCATGCATTTAACTCTCTAATTTTATTTGTCCTAGCCAAATTCGCTCGTGGCTCAGGTAATAATTATTACCCTTGTGGTTCTGCTTTTTAATTTGGCCCCTAGCTGCTCAAACTCCCTCAGCAGAACCTCCTTCCTTGTCCTATCTATGTCGTTGGTACCAACATGGACCACGACAACTGGACCCTCCCTCTCCCACTCCAAGTTTCTCTCCAGTCCAGAGGAGATGTCCTTAACCCTGGCACAGGGCAGGCAACACAGCCTTCAGGACTCTCGCTCTCGGCTGCAAAGAACTCTATCTATCCCTCTAACGATATTATCCCCTACTACTACAACATTTCTTTTATCTCCCCCCCCACTTGAATGGCTCCACGGTGCTGTGGCCAGGTTGCTCATCCTACCCGCAGTCCCTGTTCCCATCCTCACAGGGAGTAAGAGCCTCGAACCTGTTGGACAAGTGCAAGGGCTGTGGCTCCTCCAACACTACCTCCTGGATCCCCGTACCTGCCTCACTTCTAGTCACACCATCCTGACCCTGGCCACGGACTACATCTGAATTAATTAATCTAATTGGTGTGAATACCTCGTGATACACAGAGTCCAGGTAACTCTCCCCCTCCCTGATGTGTCTCAGTGTTTGAAGCTCGGACTCCAGCTCTTCAACACGGAGCCGGAATTCCTCAAGCAGCCAACACTTACTGGTAAGCCGGTAATTGAGAGCACCTGCGCTGCGCCCGTCCGCTCCGATACTGGGTTGCGCCGGAAGTTTAGCGCCTTAAGAGTCCCATGTAACGCCTGAATTCGCGCCTCAATCACCTTTAGGGGCGATGCAACCCAATATCGCGCCAGGTGGTGATAAGTTGCGTCTGGCTATAAACTTTGCGCTGCGCCAATTCTAACGCCCCAAGCGGGGCTATACCCAATTTCTAGGCCATGGTATTCAAAGGAATGTAGCTGCATGCATAGAGAGTTGGCTGGGGGGAAATGCAGAGTGTAGAGGTAAATGGATGTTTTTTTAGATTGACAAGTTCTGTGTAGTTGGTGTGCTTCAGAGATCTGTGCTGGGTCCTGTTAAATAAATTATTTGGACATGATAATTGATACTGAAGCTTGTGGTAGCAAATTGGGGGGAATGGCAAAATGTGAGGAAGAATACAGGAGGACAGACAAGTTAGCGTCGTGGACAGATAAGTAGCAGACGCAATTCAATGCAGAGAAATTGAAGCAATACATTTTGAGAAAGAGAACAGTGAAAGTAAGTACAGTATATAGTAAGTGCTAAGATTGAGTATTGGAGGAACAATAATTTGTGGGTCCAGGTACAGTACATAGATCTTTAAAGATGAGTGTAGGTAGAAAAGGCCATTAAAAAGCAAATGGGATTGTGTGTGTATAATAGGACGTTGGTTAGGCCACAGCTGGAGTATTGGGTGTAGTTTTGGACGCTCCATTATAGAAAGAATATTAGACCCACAGAGGGTACAACAAAGATCTACTAGAATAAACAGTTTTAATCATAAGAAAAGGTTTGAAAAATTGTTTTTTCTCACTGGATCCACGAAGGTGAAGGAGAAATCTAATGGTTTTTTTCAAAATTTTGATGGGTTTTGAGAGGGTAAATAGTGAAAGCTTGTTTCCACTGTTTGGCAATTCGGTAACAAGAGGACATAGACAGGATTACAACTACAAGAAGAAAGGGAGAAGCTAGCTTTTTTTTCCCCCACAGATGTTTGTTAGAACATGGAATGCTTTGTCATGTGTCTATTAACACATAGACAATAAC
Source organism: Somniosus microcephalus (assembly GCF_052327205.1). Classification (NCBI taxonomy): domain Eukaryota; kingdom Metazoa; phylum Chordata; class Chondrichthyes; order Squaliformes; family Somniosidae; genus Somniosus; species Somniosus microcephalus. The sequence goes on along the minus strand of NC_140997.1, from coordinate 186,026,746 downwards.
ATTAATTAAAAAGGAATTGGCAAGTATTTCAAATGGAAGGACCTCCTGTGCTGTAAGATGGGAGGGGTAAAACTTGGGTTAATGGCTGTATGATATTGGGGTGGTGGGGGGCTGGAGGTGGAAGTTTGAAATACGGACATATCACATCTTGCCAGATGCATATTTTCTCGATTATCCATAGGAATTTTAGTGGGAGTCAGGGTTAGTTTTGTACATGATGGAATTAGTAGCTTAAAGCTCACTATGCCAGATGAAGTATGGGGAAGGGGAGATGCTCAAATATCTGTCAATTTCCATTATTCACTGAAGGGGAGGGGTGCACCTCTTTTCTAGTCACTAATCAAGGTACCACTGTGCACTTGTAATTCATCAGTTGCTGTGTATATATTCCATTAAAAGCTTATGGTTGTGTGAAGTTGCTTTTTTTCTCTTCTGTAGGAAATACTTTCCCTGGGCCAGTGCCACATTGACCCACTACTGTAACCTTCTGGCAGTTCCTTTCGAGTACAGGTAGACTATCCTTTATCCGCACTTCCGAAAACCTCTAAAAACCGAAAGTTTTTTCGTGGAGCGTAAGTCGTGCACACGACATGACCCGAGTGGCGCCAAACATGACAGGAGTGGTCCGGGAGCTCTGCCTTTCCCTGTGAGCAGGGCAGAGGGTCACAGAGTTCCCTCCTGGGTAGGAGATTGCAGGCCGAGCCGGGCAGTATGAAGGAGGTACCGGGAGAGTGAACCCAACAATACAGCGGCCCGTCCGATAGTCTTTTCTCCCCCGCCCTGCCCCCCCCCCCCCCCCCCCGACCTGATTTGCGGGCCAGCTTAGTGTAGGAGTCAGCCGATATCCGGCTTTCCCCCAACTGGCGGCGGCAGTCGAGCCCCAGACCCCCGCTAAGTCAAGGAATTCAGATACGGAGCAGGGGGAGCTGGAAACCTCGATCTAACGGCAGAAATCAGCAGCCGTTTTGTTAGGTTTCTTTTCTTCCCCTAGCATTTTTTTAAACAGTCAGGCTGTGGAAAGAGTCTCTGTAGCTTAGCAACAGCTTCAGAGACGCTTCCAAGGCAGGGCCCGAGTGTTTACAAGCTGTTGCTAAGCAACAGTGTTTGTTGTCAGATACGGAGATGAAAACCTTCTGAAATCCGAAAAATTCCAAAAACCAAAACACAGCTGGTCCCAAGGTTTTCGGATAAAGGATAGTCTACCTGTAGCAGTTTTTCTGGTACCAGACAGCATGGACTACAACAGGCAGAGTGTATTGTGAAAGGAGTGCCCTTGTTGGACATTTAAAGTGTTACTGAAGTTTTCCTCGTGTAGTATTGCTGCATGAGGTTTTTAGGGTTGAGATGATTTTAATTGTGGGTCACTGAGATTATTGTGGTTTCATGAAAGAAAAAGCTGTAGGAAATGGTACAGCAGAACAGTAATGTATCTGAATTTGATGTATATGTGTCATTTAAAAATTTTTCTTGATTCTGATTTAACTCTGGTCATACACATGCGTTGCAGGCTACACATTGAAATGGTGGATTTCTCCCAGAATGCGGCAGTATTTCCAAATATGTGTGGCATTCATAAAAATACAGCTATTGGAAAAAGTAGCAAGATCAGTTTTGTCCGATACTTGAGCAATTCTGATTCTTGCATAATAGATTAGTTACGACTAGGCCAATTATGTGCTTCCTGTGATGGCTGAAGCATGTTTTTATTAGAAAATTCAGGCAAACTAGTATAAGAACTGCTTGTCTTCAGATGCGCTCAAATATTATCTTGTAAAGAGGAAATTGGCTAAAAATATTACTTATGCTTTAAAGAACATTACATTAAGATGCTCATTAATCTAAAATGATTTCAGATAACCTGCATATGTCAGCCATCATAAAAATCCATAGAGAAGCTTTGGTATTGGACTTTACTAGACTGTGGATAGTCACAGTATCCGGGAATGGAGATAAAATAGGACCCACCAAGTGGCTTCACCATGGACTGGTACTAGTTTAGCTTATTTACTGCACAAGTGATGGCTAACTGATGCTATTCTTTTTATACTACTGGCATGGTATCCATGTGTGGTAAACCACTTTTATCGTTCACTATCGTTACACTATGGTTATCACTGTTATATCGTTACACTATGGTTATCACTGTTTACACTGTTGTATCACTACACGAGGTCGCCTCTTGTCACGCTGTTATACCTGGGCTGACCACTGCTGACTCCGCCCATGGCTCCACCTACCTGCCCAGGTATAAAGGTGGTCGACTGGCTGGTATTCCTCCTTGTTGGATCCGATCACCCACGAGGGTGGGCTCTGTTATTTAGCCAATAAAAACCTATAGTTACTTTCTTAACTCGTCGCTTTTCATTGGATGAATTGATAGGTATATCAATTTTATTGGCTAAATTTTAAAATGTCGTTACCTGAGCAGCCAAACGACCAGTCAACGGAGCAGCCAAACGACCAGTCAGATGCCCAGCTACAACAGCCACAGCAGCCGGCCTGGCTGCGAGCCCTCCGACCACCGTACCTGGATCTAAACCCACAGGCAGCAAACTCAGCCCTCGACTTCGAACACTGGCTGAGCTGTTTCGAATCCTACCTGGGAGAATCCGGCGTGCCTCAGAGATCCAAGCTAAGAGTTCTGACCGCCCAAGTGAGCCCTAAAGTATTCGCACTCATCCGGGACCTTACTACATACGAGGCTGCCATCAACCTGCTGAAACAACAGTACCGGAGCCCGGTAAATTCCATGTATGCCAGACATCTCCTAAGATCCCGCCCGCAACAGCCAGGAGAGTCTGTAGATGAATTTTTACGGGCGCTACAAACACTCGGCAGGGACTGTGACTTTAAAGCGGTAACGGCGGCAGAAAATACTGAAGATAATATCCGCGATGCCTTCGTGAAAGGCCTGCGGTCCGACTACTCGCGGCAAAGACTGCTTGAAGCAAAGGACCTCGACCTGAACACAGCTGCAGCCCTCGCTCGCTCCCTAGAAGTGGCCCATCGGGACCTCGAGGTGTACTCCAGGTACTGTAATTCGCGACCCTGGGACTCGGGACCGACCCCGACCGCAATACCCCTCGCAGCGCCGCCCCTGGGACCTACCTCAGCGTCGGCGTCCCGGACCCGATCGGGACCGCCACCCCCGGTACCGGCTGCGACATCGGACCCCCGCGATCGGGCCGCCGGCTGCTTCTTCTGCGGCCAGGCGAAACACCCGAGGTCGTGCTGCCCTGCGAGAAACGCGACTTGCTCCAGTTGCCAGAAGAAAGGCCACTTCGCTAAGGCCTGCAGAGGGAGAGCCACAGACACCAGCAGTGCCTCATGCGAGCTATGGGGGCGGCCATCTTTCATCAAGGCCACAGATGCCAGTATCCCCTCGTGAGTCGTGGGGGTGGCCATCTTTGATCAAGGCCACCGACACCAGCAGTGCCACATGTGAGTTGTGGGGGCAGCCATCTTCTCCGCCATTTTACTCCACCTCGTGGGCGCCGCCATTTTACCCACCACACTCGACCGCCACCTCGCCTCCAGACCCGACCACCGCCTCACCCGCAGACTACAGCAGCTCGCTCAGCCATACACTAGCCTCCGTCACACTGGACCAAGCTCGCCCGCATCACCTGTCCAAGTCCATGATGGACATCGAAGTAAACGGCCACGCCACGACCTGCCTGTTCGACAGCGGAAGCACGGAGAGCTTCATCCATCCAGACACGGTGAGCCACTACTCCCTCACTGTCCGGCCAACGCGCAACCGGGTCTCGATGGCGTCAAGGTCCCACTCTACAGACATCAGCGGCTACTGTGTTGTGACCCTGTCGGTTAGGGGCACGGAGTATAAAAATTTTAAACTTCTTGTCCTGCCCCAACTCTGCACTGCCGTTCTACTAGGGCTGGATTTCCAATCCCACCTTCAAAGTGTCACTCTAGCATACGGTGGACCCCTCCCCCCACTCACAGTCGACAACCAGCAGCCTTTAAACCGCCCACCGCGTACCACCTGCGGCCTATCCACCCTCAGGGTCCCGCCTCCCTCCCTGTTCGCCAACCTCACCCGCGACTGTAAACCCGTCGCCACCAAGAGCAGGCGGTACAGCGCCGGGGACAGAGCTTTTATTAGCTCTGAAGTGCAGCGCCTCCTGAAGGAGGGCATCATCGAGAGGAGCAACAGCCCCTGGCACGCTCAGGTCGTAGTCGTCAAGACCGGCGATAAAAACCGCCTAGTCATCGACTACAGCCAAACCATAAACCGGTACACCCAGCTGGACGCATACCCCCTTCCCCGCATATCTGATATGGTCAACCAGATTGCACAGTACCGCGTATTCTCTACCATCGACCTTAAGTCGGCCTATCACCAACTCCCTATCCGCCCTGAGGACCGCCAGTATACCGCCTTCGAGGCGAATGGCCGCCTCTACCGCTTCCTGAGGGTTCCCTTCGGCGTCACCAACGGGGTTTCGGTCTTCCAAAGGGAGATGGACCGGATGGTTGACCAGAACGGGCTGCAAGCCACGTTCCCCTATCTAGATAACGTCACCATCTGCGGCCGCAACCGGCAGGACCACGATGCTAATCTGGAGAGATTCCTCCGTACGGCCCAGCGGCTGAACCTCACCTACAATAAGGAGAAATGTGTGTTTAACACCTCGCGCCTTGCCATCCTCGGCTGCGTAGTAGAGAACGGAGTCATCGGCCCCGACCCCGAAAGAATGCGCCCCCTCATGGAGCTTCCCCTCCCCCACTGTCCAAAGGCGCTGAGGAGAACCCTGGGGCTCTTCGCCTACTATGCCCAATGGGTGCCCAATTATGCGGACAAAGCCAGACCCCTCATGAAGTCCACCTCCTTCCCCCTGACGGCAGAAGCGTGCGCAGCCTTCTCCCTCATTAAGGGAGACATTGCTAAGGCCACAATGCACGCGGTGGATGAGTCTATCCCTTTCCAAGTGGCGAGCAATGCATCCGACTTCGCCCTGGCCGCAACCCTTAACCAGGAGGGGAGACCAGTGGCCGCCTTCTCAAGGACCCTCCAGGGCCCCGAGATCCGACACTCTTCGGTCGAGAAGGAGGCCCAGGCGATCGTGGAGGCTGTACGACGCTGGAGGCATTACCTGGCAGGCAAACGATTTACCCTCCTCACCGACCAACGTTCGGTCGCCTTTATGTTTAATAACAAGCTGAGGGGCAAAATCAAGAACGACAAGATCTTGAGGTGGAGAATCGAGCTCTCCACCTATGATTAGGATATCTTGTACCGGCCTGGTAAACTGAACGAACCCCCAGATGCTCTATCACGAAGTACATGCGCCAGCGTGCAAAGTGATAGACTGCAGACCCTCCACAACGACCTCTGCCACCCTGGGGTCACCAGACTTTACCACTTCATTAAGGCCCGCAACCTGCCCTACTCCATCGAGGAGGTCAGGACCATGACCAGGAACTGCCAAACCTGTGCCGAATGCAAACCGCATTTCTTTAGGCCGGACAGAGCAAGCCTGATCAAGGCCACCCGCCCCTTCGAGCGCTTGAGCATCGATTTTAAGGGGCCCCTCCTGTCCTCTGACCGTAATGTGTACTTCCTCAACATTATTGATGAGTACTCCCGTTTCCCCTTCGCCTTCCCCTGCCCAGACATGACCAGTACCACGGTCATCAGATGCCTGAACGACCTCTTCGCCTTGTTCGGGTTCCCGAACTATATACACAGCGACCGGGGCTCCTCCTTCATGAGCGAGGAACTTCGCCAGTTCCTACTAGCGAGAGGTATTGCTGCAAGCAGGACCACCAGCTACAACCCCCGGGGGAACGGCCAGGTGGAAAGAGAGAACGCGACTGTCTGGAAGGCCGTTCTCTTAGCCTTAAAGTCTAAGGGCCTCCCAACCTCTCGCTGGCAGGAAGTCCTCCCGGCAGCGCTGCACTCCATCCGGTCACTGCTTTGCACTGCCATTAACGCCACCCCCCATGAACGAATGTTTGTTTTCCCCAGGAAGTCGACTACGGGAACCACGCTACCAACTTGGCTGACCTCTCCGGGGCCCGTCTTGCTGCGAAAGCACGTGAGGGCCCATAAAACGGACCCCCTGGTCGAGAGGGTGGACCTCCTGCACGCCAACCCCCAGTACGCCTATGTGGCATACCCAGACGGGCGGGAGGACACAGTCTCCTTACGAGACCTTGCACCCTCGGGCACCCCTGAGACACCACCATTACCCCCCACCACTCCCCCAGATCCAGCCCAGGTAGACGGCATGCCGGAACCCCACGAGCCTTCGCCGACCACGCAGACACCAGCATTAACGTCGGATACTGCATCACCGCCGCCGCTGCTGCGACGATCAGAAAGGCTTACGAGGCCTCCGGACAGACTGACATACCCGAACTGGTAGTACACTTCACCCCGCCGGACTCAAATCTAAACAAGGGGTGAATGTGGTAAACCACTTTTATCGTTCACTATCATTACACTATGGTTATCACTGTTTACACTGTTGTATCACTACACGAGGTCGCCTCTTGTCACGCTGTTATACCTGGGCTGACCACTGCTGACTCCACCCATGGCTCCACCTACCTGCCCAGGTATAAAGGTGGTCGACTGGCTGGTATTCCTCCTTGTTGGATCCGATCACCCACGAGGGTGGGCTCTGTTATTTAGCCAATAAAAACCTATAGTTACTTTCTTAACTCGTCGCTTTTCATTGGATGAATTGATAGGTATATCACCATGGAAATACGTTTGCTTGTGTTTCCTAAATTTCTCATAAGGTAGCAGTCATGTTTTTTTGGTTGTTAAAATATTTGGGTGGCTTAGCATTAATTCTCTAAATTCACTGTTACCTACATGTCTATAACATCTGTAGTCCAAATCTCTCTTCTGGCCCATTCAGGTCCACCAAACCATGCCACTCCTCCGTTCAGCAGCTGGGCAAATAGATGGCACCAGGGTTTCTGTTACAGGTAGACTACCCTTTATCCGAACTTCCGAAAACCTCTAAAAACCGAAAGTTTTTTCGTTCAGCGTAAGTCGTGCGCACGACATGACCAGAGTGGCGCACGACTTACGCTGAGCAGGGCAGAGGGTCACAGAGTTCCCTCCTGGGTAGGAGATTGCAGGCCGAGCCGGGCAGTGTGAAGGAGGTACCGGGAGAGTGAACCCAACAATACAGCGGCCCGTCCTATAGCTGCAGCGGCCCGTCCGATATTCTTTTCTCCCTCCACCCCCCCCCCCCCCGACCCGAACCGCGGCCCATCCGATATTCTTTTCTCCACCCCCCCCCCCCCCCCCCGGACCCAACCCGACCCCCGACCTGATTTGCGGGCCAGCTTAGTAGAAGTAGGCCGATATCCGGCTTTCCAGAGAAGCAGGAAGGGGAATGAGACACGGAACAGTCGCAAGAGGTAGCCTGAACTTTTAAAATTTATATTAAATACAAATTTCCCAGTCTTATAATAATACCTTCTGAAATCCGAAACTCTGCTGGTCCCAAGGCTTTCGGATAAAGGATAGTGTACCTGTAGTTGCACTTGCTTTTGGTCAATGAGGCAAAATGTCTAATTGGCAGTCTTTCTCTTCTCTTCCCCCCCCCCCCATCAAATTTCTCCCTGGCTGGATAAATGCTTCACTGTTAAGATAGTGAACTTATTGTATGGGGAATTGCAGGTGTGAACTTGCATCTTGTCATTGCATGCTACAGTATGTTCAACCAATAATGCCACCTTTTAGAAAGTAGGTTTATAAGTCAACTCCACACTGTATCAGGCTGTGTAATCTGACTTTTCCCCTGGGTTATGTGATCTGATTTTTTTCCCCTGATTCTGCAAAAATAAATGATTTATTATCACTCAACTTCATTGCGTAGGAACATAGGAATTGCTATA
>NC_140997.1:185679424-186018362 GCF_052327205.1 Somniosus microcephalus | reverse complement strand
CCCCTCCCCCTGCCTAGCGCCTGAGGTCCGGTTCCGAGGCCGGGACGGACCGGAGCTGAGGTCCCCCGCGTATGGCGCGGCTGATGGACGGCCGCTGCGGGCGGGCGGGTCAGTGCGGGCGGCGCGAGGCGGGCCCGCGGGGAGCAGGCAAAGGCGGCTTGGCGGCCGTTAGCGAGCGGGAAACTTCGGGCGGCCCGCCCACGCTCCGTCCGCGACACCGTGAAACCTCAGAGAGGGAAGAGGAGAGAGGGAAGAGGAGAGAGGGAAGAGGAGAGAGGGAAGAGGAGAGAGGGAAGAGGAGAGAGGGAAGAGGAGAAGGAGAGAGAGAGGAAGAAAGAGAGAGAGAGAGAAATTTTTTGAGCTTCAGGCCCCGAGTCCCTCCTGCGCGAGGGTGAGGATGGGGGGGGGGGTTGCTAAACACAATATAAAACTCAAATAAATTGTTAATTAATTCCCTAACAAATAATTCAAATATTTACCTTACTTCCCTAACACACTGAAAGTGTGGGGGGGAAAAAATCGTGAAAAATCAATATGGCGGCCACTCACCTCCGTTCAGAAGGATAAGGCCCGCCCACACACGCACCGATTGGTCGACCGGTCAGGTCACCGAAGCGTAGGATTGGTCAATCGTCGAGTCACTCGACACTCAACTGTAGGAAGGAACCCGCCGTCCGATTGGTCGACCTCGACGTCACACGGATGCTAATGAGCGGAAGGCTGAACGTTTTTTCGGATACCGCGGGCGCGGTTTTTGTCCGGCCGAAACGTAAATACGCCTATGACCGGTCCGGAATCGCAAGCTTTCTTTTGAGGCGATGCGCGCGTCGGTACGCTCTGTAACTCTGTAACGGACAGACATCGGGACAGACAGAAGAGCTCTTTTTTTATATATATACTAGCTGGGGGAGCCCGGCGGTGCCGAGGCTTTTTGTGGGCATGTTGTTGTTGGAAGAGAGAGAGGGAGCGACTGGGGGGGGAAGAGAGAGAGGGAAGGAGAGAGAGAAGGAGAGAGAGAGAGGGAAGGAGGGAGAGAGAGAGAGGGAAGGAGGGAGAGAGAGAGAGGGAAGGAGGGAGAGAGAGAGAGGGAAGGAGAGAGAGAGAGAGAGAGGGGGGAAGGAGAGACAGAGAGAGATGGAAGGAAAGAGAGAGATGGAAGGAAAGAGAGAGACGGAAGGAGAGAGAGAGGGAAGGAGAGAGAGAGAGATTGGGAGTGAGAGAGAGAGAGATTGGGAGTGAGAGAGAGAGAGATTGGGAGTGAGAGAGAGAGAGATTGGGAGTGAGAGAGAGAGAGAGAGATTGGGAGTGAGAGAGAGAGAGATTGGGAGTGAGAGAGAGAGAGAGATTGGGAGTGAGAGAGAGAGAGATTGGGAGTGAGAGAGAGAGAGATTGGAGTGTGAGAGAGAGAGATTGGGAGTGTGAGAGAGAGAGATTGGGAGTGTGAGAGAGAGAGATTGGGAGTGTGAGAGAGAGAGATTGGGAGAGTGAGAGAGAGAGATTGGGAGTGTGTGAGAGAGAGAGATTGGGAGAGTGAGAGAGAGAGATTGGGAGAGTGAGATTGGGATTGGGAGTGAGAGAGAGAGAGATTGGGAGTGAGTCAGAGAGAGATTGGGAGTGAGAGAGAGAGATTGGGAGTGAGAGAGAGATTGGGAGTGTGAGAGAGAGAGAGATTGTGAGAGTGAGAGAGAGAGAGATTGGGAGAGTGAGAGAGAGAGAGAGAGAGATTGGGATTGGGAGTGTGAGTGAGAGAGAGAGAGATTGGGAGTGAGAGAGAGAGAGAGAGATTGGGAGTGAGAGAGAGAGAGATTGGGAGTGAGAGAGAGAGAGATTGGGAGTGAGAGAGAGAGAGATTGGGAGTGAGAGAGAGAGAGATTGGGAGTGAGAGAGAGAGAGATTGGGAGTGAGAGAGAGAGAGATTGGGGAGTGAGAGAGAGAGAGATTGGGAGTGAGAGAGAGAGAGATTGGGAGTGAGAGAGAGAGAGATTGGGAGTGAGAGAGAGAGAGATTGGGAGTGAGAGAGAGAGAGATTGGGAGTGAGAGAGAGAGAGATTGGGAGTGAGAGAGAGAGAGATTGGGAGTGAGAGAGAGAGAGATTGGGAGTGAGAGAGAGAGAGATTGGGAGTGAGAGAGAGAGAGATTGGGAGTGAGAGAGAGAGAGATTGGGAGTGAGAGAGAGAGAGATTGGGAGTGAGAGAGAGAGAGATTGGGAGTGAGAGAGAGAGATTGGGAGTGAGAGAGAGAGAGATTGGGAGTGAGAGAGAGAGAGATTGGGAGTGAGAGAGAGAGAGATTGGGAGTGAGAGAGAGAGAGATTGGTAGTGAGAGAGAGAGAGATTGGGAGTGAGAGAGAGAGAGATTGGGAGTGAGAGAGAGAGAGATTGGGAGTGAGAGAGAGAGAGATTGGGAGTGAGAGAGAGAGAGATTGGGAGAGAGAGAGAGAGAGAGAGATTGGGAGTGAGAGAGAGAGAGATTGGGAGTGAGAGAGAGAGAGATTGGGAGTGAGAGAGAGAGAGATTGGGAGTGAGAGAGAGAGAGATTGGGAGGTGAGAGAGAGAGAGATTGGGAGTGAGAGAGAGAGAGATTGGGAGTGAGAGAGAGAGAGATTGGGAGTGAGAGAGAGAGAGATTGGGAGTGAGAGAGAGAGAGATTGGGAGTGAGAGAGAGAGAGATTGGGATGAGAGAGAGAGAGATTGGGAGTGAGAGAGAGAGAGATTGGGAGTGAGAGAGAGAGAGATTGGGAGTGAGAGAGAGAGAGATTGGGAGTGAGAGAGAGAGAGATTGGGTGTGAGAGAGAGAGAGATTGGGAGTGAGAGAGAGAGAGATTGGGAGTGAGAGAGAGAGAGATTGGGAGTGAGAGAGAGAGAGATTGGGAGTGAGAGAGAGAGAGATTGGGAGGTGAGAGAGAGAGATTGGGAGTGAGAGAGAGAGAGATTGGGTGTGAGAGAGAGAGAGTTGGGAGTGAGAGAGAGAGATTGGGAGTGAGAGAGAGAGATTGGAGTGAGAGAGAGAGAGATTGGGAGTGAGAGAGAGAGAGATTGGGAGTGAGAGAGAGAGAGATTGGGAGTGAGAGAGAGAGAGATTGGGAGTGAGAGAGAGAGAGATGGGAGTGAGAGAGAGAGAGATTGGGAGTGAGAGAGAGAGAGATTGGGAGTGAGAGAGAGAGAGATTGGGAGTGAGAGAGAGAGAGATTGGGAGTGTGAGAGAGAGAGATTGGGAGTGAGAGAGAGAGAGATTGGGAGTGAGAGAGAGAGAGATTGGGAGTGAGAGAGAGAGAGATGGGAGTGTGAGAGAGAGAGATTGGGAGTGAGAGAGAGAGAGATTGGGAGTGAGAGAGAGAGAGATTGGGGTGTGAGAGAGAGAGGATTGGGATGTGAGAGAGAGAGAGATTGGGAGTGTGAGAGAGAGAGATTGGGAGTGAGAGAGAGAGAGATTGGGAGTGAGAGAGAGAGAGATTGGGAGTGAGAGAGAGAGAGATTGGGAGTGAGAGAGAGAGAGATTGGGAGTGAGAGAGAGAGAGATTGGGAGTGAGAGAGAGAGAGATTGGGAGTGAGAGAGAGAGAGATTGGGAGTGAGAGAGAGAGAGATTGGGTGAGAGAGGAGAGAGATTGGGAGTGAGAGAGAGAGAGTTGGGAGTGAGAGAGAGAGAGATTGGGAGTGAGAGAGAGAGAGATTGGGTGTGAGAGAGAGAGAGATTGGGAGTGAGAGAGAGAGAGATTGGGATGTGAGAGAGAGAGAGATTGGGAGTGAGAGAGAGAGAGATTTGGGAGTGAGAGAGAGAGAGATTGGGAGTGAGAGAGAGAGAGATTGGGAGTGAGAGAGAGAGAGTTGGGAGTGAGAGAGAGAGAGATTGGGAGTGAGAGAGAGAGAGATTGGGGAGTGGGAGAGTGAGAGTGGGGAGAGTGAGAGTGAGAGTGAGAGTGAGAGTGAGAGTGAGAGTGAGAGTGGTGAGAGTGAGAGTGAGAGTGAGAGTGAGAGTGATTGGGATTGGGTGTGAGAGAGAGAGAGAGATTGGGAGTGTGAGAGAGAGAGAGAGAGATTGGGAGTGAGAGAGAGAGAGAGATTGGGAGTGTGAGAGAGAGATTGGGAGTGTGAGAGAGAGAGAGATTGGGAGTGTGAGAGAGAGAGATTGGGAGTGAGAGAGAGAGACTGGCGTATAGAGAACGGACAGACATCGGGACAGACAGAAGAGCTCTTATATATAATATATATATATATTATATATATATATAAATTATAGATAGATAGATAGTCACCAAGGGAATTCAGAAGAAACTTCTTTACCCAGAGAGTGGTGAGAATGTGAAACTTGCTACTGCAGGGAGTGGTTGAGGCGAATAATATAGATACATTTAAAGGGAGGCTAGATAAGCATATGAGGGAGATGGAATAGAGGGTTATGCTGATGGAGTTAGATGAGGAAGGATGGGAGGAGGCTCGAGTGAAGCATAAACACCGGCATGGACTAGTTGGGCCGAATGGCCTGTTTCTGTGCTGTAATTCTATGTAAAATTCTGCAATTTGCAGGCGTGATGTTTATTGAATGCTGGAACTTGGGTATCAAACACTTCTGGCAATTGAATTAGTCAATAGCACATTTCAAAATGTATGTTTTTTTTAAAGTTCATATTTAAGCTTCAATTTAATGTACAGTTTAAATAGATTTTACAGTAATTAATTTTATTGGTGAAAAATAACCCTTTATCAAAATGCTTAATTTCCCCAGAAGTGTATTAAATATTTGAAAAATCCATACTAGTGAGTGCGTAGTTATACAAAAACCAGGGAAGGTGTGGTCATTCAGCATACGGAATTTAAAGTAAGAATGGTGGGTACTTCTAACTGAAACGAATCAGCTAAAGCTACATTTTGGTACGTTTTCTTATTATGCACACATCTTTCAAAATGTGCTGTAATTAGAAAGCTATGGGCAGTAGTGCACAAAGACAAATACTGTATGTCCACTTTTGTGTCAATTGATCAACCTCATTGAGGAGACTTGTACTGTTTGCTGTGACTTATCCTCTCATTTTTAGCAAATTTGTCTTGCTAAGTTGGTAGCCCTCCAATACTGATTCTTTACCTGTCGATATATTCGATGAATGCCGCAAGCTCTTCACAATGTTGTTAGGTAGGGAATTCAGGATGTTGCTCTACTGATAGAGTAATCGCAATTTATGTCCGTCAGTATGGTGTGTGACTTGGAGGTGATGGTGATTGACGATGACCCTCAGGATGTTGATGGTTAGGGACTCGGCTATGGTGGTGCTGTTGAAAGTCGGGGGGGGATGTGGTTGGGCCTTTTTTTTGTTTGAGATGGCTATTATCTGGAACTTGTGTAGTGTGAATATTACCTGCCACTTGTCAGCCCAAGCTTGGATGTTGTAGACTGGCATGGGCCACTTTGTTATCTGAAGAGTTGAAAATGGAGCTGAACACCCTAGAATCTTCAGCAAATAGCCCCATTCCTGACCTTGATGATTAAGGGAAAGTTATTACTGAAGCAGCTAAAGATGGGTTGGACCAATGACACTTCCCTCAAGAACGCCTGCAGCGATGTCCTGGGGCCGAGATGACTGGTCTCCAACAACCGCAACCATTTTCTTTTTGTGTCATGTATGACTCCAGTCACTAGAGGGTTTTGTCCTTGGTCTCAGTTTTGCAATGTTACTGGTGCCATACTTGGTCGAAAGCTGTCCATCAGGGGCATCAGATCTCGCTAATCCTCCAGTATTCAGTGTCTGCATCCATGTCTGGATCAAGGCTGCGACCAGTTGTGGAGCCAGAACACACTTTCTGGTCTGCAGTTCTTCAGCACTACACCGGGATGTTGTAACAAGCCTCCTAAGGCACTTTATCGAACACCTTCTGAAAATCCATATACACTATATCTGCAACACTCCATTTATCAATGCAGTCACTTGCCTTTAACAAATTTTTGCTGGCTGTCCTGGAAGTGCTCACTAATTTGATCTTGATTATGGATTTGAAAAGTTTGCCCAATCTGGGCTGTAATCATGATCTGGAGTGTGTACTTTTTGACAAAACCTCTGGCCTCTATCTTGTCTTCTAGGAGCAGCACAGTTGAGATTGTTAACTTGGTGAGTTGTGGGTTTGAGCCTGTGTCTTACTGCTATTTGGCAAAGTGCTGCAAGATGATGATTTTTTAAAATACTAACATGCCAGAACAACCCTAACTTTAATGGCAGGGGGGGGGGCGGTGGGGGGCGCGGCGCAGGGGAGAAATCAATCTTCCAAGTTCCTGTTTAATTACTGAAATGAGAAACCTGTATGTTTACCTTTTTTGAAGCGATCAGTCAATCATGCAGACTCTGCCCAGAGAGCGGCTTGTGGTGCTGGTCATGCTCAACTAGTTCATGACAATACTAAAGGTAAACAAATTCCACAAATGTGAACATTAACACAATTCGTGAAGTAAACTAGATGCTGATTCAACAAATAAGGTTATTTTGCAAAATCTTAGAATTAAAAACATTTCATGATGAAGAAATCTTGCATTAATATGTCACCTTTGAATTTGCACTTTTTCCTGACTATCTAGCCAACCGTAACGTGCCACATTTCAGAAAGATTTGTCAGAGGCAACATTCCATCCAACATTGTTTCATTTTAAAACTGTGATGAGCAGATTCTGGGGCTAACCAATCAAAGGCACCACAAAGGATAAGAGACATCACTTGAAGAGGTTTTAATCAAATTCTTTTTCTTTCTTAAACAACAACAGAAAATGCTGGAAAAACTCAGCAGGTCAGGCAACATCCGTGGAGAGAAATTTGAGTTGACGTTTTGGGTTTGACCCTTCTTCAAAACTGGAGAGAAAAGGAACTAGATCGAAGGCAGGGCTGCGATCGGACAAAAGAATAAAAGAACCAAAAGAAGTAAAAGAGATTAGAAGCTAGACGAGATGGTAATAGGCTGGGATTAGGTGTAAAGTGTACTGGCAGGGCAAAAGATAGCTGCCAGGTGTGAGAGAGAAACAAAAGGAAAGGGGGGGGGAGGAAAGGAGTGGAAAAATATAAGTGAAAATGAAATAGGGGCCGAGGTTATGATCTGAAATTGTTGAACTCGATATTGAGACCGGAAGGCTGCAGAGTGCCTAATCGGAAGATGAGGTGCTGTTCCTCGAGTTTACGTTGAGCTTCCGTGGAACAGTACAAGAGGCCAAGGACGGTGAGGAATGGAGCGGTGAATTGAAATGACAGGTGACCGGAAGCTCGGGGGCGGTCACCCAATCTGCGTTTGGTCTCCCCAATGTAGAGGAGACCGCATCGTGAGCAGCGAATACAGTATACTAGATTGCGAGAAGTACAAGTAAATCGCTGTTTCACCTGGAAGGGGTGTTTGGGGCCCTGGACAGTGGGGAGGGGGGAGGTGTTACACCTCCTCCGCTTGCACGGGAAGGTGCCAGGCGAAGGGGAAGGGCTGTTTGGGGTGATAGAGGAGTGGACTAGGGTGTCTCGGAGAGAGCGGTCTCTGCGGAATGCTGAAAGGGGAGGGGAGGGGAAGATACGTTTGGTGGTGGGATCACTTTGGAGGTAGCGGAAATGCCGGAGGATGATCCGTTGAATGTGGAGGCTGGTGGGGTGAAAGGTGAGGACAAGGGGAACCCTATCGTGGTTCCGGGAGGGAGGGGCAGGGGTGAGGGCAGAGGTGCGGGAGATAGAACTGACACGGTCGAGGGCAGTGTCCACCACGGTAGAGGGGAATCCTCGGTTGCGGAAAAAGGAAGACATGTCAAGCACTGGTGTGGAAGGTGGCATCGTCGGAGCAGATACGGCGGAGGCGGAGAAACTGGGAGAATGGAATAGAGTCCTTACAGGAAGCGGGGTGGGAGGAAGTGTAGTCCAGGTAGCTGTGGGAGTCAGTGGGCTTGTAGTAAATATTGGTCGATAACCTATCCCCAGAGATGGAGACGGAGAAGTCGAGGAAGGGAAGGGAAGAGTCAGAGATGGACCATGTGAAGGTGAGGGAAGGGTGGAAATTGGAGGCAAAGTGAATGAAATTGTCAAGTTCGGGGCGAGAGCAGGAAACGGCAAAATGCACCTTTTTTTCCTTAAAAGCCTTTCTAAACCTGTTCAGATAGGCTGCTGCAAACAACTGGCTAATTTATGCAATGTCATGAAGAATTATCTCCTGAAAACTTGCTCCGAAGCAATGTTGTAAGTACAGTGTAATGCCAATTTTTAGGGCAGGCGATGAGGAAATTCAGATGTGACTTGCGCCCGTTTTTACACTACGCCAACATTTCCTTGATCTTTTACACCGAAACCCTCTGTACATTAACAAAGCTCTGTCCCCGTGCAGAAGTGCAGCTCACGCATATTTCCTGAATTCACGCCTGTTCTGAATGGGCTGTAAATTTATGCCCAAAATGTTAGGCTCAGCAGACCCAAAGTCACATTTCTCATGTTTTATCGCTTTTTTTTTTTCCTTTCCTCTCATTGAGACCGAATGTATTTTTTTAATACATCTTTATGGCATCAGAATAATTTGCATTAAAAATTGAAAACTTCCACAATTGCATTTTCTTAAACATGCTGTGCCTAATGTGTGAGTTTGATGGCTTCAAACTTTTATTTTCATGCATAAAACAGCCGTAACAAGGAATATGACATAAATTTGTCATTTTCCTCGGCCCTCAATTGTTTACACTGATTTCATGTTCCATGTTGATGTAGCAGTGTAGTAACCAGAAATAAGTATTCTGAATTAACAGTTCAGAGACTGTGTCACTAATAATTAGGGAGATTCCCTCAGTATAAATAGATAGAATTAGTAGCATTGGAGATTTGGTATAGGTATTGGTATTTGGTGCAAGTGTCAGCTGTGGCTCAGTTGGTAGCACTCCCGCCTCTGAGTCAGAAGGTTGTGGGTTCAAGTCCCGCTTGAGCACAAAAATCTCGGCTGACACTCCAGTGCAGTGCTGAGGGAGTGCTGCACTGGTCGGAGGTGCTGTCTTTTGGATGAGATGTCTGCTCTCGGGTGGACGTAAAAGATCCCATGGCACTATTTTGAAGAAGAGGAGGGGAGTTCTCCCTGGTGCCCTGGCCAATATTTATCCCTTAATCATCATCACCAAAAACAGATTATCTGGTCATTATCACATTGCTGTTTGTGGGATCTTGCTGTGTGCAAATTGGCTGCTGCGTTTCCTACATTCCAATAGTGACTACACTTAAAGTACTCCATTGGCTGTAAAGCACTTTGGGACGTCTGGTGGACATGAAAGGCGCTATATAAATGCAAGTTTTTTTTATTGTTTGGAAGTGGTTGTTTACATACCAAGAGAATGTTAAGGTCCATAAAAGATTACCAGGAAATAAGTCAGCGTACATTGTCTGTTGCCAGTAGCTGCTGAATTTATCGCACTATAAACCTGTAGTGATTAAGGCACAGTTGTTAATCATTCATTATGAATGCTATCACTCCAGCTTCATGGAGCTTACAGGTCACCAATGTTCATATATCTGCTGCTGAAAACAAGAAAGAAATCTAAATAGACCTATCCTTGTGAACTCTTTAGTAGATATGTATTTTATATAAAAATGATACTACGAGACTGTGGTTTCCTCTAAGGATTCAGGTGACCACTGTTGCAGCTCATGTTCTATAATGACTTCTAAAACTAGGAATGTTATAATTGTGTATAATATTTATACACAGCTACAATTAAATATTGTACAATATTGTTTAGGAACATCATTTCCTCTGTTTCCTTAAAATATCCCAGCCTTGGAGATCAGTTGGTGTAGTGTGTTAGCTACTAGGGCCTCAATTTTAACAGTGGGGGTGGGGGAAGGAGGGGTGAGTGAGTGAGCCTGCAAGCTGGGTAGCGGGTGGCATACCCGGCTAGGTCAGGGACACGGAGGCCCTACTGGGCAGCAGACAACAGTGGAATCTGCCTGCGTGGACATTTAAATTATGGTGTGGCGCCAGTTTTTTTTTTTAGCATTTTAACCCCTCGCCGATCCTTTTCTGCCCGTTTTGGGGGGGGGGCGGGGGGTTTAATTCGAGGCCTGAGACTCAGGATTCGAATCCTGCTCGGTCTGATGGGATGAAAGTCTCCTCTGTCTGCAAGGGTCCTACAGGAAATGCATTTAGGCAGTCTCTTCAGTTCCTTACTAGCCATAGGGCCACTGTACAAAACTGCTAATCTGACAGTATCTCACTACTGGAGGCTACAGAATGGGTGGTGTGGAAATTGAAAGAATGGCACACTGCTATCGTAGGCGATGTTCTTCTGATTAACAGTGCTTGATGTTGACAGTGGGTGCCTGAAATGGAAATTGTTCCATTCCTCGGTTCAATGAGCATAAAATTCACACAAATGTGAAAATATTAATTCCTAAAATCTTGTGCCCATATTTAATTGCTCGCAAGCTAAAATATCTTGTTTCTGTTAACGATAAACAAGTTGGAAAAATGCATTTCAAAAATGTACTACCCTTAATTTATTTTGCAACCACATTTTTTTCTTTCATTTGCTGATATTCTCTCCTTTCCTCCTGTTCTGAGGGTAGGGTTGCCAACTCTGGTTTGATGTATTCCTGGACATTTGATCATGTGACATTTGATCACATGACATTTGCCCACTGTTTGCAAATGTTATTGTATTTACCTTAGTTGAGTGTCTTACTATCACTAAACCCCAAATAAAATATTTGACTTTTTTTATACTGAGATGAATAATATATAAATCAAAGAAAGAACACAGAAGATTGGAAAGACTTAATTATAATTAATGTCTCAATAAAAACTACTTCTGTGACATTTCTACAGTATCGACTGCAATGAGAAACATCAAGTAAATACCACTGATTCAACAAAAACATCATCAATATAAGTAACTTCTAACTAAAGGAGGGGGAAAGCACCACTGACTCCCGTGGCGCAGAATTTGCAGTCAGCGGTGAAGCGATGGCGCTTGTTGCTGACCTCGAAGAAAGCTGCCCACAAAGATCTAGCAATCTCTGTGGTGTGAGTTTTACACCTCATGATGTTAGTTTGAATTTGGCGCCAAATCAAATGAATCTCCAGCGTCCAGCAACAGTGATGTCATCAGGCAGTAAACCAGGAAGTAAAATGCACAGCTTACCTTTGATAAGGTACCCCATAATAGACTAATGAACAAGGTCAGAGAATGCAGAGTCAGGGGACAAGTAGCAGAATTGATTGTTAGCTGGCTTCAAGACAGAAAGCAGAGAGTGGGAGTAAGGGGTAGTGGCAGAAAGTGGGTTACGGTGTTCCACCAGGATCAGTGCTGGGACCACTGCTGTTCACAATTTACATTAACGATTTAGATTTTGGAATCAAAAACACAATTCCTAAATTTGCAGACGATACCAAATTGGGGGGATAGTCAATACTGAGGAGGACTGCAACAAATTACAGGAGGACATTAATAAACTTGCAGAATGGGCAAATAATTAGCAAATGAAGTATTACATTTTGGTGGGAAGAATAGGGAGGTCACTTATTACTTGGAGGGTGAGAGTCTGGGTGGGGTAGAGGAACAAAGGGATCTCGGAGTACAAATACACAAATCAGTAAAAGTTGTGCCACGGGTTAGCAAGGCCACAAAAGCAAACCAAACACTAGGGTTTATTTCTAGAGGGATAGAATTGAAAAGTAGGGAAGTTGTGCTAAATCTGTATCGAACCTTGGTTAGACCACACGTAAGAGTACTGTGTGCAGTTCTGGTCACCATATTATCAAAAGGATATAGAAGCATTGGAGAGGGTGCAGAGGTGATTTACAAGGACGATGCCAGAAATGTGAGAGTATACATATCGGGGAAAGGATGAACAGGCTGGGTCTCTTTTCTCTTGAAAAAAAGGCTGAGGGGTGACCTAATAGAGGTCTTTAAAATTTTGAAAGGTTTTGATGGAGTGAATACAGAGAGAATGTTTCCACTTGTGGGGAAGAGCATAACTAGAGGCCATCAATATAAAATAGTCACCAAGAAATTCAGAAGAAACGTCTTTACCCAAGGAGTGGTGAGAATGTGGAACTCGCTATCACAGGGAGTGGTTGAAGTGAATAGTATAGATTCATTTAAGGGAAGGTTAGACAAGCAGATGAGGGAGAAGGGAATAGAGGGTTACACTGATAGATCTCGATGAGGAAAGACTGGAGGAGGCTCGAGTGGAGCTTAAACGCCGGCATTGGGCCAAATGGCCTGTTTCTGTGCCGTATAGCCTACGTATGTAATCCTATGTAGATTGTTAGAGAGCGAAATAAAGATTCGGACATACACATAGGATTAAGGTAGAAGCTAAAATATCAAACTTAAAAAAATATATATATTTAAAAACCACATGTAATTATAATTAATGGAAAAAATTGATATTCCACAAATACAATGGTTTTTCAGGGACAGAACAGTTGTTCAGCAGTCAATACGCCATTGAAAAACCAGTTACACCTCTTTCAACAAGGCTTAACTTTTTATGGGGGGTTTATCAGCGATATTCCAGTGTAATAATATGGAACGTTTCGTCCTTCAGTGTGATTTAGAATTGATTGACGCGGGAGTTCCACAGCGCAATTTGTGGAGGAGCAGGGAATGACTGACGGCACCTTTTGGATTTCTGCGTTTATCTGCGCATGCACTGATTCCAGAAGTTGCTGTCACTTTCAGAGGAGTGCTGACGGCGAACGCTGACAGTTTCACCATCATTACCACTGCAAAATCAGCACCATTTATACAACCGTGCATATCACAGGTTGACATGAACTCTTCCACCCTACAGTTTGTATATCTTGCTCTCGATCTCGGTCGCTCTCTCTCGATCCCGGTCGCTCTCCCTCGATCCCGGTCGCGCTCCCTCGATCCCGGTCGCGCTCCCTCGATCCCGGTCGCGCTCCCTCGATCCCGGTCGCGCGCCCTCGATCCCGGTCGCGCGCCCTCGATCCCGGTCGCGCGCCCTCGATCCCGGTCGCGCGCCCTCGATCCCGGTCGCGCGCGCTCGATCCCGGTCGGTCGCTCGCTCGCTCTCGCTCTTGGCCGCTCGCCCGGGCGCCCCCCTCGCCCTTGCACCCCCTCTCTCGGGGTGTGTGTCTGCCTCCTTCCTCCCCCCAGATGCTCTCTTAGGAATCATGGAATTTCAAGACAATTTTCATTGTCCCCGATGCAACCAATAAGGAAGTGATATTTTCTAAAAGAACTATGTCGGCGTCACCCAATTTGTTAGCATTATTGGATTTAGGTAACTCCTGAAAATAATAAAACTACCTTTAACATAGCAAGGAAGTTGTAACAGTGCACCAAAGTATTCTAGGATTTCCAGGTAGCTGAAACTGGAATCTCGTCTGCAAGTAATTCTGCCACCATCTTCCATCATTGTCTGAGTTACGGTCACTTATAAATTCCTTGATGTAGTTTCATACTGTCTGGCAACTGGTTTTGCAGTTTCATAGTGTCAGAACTGGTGACAATCCCACCTGATTTCATACATCTTAAAAAAAAGGCTTCCCTGATTGAACCATGATGAACAATAATGATCCGAAGCAATTGCCACTATGCCAAGTACCAGTAGAGACCAATTGGGGAACAATTTGAATGATGGAGCAGTTCATTGAAAATGAAGATAGATTACTTTATGAAACATGATGGATTTTCCACTGTAGGAAACTTCCTTTTGAAGTAGGGAGATGCTTTCACTGCATTGACTACTTTTTCATTTCCATTTTTCTCCTGCAGAATGTTCCCGGAGGTAATATTAAATGAGTTGTCCTTTAGCTCATAACTTGAGTAACTGCAGTTGCTGGTGTCTTGACAGCTTTATCCTTGTTGCTGAGAATTGAGGCTTTTAAAAGTGATTGTAGGTCCCAGAGTTAAAGGCAGGGTGGACAAGTTTGACTTGTTAGAAGAAAATTTTAAAACAAATTCCCAGCAGACTGTTGCAGAAATTTAGATGGGATGATCTCTGGTTTTCTCCCAGAGCTGATACTATGGGCTGGATTTTACCTTGGATCCGGAGGTCGAGGCGGGACTGCTGGTTTTCGGGTTTCAGTCCCGCCCCCCAGTGACGTCTGACGAACAGACGCTATTTTCCCTTGATTGGCCTTGTTAAGCCCGCCCTGTGGGCTTGCGGACCAATTGAGGGAAAGCTGGTGTCAGATGACATCGGTGCATGACGCTTCATCTGCCGGTTTTGTTAAAGTGACAGGCACCATAATTTTTTGACAGATGATTTGTCAGTGTTTGACAGCATTGAGGTGTCACTGTCCAAGGGTGAGCCTTTGCACCCAAGCTCTCTAATGACTCTCTCCTTAGGATGAAACAGATGGCAGCTGCAGAAGCCATCTGTCACTTTTCCCGATGAGATGAGGCTGCACAAACACATCACAGCTTGTTGCCTGCTGAAGCATCAAACCATAGTAAAAAAAATTTCCTCAACGTTTGCTCACTTGTCATACTTACCAGTGTCCCATTGCAGCCTTCACACTACCTCTGCAGCTGTCATTTCTACAGTTACAGTACAACAGATCCACAGATCGCCTCACTTACCCTGGCAGGGTTTCTTGACCTGTTAGGCAGTTAATTGGCTCTAATCCCCTTCCCGCCGCGAGGAGACGGGTCCCGGCGTGAATTGGGGACCCGCCTCCCGGAAAGATCATTTGGAGGCGGCTTGTGAGCAGGCTCGGGACCCGCTCCCATTTTTCACCATTTTACCACCGGTCCCGCCTCCAAACCCACCCCCCCCCCCCCCCCCCCCAATGACTCCATTGTATTTGGTAACTGCCAGCCAATCCAAACCACCTGGTTCACTATCTTCTCTGAAATTAAATATACCTTTTAGATTACATTCCCTGTTTACTTGGCTTGTATGTCAATTACCTGTCTTCTACAACTAAATTTGCCACTTTCTCTGGAGCTTACTGTTATGTGGAGTGTTTTGGGTTTCCAAATTGAATCCTGTGGGCTGTGGTACGCACTCAAAGTGCCTTGTATACTCTGCTGTCTTGTTGGAGATAACGTGAGATATTGTGATCGGAAATATCCCAACAGATCACCTCATGCGAGGAAGCTGTTCAATGTAGGGATTGAATTGTACTCTAATCTCCTGGTTACTAGTTGAGCTAGTTTGATTTCATGCCATTGATGCTCTACCTTTTTGTAATCTAGTTATTGTGGTACTTGCTAAATGTAATCATTTCTGAAGGTTGAATTTGGCTGTAATTTTTTTCTCCTCCCCTGTTAAGTACTTCACAGATTAGCTGAATCCAGAACTATGTGGGGGACTGTTTGACGCTTGTCAGCTTGACTCCCTGGTAGGATGTTTACCTCTGAGTCGGAAGGCCAACTCTGCAGTTTGAGCATGTTAATCTATGCTGA
Organism: Somniosus microcephalus; assembly: GCF_052327205.1. Lineage (NCBI taxonomy): Eukaryota > Metazoa > Chordata > Chondrichthyes > Squaliformes > Somniosidae > Somniosus > Somniosus microcephalus. Next base: position 186,003,005 of record NC_140997.1, on the reverse strand, counting down.
TGCTGTGCTGCAGTATGGAAGAAGTGCTCCATTGTTGGGAGTGCCGTCCTCGAGAGCAGACATTAAAATCAAGGTGTTGGTTGCCTGTTCTGTTGGATCAGTCGACATTTAAAGATACCATGACGTGACACTATTCCAAAAAGAGTAGGGCGCTCTGGTTGATATCCTTCCCTCAACTAATGTCACCATAAACATTAATCATTCATTCTATTGCTGGTCTTGGGATTTTTTCTGTGTGCAAAATTGTTTGTCTGCATAAATCGCAGCAATTCAAAGTAATTTTATGTGAAGCACAAGAGAAAAATTTCTTGGAGTGGTGATGAGGTCCTATATAGCTGTAAATCTTCCTTTTTAAAATTAATAAATTGCTAAATTATTCCCTCTATCATCAAATATAAATTAGATGAAAATATTTGTCACACAAAAAGTGTAAGCAGACAAAATGGTAGTACTTTTTGAACATCTGGTTGTTTTCTGTGTTTTTAAAAAAAAAAAAAAAATCTTGTACAACATTATTGTAACGTTTGGTTTTATGCTAGATATTTTCTCTAGTACAGTGTCCTCACCCACTCCGTATGTAGACTTCACATCCCCTATGGTCTTTCTAGAGTGCCCCTTTTCATGCCCAATATTTAGGTTTAAAAAAAATAGCAAGACGCAGGGATTGCAACAGAGAATCCTTGATTCGAGTAGCTTTTGTCTGGTGCATCACATGCTACCAAGTAATTCTCTGGTCTTAGAATATATATGCAGTCTGCTTTTCAATCAAATAGAGGCTTGGGTTTTAAATCTACAGACAATTTATCTGAATAAAATGGATAAATGAATATATAGTATAAAACAGTGAATCACACTATTCTCTTCAGTACATAAATAATAAAGACACCATTCACTTCCTCTCTATACGCAGCCTCTAAAACAGAAGCTCGCTTCTTGTACTGTGAAACATGCTGCAGTTTCAAAACTAGAAGAACATCTCTGCTGGCCAACACAATCTTAAGCTCTGAATTCTGCTGACTGAAAAGCATGCAGTCCACTGGACCCCTGACCTAAGAATCACTTGTCTTCAGTTATCAGACTCGCTCAATCCAAATTCCTTTAGAAGTTGAAAGGAATAAAATCCAATTTAAAAAAAGGCTGTACTTCACTCATCGGTATTAAATGTACAGCCAATATTGGACAACAACATATAATGGTTGCCACATCATATAAAATCTATCGCCATTTAACCCAATCAGCACTTAAGACTTTCCATAACAATTCACACCTTGTGAAGTGTATTGGAGCTAGCCTGTGGTGTCTCTGAGCTCCTGACACTTTTTGAGAAATACCTTGTGTAACTATGGGTCATTATCCCTTCCAAGCTGCTTCATACTTCAGTACAGTACTGAGGGGCTGCTGCATTGCTAGTGGTGGCATCTTTCGGATGGGGCATTAAACTGTGGTCCCGTCTGCCTGTTCAGGTTGATGTAGAAGATCCTGTTGTATTATTTGAAACCAAGCAGGGTGTTCTGGTACCCTGATCACCATTGCTCTTTCAACCAGTCTTTTTTTTCTTTTTACTTGTCTCATTTGCTGTTTGAGAAACCTTGCTGTGTGCACACTTTCCCAACTAACAACGAAAAGTAACTTCAAGAATAAATCGTTGGTTGTGAAACGCTTTGTGATCACCCAAGGATGTAACGAGGTGCTAAATTCCTTTCTTTTCATTTAGGGTTCCGATTTTTACGAGATGAGATCAACAGTGACAGGGTAGTTTGCAGACAATTTGCACATTTGTAAACTGACTTGTCAAATAAAAAAATCATCATTGCTATATTTTGTGAAGTAAATTGTACATGCTGATTATTGGCTGGTACACTGATATATAAAGGTCTATTGAAAGTTTGCTTAAAGGGTGCTCTGTTAAGCCATATTATAGATCCACCTTTGTTCTCCGCATAACTATTCAGAATTGGGATAATGGCCCGCTTGGATTTTGCAGTCAGCAACAAAGGGACGGCGCTCGCCGCTGACCTCGCAAAAATACTGCCCACAAAGATTTAGCGGGCTCTCTAGTGTAGATTTCCTCTATTCCAACGTTACTTTGAATTTGACACCATTTATGGGGGATCCGTGGCGTCCAGCAACGGGGCACGCGGCAGGCAGGCTGATCAGCCAATCCGATTGAAGAATTCTCACAGACAGCAAAGGAGGAAGTAAAAAACATGGAATATAATTCACCTTTTAATCATTGTACAGAAAGCAAAATAAAGATTGGGACAGACACATAGGATTAGGGGAAAAGGTCAAATATCAAAATCTTAAAAAAAAAAAAAAAAAAGTTTTCTTAATCATACAATTTTTAACTGTTCTGAAGGAATGAGGCTCCACATTTGTAAAATTCATTTTTCAGGGCCAGAGAGGCTGGTCAGCAATAATTATGACTGAGTATGCCGTCAAAAAATTCAGTTAGTCCTGATTGAACAAGTCAACATTTTCATTGGTTTTTACAGCAAGAATAGGGTGTAAAAAGTTGAAGTTCACATCAAATCACTGATTCTGTGTTGATTGCAGCTGCGAAGACTGCAACAGCGCACCCTTTGGAGTAGCAGGGTATCACTGACGGCAACTTCCGGATTTCCATGTTTAACTGCGCATGTGCAGACGCCAGAAGTTGCTGTCAGTTTTGCAGTGTAATGTCGACGAGCCTGGACAGTTTTGCATCATTAAAACTGCAAATACGGGCCAATGTGTACTACAGAGTATACTCCAGTTAAACATTGATAGTTTGTGTCGAAGGGCATGTATACATTGGTGCCGTGCAGTCTTCTGGATTATACTGTTGTCAAACGTGCAGTATGGTAGTGAGTCTTTACTTAAATTATAAATGTTGTTGGTGGGTCACTGGTGATAAGTCACTGAAAGGGGGTGAAAGCCTTGTGCAGTGCATTCTGCAACCAATGCTGTACAAACTGAATTGTGTATCCATTTTATTCACTCATGGCAATTAATGTACATTTTCTATGTTAAACATGGGTATACCATTTAATCATAAGTTCCAGTAAATTCCTTTTACACAATGGCCAAAATTTTGCAGTAAGAATAACGGTGAGGCTATCGGCACTCCGTTACCAAGGAGTAAATTGGACAGCAACTTCCGGCGTCAACACGTGCACAGTGAAACGTGGGAATCAGGCAGTTGCTGTCCGAGTTGCCCTACTCCTTCACAAGCTTCGCTACGCCAGTACCTCGCCGAGAGCCTCTGCATTGAAATACACGAAGGGTGTAAAGTTGTGGTACTTACTCACTAGATACCCACTAAACACACCAGAAAAAGTTTGGGTTTGTCCATTCAAGTGAAAGTAAATTTTTAACAGCGTGATGAGCAATATTCCCTCTTTTTTTGGGGGGGGGGGCCACAGGGCCCATTCAAAATTCCGCGCATGCGGAGTTTTTCCTTTAAAAGCCGGCTCCCGAGTGCTGCGCGGGAGCTCCCGAGTGCTGCGTGGCTGTGCAGCTTAAAGGGAGCGTTGGTGATAAGTTTTAATTACTACCAAACAACCTCTATGGCACTGAAAATTTACTTTTACAAGTGTGGAGTCTCATTACTTCAGATTTTAATTATTGAAGATTTTATTTTAAATTTTACAAATTACTTTTTCTATTTGTTTCCACTCTCAATCCCATCTTTCTTTCCTTTTTATTTCGCTTTATGTACATGATATTACATTGAATTAAATATTCTAACTCGGTGGGGGGGGGGGGTGTCTTCCCAACTGAGGGTCTTCGGCCCCCCCCTAGGGCCCGTGAAGATTTCAGGGAGTCTGCCAGTTGGTTTGTCCTATCAATATACAGGGGGAGGCTACTGATGCTTATGGCATAAACATCAGTTGTCTCCCCTTTTATATTGAGACGAGTGGAATAGCCTCAGCGATACAAAGACTGTGCGTTCAATTCAGGTTCTTACTATTGGACACCATTTGTATGGTCAGACCAAGTCCATTTTGCGTGGGCTGAGGTAGCGCGAGCATTCCTTCCAACCCCATTGTAATAAAGCCACATTGGCGCACACTTCGTAAATAACATCGCCACGAGCACAGAGCAAGATCTGCTGACTAGGGGAAAGAACTTTCAATGGTGGAAATTAAAATGGTAGAAATTAATAAAACAGAAGTTGCTGGTAATACACAACAGGGCAGTCGGCATTTGGAATGCAACAAGGTCGTCTAATGTTTCAACTTGGATCCTTCCATTTAGGTGTCGGGAAGTAAACAAGTTCCTTCCAGAGCTACTTTTACGTTGCTTTTTTGCTGACTTTTGGTTCTCCTGCAGCTGGTGGCAACCTTCAAGTTAGCTTGCCAGGTACACTTGAGGCCAGCCACCGAGACACTTAAGGCAAGTTATTGGTGAGACCCAATTTAAATTATTAAAAAAAAAAAAAAAAATAGTATCCCAGCTACTGACCTTGGTGAATCCAGCACGTTTACCGTGCAGTTGCTGCCGGCTGCACAAGACCCACATGTCAGGAGCTGGCAGCAACTAAAATGGCAAGAAACCAATATAAAAAAAGCAGCTTCTTGGACTGAACCAAATGCAGAGAGGAGGGGGGATGTTCAACAGGTAAGAGTCAAAGAAATAAAAACAGATGATGCATGAAATACACCGATCCCTCATGAAAAGAAAATGTCATGTTAATGCTTCTGCTGTTGAACCTTCATCAGAACTTGAAGTTGGACGAACCACTTCATGGGACTAAACACAACCAATCGGCAGGGGCAGAACATCAGGGCGGAAGTCGGGCCAGCCTGTCGCAGAGGAGCAGTTAATACATTAACCACCAAAACAGTTGTTTGTTTGAATGATGTGATAAAAAGGCAAAAGGACAAAGTTGTGAAAATAGTTGAGTAAGGCATAGGCATGCTGCACACAAAATGGAGGTGAAGCAAACGGGCGAGAAAAGAGAAAATTACCTCAGACTCGGAGCTTTATTCTCTGACGGACGGATAGGCCTAGTCTGGGTGCTCATGTCCTTTGAGATACAGTCGGCTATTTGTGGAAGGGTTGAGGAGGAGGAGGAGGGTGGGGGGGAGCTCCCTTTGTCACTAAAGGATTTATGGTGCTGAGCCAAGTGGGTAAGGGCCCTGTTCATTTCTCTTGTGCCATCCACTGGTGCTGTTAATTCAAATCGCCGGCTTTCGCCGCCATGTTGGGCTTTGGTATTGAAAGAAGGAGGAAATTCTGTTTCCAAAATTGAGGACCTGGACCTGGAATTTTAGTCCAGTCCGACCGAGTGTGCCCAAAAGGAGCCTGTAGTGAGCACTGCGGTTGTGGCTCCTGGTTCGTTTCCTGTTAAGCAAATGGTTGATGGGGTGGAGCAGACCTTGGGCAGCAAATGGGCACATAATGTAAATTTAGAATTAAAAACCGAAAATGGTAGAAATACTCAGCAGGTCAGGCAGCATCTGTGGAGAGAGAAACAGAGTTAACGTTTCAGGTCGATGAAACGTTAACTCTGTTTCTCGCTCCACAGATGCTGCCGGACATGTCCTGCTGTGTATTTCCAGCATTTTCTGTTCTTTGATTTCCAGCATCCGCAGTATTTTGCTTATGTAAATTTAGGACTTAATAAATTCTTCTTTACATGAGGTTGTAATAGAGCTATTAATAACTATATATTTTGTACAGAAAAAAATACTTGTGTTGTGTTACGGGGGGTGGGGGGGGGTGGCTGTGGAATTTTTATAACCAAGGAGGGGCGGCCTCGGAAGCAAAATAGTTGAAAACCCCTGTTCTAACTGACAGTGCCTCAGTAAGGATTCTTCAATCAGATTGGTTGAACAGACATGCTGTTGCTTGTCCTGCTCTCACAGATCCCAGATCCTCTGTAGAGGCGCCGCTCTGAAATGGAAATCTCATTACCGTAAGTTGCTGCGCAAATGCCCGCAAATAGTCTTTGGGCAGCTGCAAGTGTAATGAACAACGAGCCCCATTTGTTCGCTGCTGCCGCAGAATCCTGGCCAATGTTTCCTTGAATTCTGGTTATCTATAATGAGGATGGTAGAGGAATTGGAAATACCAACTGTGGCCCTCTTGTAATGCTGCAGTCTGTTCACGGTAAGATCATCATTTGGAAGTAAGGGAGATTTCCCTGAAGGGAGCATGCAAGGACTCCCCACCAGGCCCCAGCTTTGTTTATCCCAGTAATAAACTACATTTAAACTCTTTCCCCGTCCCCACAGGATTTATAGCTTGCAGTGAAATATTAGATGCAAGAGGGAAGCTGAATTTTGTTCTGCATCCCTCGTTCAAGTAGTTTCTATTAGTAAATCATACTGGACTGTGCTAAGTATGAAAAAGCTGAACCGGCATCTTACCCAAAAGGTACATGAATGGATAAAATGATATGGTGGTTATAGATTTATATTGTAGTTAACTTATCCTTTTCCAGAGTCCTACAAATTACATATACAAGACCCTGTAATCCATGAATCTGTTTTAAAGCTAACGATAACTTTGAAAAATTTAATATTTGAAAAAGTGTACGAGATATTGGAGTTGATGCTTGGAATGTGTTAGTGATCCTGACGAGACAATTGAGAACTAATTTCCTGGATGTGTAAATTTGAGGCTAAGGACCTCTATAGTTGTGAACATTGTACATAGCTGTACATCTATCTATTAAGTATTACATTTAGTACATGCTTGTCACATCTCAGTTTCACACATGCAAAGCATGTAGCATATTTGTGTTGCATTTGCTTGATTTGGTTGAACTATATATATATTTTAAAATACCGCTGGTAACTGATGCTGACTGCATGACATATTACTGAACGGATGGGAGAGCTAGTAGGAAACTCAACGGGTAGGAAAACTACCAATAAGGGAGCAGCTAGCAAGAAGAAGAACGGGATCCAAGGAATTCACTGAAATACTTTTTAAAAAGGCTTTCAGCTGCCATCTTGTTTTTGTCAGTAATCTGAGGAGCTATACTAAAAGTACGATTTCTAACATCGCAAACACAAAACCTTTTTTAAAATGCATGTTGCTTGGGGGACTGATGTTTGCACTAGGGTTAGAAGGAGATGTGTGAGCTGCTTTGATGCTAAGCCAGATGGACCATGGTGAATGACCATTATTCAAGATCTTGCTTATTAGAGATTTAGTGATGATGAACGTCCTCCTGGCGAAGTGTTTCAGCAGTGGCAGCTTAAGCAAGAACTACAAATTCTCCACGAGAATTAAGGCAGTGGGGGAAAAAAATGACGTAAATAAATTAGTATTATTTTGGGCAAGGGGGAGGGGACAAATAAATAAATTAAACTACTTGCTTTTTTAAATACTGAAACCCCACTGTGGGAGAGGAAGCAAAAAAGATGTTGTATAATGCAAATAACGGAAAATAAGAGAATTTGGGGAGGGTGCACTTCTATGAAGTACCTTGATGTTTTTCGACCTAAAGGTGCTTTAAATGCAAGTTGTTGAAGAACAAAAGTTATTTATACTTGAATCAAGTTTTCTAAATAGTTGAGGCTTGCACCTTTCGTTATAGATAATGTATGTAATATCTTTCCCTTCTATCAGTCTTGTAAATTTGCTGGATTACTTTGGGCAGGCTATGACTAGCATCAGAATTTTTTTTATACCCTGAACTAGCTATGAGCGACAGCATGGAAGATCTAGCAGTTACTGAAGAAACCACAGACCCTAAGCTATTCCTAAAGCCATCGATAAGATGCTTTAAAACCCAAAGTGTAGGTATTTACATAATGCATTTTAATTATTTAAAAAGTTGTCCCAAATGAACATGTGGAATTAGATTTAGAGATTTGTAACTCAAAAAATCTAGTTGTAACTAAGTGGGAAATCAGCAGTGTAGGAGATTTGTTATAAATCATCCTACCACATAATGGTCCAAAATTTGCGATGAAAAATTTAAGATTCTTGACAGATCGCAAGTTCCAGATTTTAGCGCACGCGCTTCGCATGCCTAAACCCAGAACTTGCGCGGCCCCTACAGACGCGTACGCACCCATCGGGGTCGCAAAATATGGCCCATTATGTGTCTTGCAATGCCACTGATGATGGAATTATTTTTAATTCTCATTCTTTACTTGCTACCCAAGAATAAAATTGACTAATGCATTTGTGTTGCTGGTAGTAATGTTAAAAATAAATTTGAAAGTAACTTATGGCCTCTTGCTTCTCTAAAATGTGTGTTCACATGTTCCCACATACTAACTCACCACCTCATTGTCAATTGTGAGCGCTGGTTACAACAGAATTACCAAATGATTGAGCTTTTTGTGGTGTCAGCACTAAAAATAAAATATTTGTTTATGCTACACAGCTAACACAAAAAACCTCCTCTCATATTCAGCATCATTATTACCATGGCAACCATTTCCACATGTTAATATGATTTATTTTCACTAGATAAACATAGCTTTACTGTAAACTGCTGCACAAAAATATGCACACCGTGAAAACTACACAAACCTAATAGCATTCAAGAATATAGATGCTAATATTTTCTTCACAAAATGCCTCCACATATAAGTGCACGACCAGTACATCAGAGTCCTCTTTAGTTACATGAATCTGTCTTTTTTATTATAATTCTCGGCCTAATCTGAATTTTGTGAATTTAGATTTTTTCTTAATTACTTGAACAATTCATTAACACTGAAGTAATAGTTCTGTGATTACGTTCCTTCTGAATAATTTCAACTGTTGCATTTCCATGACTAAATCTACAGTTGCTTTGAGTGAGGAATAACAAGTCTTGGACAATTTTCTGTTGCAAAAAAGGAAAGTAATTGTAAGCTGATCTTTTACATTTTTATTGGTGTTTTCCCCATGAGAAGTACTAGTTGTAGAATGATTCTTAATATTTGCTCATTCTTTTCACCCCAATATCAATTGCCAACTTTCAAGCTCCCAAAATCTAAATAATAACTCCACAGCTGAAGTGCCAAAATGTAAGCCACACAAAGTGATGCTGATTTACATCAAAATACATAGAAGTTACAAAATGGAAACAGGCCATTCGGCCCTACCAGTTCGTGTTGGTGTTTACCCATCCTGCTCCTATACCCCTTTATCTTGATTTCCTTCATTCACTTACCCAATCTAATCTTGAATGTGGACATCGTTTCTGGCTCAATCACTAATCCTGGAAGTAAATTCCACAGCCTCACAACTGTTTAAAGAACTCTGCTTCTATCTATCCTTTCCATAATTTTAAACACTTGTATCATATTGGCTCATAATCTATGTTGTTTTGATGACAAAAGACCTAAGTTTTTCAAGTCTGTCTTTGTATTTGTCTTTACCATACCAGGCAGCAGCCTATTGAATCTGTGTTGTATGCTCTCTAAAGCTTCCATCATTCCTATAGTGTGGAGCCCAGTACTACATACAGTACTCTAACTGAGGTCTTAAAAGTTTTATATAGGCTCCTCATTACCTCTTAGCTTTTATATTCTCTACATCTTGTGATAAAACCTAGAACTTCATTAACTTTTTTAACGACTTTTTCAGCCCAAAGTGCTGCCTTTAATGCCCTTTGTACCTGTACTCTCGAATCTGTGTTCTTCCATAGCACTGAGCCTACTTGCATTCAGAGACTACCAAAATGTTTCACTTCACGCTTACTGACATTGAATTCCATCTGCCATTTATTTTTAGCTCATTCCCTCATTTTATCAATATTCCTTGGCAGCTTCCTTTGGTCTTACAAAATATTACATATATAATTTTTTTTATCATCAAATTTCAACACCTCTCCCTTTAGGCCTATTTCCAAATCATGGAGGTACACAGTGAACAGAAGTAACCACAGAACTGAGCTCTGAGACACCACTACCCACTTCCAATGGTGCTGAGAAACTACCCTCAACTCCCTTCTAACTAATTTTTAATCCAGTTTACGATCTTCCTGTAAATCTACACCTGTTAATCTTCTCTAATAATCTCTCAAATCCATGTACACGACATCCACTGCATTTCCTTCATCTACCATGTTTGCTATCTCCTCAAAGAATTCTGAGATTTGTCGAGCGTAGTTGTCCCTTTTGAAATCTGTACTGGCAGCTTCTAACTCTTTTCTCTATCTAGATATGTAATAATTTCACCCTTAAAGCTTCTATAATGTTCCCTACCACAGATGTTAAACTAACTTCTGGGGATTTGTGCCAAATTGGGAGAGCTGTCCCACAGACTAGCCCTGACAGAGGTATGATTCTGTGAGTATGACTTTCAGCCAATGTCCCAGACTCCTCCATCGCCATCGCTGAGTATATCCTGTCCCACCGGCAGGACAGTCCAACCAGAGGTGGCGGCACAGTGGTATAATGTCGGGAGGCAGTCCATGCCCGCATGCAACAAGACCTGGACGATGTTCAGGCTTGGGCTGATAAGTGGCAGGTAACATTCGCGCCACAGAAGTGCCAGGCAGTGACTATCTCCAAGAAGCAAGAGTCCACCCACCGCCCCTTAACATTCAATGGCATTAACATTGCGGAATCCCCCACCATCAACATCCTGGGGGTCACCATTGACCAGAAACTTAACTGGACCAGCCACATAAATACTGTGGCAACAAGAGCAGGCCAGAGGCTAGGTATTCTGCAGCAGGCGTCTCACCTCCTGACTCCCCAAAGCCTTTCCACCATCTACAAGGCACAAGTAAGGAGTGTGATGAAATACTCTCCACTTGCCTGGATGAGTGCAACTCCAACAACACTCAAGAAGCTCGACACCATCCAGGACAAAGCAGCCCGCTTGATTGGCACCTCATCCACCACCTTAAACATTTGCTCCCTCCACCACCGGCGTACCGTGGCTGCAGTGTACCATCTACAAGATGCACTGCAGCAATTCGCCAAGGCTTCTTCGGCAGCACCTCCCAAACCCGCGACCTCTACCACCTAGAAGGGCATGGGAACACCACTACCTCCAAGTTCCCCTCCAAGTCACACACCATCCTGACCTAGAAATATATTGCGATCCTTCATCGTCGTTGGGTCAAAATCCTGGAACTCCCTACCTAACAGCACTGTGGAGTACCTTCACCACACAGACTGCAGCAGTTTAAGAAGGTGGCTCACCACCACCCTCTCTAGGACAATTCAGGATGGGCAATAAATACTGGCCTTGCCAGCGAAGCCCACATCCGATAAACAAATTTTTAAAAAAAAGAAGCCAATTACCGCCCCATCAGTCTACTCTCAATCATCAACAAAGTTATGGAAGGTTGTTGTTGACAGTGCTGTTAAGTGGCACTTAATCAATAATAACCTGCTCAGTTTGGGTTCTGCCAGGACCACTTGGCTCCAGACCTCATTACAACCTTGGTCCAAACAAGAGCTGAATTCCAGAGGTGAGGTGAGTGACTACCCTTCAAGGCGGCATTTGACCGAGTGTGGCATCAAGGAGCCCTAGTAAAATTGAAAATCAGTGGGAATCCAGGGGAAAACTCTCCACTCGCTAGAGTCATGCTTACCACAAAGGATGATGGTTGTGGTTGTTGGAGGCCAATCATCTCAGTCCCAGAACTTTGCTGCAGGAGTTCCTTAGTGCAAGGATACTGCTCTATGTTCAGTTCCATTTGCATCTCCTCCGATTATAAAGCAGTCCGTGCCCACATGCAGCAAGACCTGGACAACATTCAGGCTTGGGCTGATTGTTTTTTTAAATGGATACTACCTTGGCCACTCTCCAATCCTCCAGCACACATCTACACTTAATAGAGCCCTGAAGTATAATTTTTAAGGCCATGGCACTTTCCTCCTCATCTCCCTCAGGATTATAGGATGTATCCCCAGGCATTTTGTCTTCCTTTAGCTCAACTAATTTTTCAAAAATTTTCCTTTTATCATATGAGCATTTTTGCTTTTATGGCCCTTGTGCCTGACTTTTCTCATGTTCTTTGGATCTGTCTGCTGGTGTAATACGAGTCACCAGGTTACTTGTTTCCTTTTCCCTTTCATCCCATGCCCCCATGTAATTCCAAGTCTGTATACAGTTTCCACTTTTTTCACCATTTTCCAGAGTATTTGGAAAGAAGTTACATTTAATGGGGCAGAAATTCGGGTCGGGGGCTTGCCGCACGTGCAAGCCCCCGATCTGCACTTACCCGACGCGCCTGCCGTTCACCTCCAGGGACGCCTGGAATTCCTTTTTCAAACAGAAGAATCCCGGGCAGCGTCTGACGTCACGCCGCCCAGGAGTGCAGCCAGCGCGAAGCCTGTAGCGCGCAGTGCAACTGAGACACGCCCCTTGAGGTCTCCGTTTAATAGGACACGCCCCCAATGTTTCTCAAAAGCTGCAAAGCATTTTTACTTGCAGAGCAGCATTTCAAATAGGTTTTTTGTATTTTTATGAAGCTTTTGGTAACTTTTATAAACTTTTAAAAACGTTTACATTATTTTGAAGAATCTGAAGTAGTTTTAAACAGAATTAAAGCAATTTAAAGACTTTTAAAAGCCCTGAAATAATTTTTTTCATTCCATTTATTTATTTAGCAACGTCGTCATCGTCATACGTGTCTTCACACTGTTCCCTTTGGGGAACAGAAGTGGTGGAAGGATTTATGGCCGTGATTAACGCTCATTCCGTGACCGTAACCATCTTTGAACCAGCCATTAGGGTGGTTAGTCCTATGGCGGGAGGGTTTAACGGGCTCCCACAAACTATACGAGGAGGGGGGGCCACCCACACCCACGGACGCAAATATCCCACTGGATGTCAACCCAGAATTTAGAGCCGGAGCTCCGACTCCACTTGCCGGGACTGTCTGGAGCGGGGTTCGAAACCCTACCCCGTCTGGCCCAGCGGCGGAGATCCTACCGCTATGCCAAAGGTCCACTCCGATTAGCAACGTGAAATGGCTGGAATGAGCACAATTCACGGCATTAAAAGAACTCACAATTGAACTGATGATGACCTCAGCAATCTCCTCAACGAGGTGGAGGCGCAGCGCCTGCTCATCATTGGTAATGAGAAGTCAAAGGCGCTGCAAAAAGGACAGATGATAGCTTGGTCTTTCAAGTGGCAGCATAGGGCTCCAGTCACGGGGAGGGAAAAGGCGCAGGAAACGTATGGGTGTCACCTTTTGCGCGGAGTGGGCCTTTTGCGTAGCGGTAAGCATCCCCGCCGCTGGGCCAGAAGGAGTAGGGTTTCGAACCCCGCTCCAGACAGTCCCGGCAAGTGGAGTCGGAGCTCCAACTATAAATTCTGGGTGGACATCCAGCGGGATACTTGCGTCCGCGGGTGTGGGTGGCACCCCCCCTCAGATGGGTTGTGGGAGCCCGTAAAACCCTCACGCCATAGGACTAACCACCCTAATGGCTGGTATGAAGATGGTTATGGTCCCGGAAGAACATGGCCAGAAATCCTTCCACCACTTCATACAGTTCCCGAAAGGGAACAGTGTGAGGATACGTACGACGATGACCTCTTGCGCAATGCACCTCCTTGGACCCTCAGTCGCAGATGCGAGGGGGCAAATTGTGCAATTGTTAAATTTTTCATTTTATTGACATGTAAAATGTTGGCCCAGTAATTCCGTTCCAAACGCGTGAGTACGGTCGGGGTACTCACGCGTCTGGCCGGAGGAAATGCCGGTTTTCAGCATGCACAGCGCATGCGGGGAAAACCGGCATTTCCTGTCCTCTGAACGAAGGGGTTCAGAGGCAGAATGCGTGCGACTGCACAGGCAGCGCGTGCGCAGTAAAATTCGCCGGTTTCATTCATGCTTTCAGTGAGGTTAAGTCCTTACAACTTACACATGAAAAAAGCATGAGTACAGTTGCTCCAGAGGCTGCGGAGGAAGATATATTTTATCGTGGAGCTTCTGAAAGGCAATATTTTTGTTTGGGAAAGGGAGGAAAGTTATTTTAAGAAATGCTGAGGTAAGTTTTAAAGTTTATTTTTGTTTTTTAAAACGGGTTTTCAGTACTGTAGGTAGAAGGAGCAATTGTGGCTATGTGAATTGAATTTGCTATGTTTATTAAATGTGAAAATGACTCCCAACATTTTTAAGAAAGAAACTTTTCATCAGTAATATATTCTTTTAAGTAATTTATGTATGTATGTCTGTATATATTCCTTTGCGTATATGTATGTAATGTATATATTCCTTTACTTATGTGTATGAATGTATGTATTTAATTATGACTTTCAGAGAAAGTAACTTATTGGAAAATCATAATTAAATACATACATTCATACACATAAGTAAAGGAATATATACATATACGTAAAGGAATATATACGGACATACATACATAATTACTTAAAAGAATATATTACTGATGAAAAGTTTCTTTCTTAAAAATGTTGGAAATGTTACATTACTCATTTTAGAACAGTCATTTTCACATTTAATAAACACAGCAAATTCAATTCACATAGCCACAATTGCTCCTTCTACTTACAGTAATGAAAACCCGTTTTTATAAAAAAAAATTAAACTTTAAAACTTACCTCATCATTTCTTAAAATAACTTTCCTCCCTTTCCCAAACAAAAATATTGCCTTTCAGAAGCCCCACGATAAAATATATCATCCTCCGCAGCCTCTGGAGCAACTTTACACATGCTTTTTTCATGTGTAAGTTGTAAGGACTTAACCTCACTGAATCCATGAATGAAATCGACGAAGTTCACTGCGCACGCGCTGTGCCTCTGAACCCCTTCGTTCAGAGGACAGGAAATGTCGGTTTTCTCCGCATGCGCTGTGCATGCTGAAAACCGGCATTTCCTCTGGCCAGACGCGTGAGTACCCCGACCGTACTCGCGTGTGGAACGGAATTACTGGGCCAATGTTTTTTAAGAAAAAGAAAATTGTATTCAGTTTTTAACAAGATAAAAGGTGGCTAAAATGCTAGCGATCTAGGCATTGAAGATGCGTTCCCAAAGATTAAAAGCGATATATAAATCTTTAGCCTGTCTCAGTAATTGATAAACACCTCACCCCATTATCTTGGAAAATCCCTGATCTTGTCGCACAGCAAGGGATGTCTGACATGCACCCTCCCCTCTGGCTATCAACAAAAGAAGATTAAAAAATTGGGGCAAAGTCATGCTGGTGGTCAGGCTTTTCAACAGAAAGTTGCTGGGAAAGCGTTCACCAGATGCAGAAAGTTCGAATGCAGGAGGGTAATTAGAAATTATTTTAAGTCAAACGATGATTTATTGATGCGTGGAAGTGTAGTATGTCATAGTCATAACGGCACAGGAGAAGGCCATTCGGCCCATCGAGTCCATGCTGGCTCTCTAGAGCAATCCAGTCAGTCCCACTCCCCCGCTCTATCCCCGTAGCCCTGCAAGTTTATTTCTCTCAAGTACCTCTCCAGTCTCCCCTTGAAAACATTGAGTGTCTCCGTTTCCACCACTTCCGTCAGCAGCGAATTCCAGGTTCTCGCCACTCGCAGCGTAAAAAAGTTTTTCCTCACATCCACTCCCTGTATCTCTTGCCCAAAACCTTAAATCTGTGTCCCCTAGTCCTTGTACCATCAACTAATGGGAACAGCCTTTCCCCATCTAGCCTGTCTAAACCCATCATAATCTTGTACACCTCTATCAAATCACCCCTCAACCTCCTTTGCTCTGATGAAAACAAATCCAGCTTCTCCAACCTGTCCTTGTAGCTAAGATCCCCCTCCCCGGAACCATTCTGGTAAATCTCCTCTGCACACTCTCAGACTTCAGGCTTCAGGAAGTCTGTGGTAAACCACTTTATCGTTACACTATAGTTATCACTGTTGTATTGTTATCACCGTTGTATCACGATACGAGGTCGCCTCTTGTCGCGCTGTTATACCTGGGCTGACCACCTCCGACTCCGCCCATGGCTCCACCTACCTGCCCAGGTATAAAGGTAGTCGACTGGCTGGTATTCCTCCTTGTTGGACCCGATCACCCACGAGGGTGGGCTCTGTTATTTAGTCAATAAAAACCTTTAGTTACGTTCCTAACTCGTCGCCTTTTATTGGACGAATTGATAGGTATATCAATTTTATTGACTAAATTTTAAAGATGTCTACTACTGGCCAGCCAGAAGCCCTCCCAGAAGCACAGCCACACCAGCCGGCTTGGCTGCAAGCCCTCAAACCACCGTACCTGGATCTAAACCCACAGGCAGCAAACGCAGCCCTCAACTTCAAACACTGGCTGGACTGCTTCGAATCCTACCTGGAAGAATCCGGCGCCCCGCAGAGATCCAAACTAAGACTTCTGAACGCCCAAGCGAGCCCGAGAGTATACGCACTCATACAGGACACGACTACGTACGAGGCCGCTATCAACCTACTGAAACAGCAGTACCGCAGCCTGGTAAATTACATGTACACCAGGCACCTCCTAAGATCCCGCCCGCAACAGCCAGGAGAGTCTGTAGCTGAATTTTTACGGGCGCTAAGAGCACTCGGCAGGAACTGTGACTTTAAAGCGGTGACGGCTGTTGAAAATACGGAAGATAATATCCGCGATGCCTTTGTGAAAGGCCTACGGTCCGACTACTCACGGCAAAGACTGCTTGAAGCTAAAGACCTCGACCTGGACAAAGCTGAAGCCCTCGCTCTCTCCCTGGAGGTGGCCCATCAGGACCAGGAGGCGTTTTCCAGGTACTGCTCGCGACCCTGGGACTCGGGCCCGACCCCTACCGCAATACCCTTCGCAGCGCCGCCCCCGGGACCTACCTCAGCGTCGGCGTCCCGGACCCGACCGGGCCCGCCACCCCCGGTACCGGCTCCGACATCGGGCACCCGCGATCGGGCCGCCGGCTGCTTCTTTTGCGGCCAGGAGAAGCACCCGAGGTCGCGCTGCCCAGCCAGGAACTCTACCTGCACAACCTGCAGGAAGAAAGGCCATTTCTCTAAGGCCTGCAGGAGCGGATCTTCAGAGGCCAGCAGTGCCTCATGCGAACTGTGGGGGCGGCCATCTTCTTTCACGGCAACTGAGGCCAGTATCCCCACACGTGAGTCATGGGGGCGGCCATCTTTGATCAAGGCAACCGACCCCAATAGTGCCTCATGTGAGTTATGGGGGCAGCCATCTTCTCCGCCATTTTGTCCTACCTCGTGGGAGACGCCATTTTACCCACCACGCCCGACTGCCACCGGGCCCCCGGACCCGACGACCGCCTCGCCCGCAGACGACAACGACTCGCTTACCTACACGCTAGCCTCCGTCACTCTGGATCAAGCCCGCCCACACCACCTGTCCAAGTCGATGATGGACATCAAAGTAAACGGCCACGCCATGACCTGCCTGTTCGACAGCGGAAGCACGGAGAGCTTCATCCACCCAGACACGGTGAGCCACTACTCCCTCCCTGTCCTGCCAACGCGCAACCGAATCTCGATGGCATCGAGGTCCCACGCCACGGACATTAGCGGCTACTGTGCTGTGACCTTGTCGGTTAAGGGTACAGAGTATAAAAACTTTAAACTCCTCGTCCTCCCCCAGCTCTGCGCTGCCGTCCTACTAGGGCTGGACTTCCAATCCCACCTCCAAAGTGTAACCCTAGCATACGGTGGACCCCTCCCCCCACTCACAGTCGACAACCAGCGAAGGTTAAACCGCCCACCGCGTAACACCTGCAGCCTATCCACCCTCAAGGTGCCGCCACCTTCCCTGTTCGCTAACCTCACCCCCGACTGCAAACCCGTCGCTACCAAGAGCAGGCGGTACAGCGCTGGGGACAGAGCTTTCATTTGCTCTGAGGTGCAGCGTCTCCTGAAGGAGGGCATCATCGAGGGGAGCAACAGCCCCTGGCGTGCCCAGGTCGTGGTCGTTAAGACCGGCGATAAAAATCGCCTGGTCATCGACTACAGCCAGACCATAAACAGATACACCCAGCTGGACGCATACCCCCTTCCCCGCATATCTGACATGGTCAATCAGATTGCACAATACCGCATATTCTCGACCATCGACCTTAAGTCGGCCTACCACCAACTCCCTATCCACCCCGAGGACCGCCAGTACACCGCCTTCGAGGCGAATGGGCGCCTATACCACTTCCTTAGGGTCCCCTTCGGTGTCACCAACGGGGTCTCGGTCTTCCAAAGGGAGATGGACCGGATGGTTGACCAGAACGGACTGCAGGCCACATTCCCCTACCTAGATAACGTCACCATCTGCGGCCGCGACCGGCAGGACCACGACGTGAATCTGGAGAAATTCCTCCGTACAGCCCAACGGCTGAACCTCACCTACAATAAGGAGAAATGTGTGTTTAACACCTCGCGCCTTGCCATCCTTGGCTGTGTAGTAGAGAACGGACTCATCGGCCCCGACCCCGAAAGAATGCGCCCCCTCATGGAGCTACCCCTCCCCCACTGCCCTAAGGCACTTAAGAGAACCCTGGGGCTCTTCGCCTACTATGCCCAATGGGTGCCCAATTATGCGGACAAAGCCAGACCCCTCATGAAGTCCACATCCTTCCCCCTTACGGAGGAAGCGTGCGCAGCCTTCTCCCTCATTAAGGGAGACATTGCCAAGGCCACTATGCACGCAGTGGATGAGTCCATCCCCTTCCAAGTCGAGAGCGATGCATCCGACTTCGCCCTAGCCGCCACCCTTAACCAGGAGGGGAGACCGGTGGCCTTCTTCTCAAGGACCCTACAGGGCCCTGAGATCCGACACTCGTCGGTCGAGAAGGAGGCCCAGGCGATTGTGGAGGCGGTACGACGCTGGAGGCACTACCTGGCAGGCAAACGATTTACCCTCCTTACCGACCAACGTTCGGTCGCTTTTATGTTTAATAACAAGCTGAGGGGCAAAATCAAGAATGACAAGATCTTGAGGTGGAGAATCGAGCTCTCCACCTACGATTATGATATCTTGTACCGGCCAGGTAAGCTGAACGAACCCCCCGATGCTTTGTCACGAATTACATGCGCCAGCGCGCAAAGTGATAGACTTCAGACCCTCCACAACGACCTCTGCCACCCCGGGGTCACCAGACTTTACCACTTCATTAAGGCCCGCAACCTGCCCTACTCCATCGAGGAGGTCAGGACCATAACCAGGAACTGCCAGACCTGCGCCGAGTGCAAACCGCACTTCTTTAGGCCGGACAGAGCAAGCCTGATCAAGGCCACCCGCCCCTTCGAGCGCCTGAGCATCGACTTTAAGGGGCCCCTCCCGTCCTCTGACCGTAATGTGTACTTCCTCAACATTGTTGATGAGTACTCCCGTTTCCCCTTTGCCTTCCCCTGCCCAGACATGACCAGTACCACGGTCATTAAATGCCTGAACGACCTCTTCGCCTTGTTCGGGTTCCCAAACTATATACATAGTGACCGGGGCTCCTCTTTCATGAGCGAGGAACTCCGTCAGTTCCTACTAGCGAGAGGTATTGCAGCAAGTAGGACCACCAGCTACAACCCCCAAGGGAACGGCCAGGTGGAAAGAGAGAACGCGACGGTATGGAAGGCCGTCCTCTTAGCCTTAAAGTCTAAGGGCCTCCCAACCTCCCGCTGGCAGGAAGTCCTCCCGACAGCGCTGCACTCCATCCGGTCACTACTTTGCACTGCCGTTAACGCCACCCCCCATGAACGAATGTTTGTTTTCCCCAGGAAGTCGACTACGGGAACCACTCTACCAACCTGGCTGACCTCTCCGGGGCCCGTCTTGCTGCGAAAGCACGTGAGGGCCCATAAAACAGACCCCCTGGTCGAAAGGGTGAACCTCCTGCACGCCAACCCCCAGTACGCCTACGTGGCTTACCCAGACGGGCGGGAGGACACTGTCTCCTTACGAGACCTCGCACCCTCGGGCACTCCGGAGACACCACCTTTACCCCCCCCCACCACCCCCCCAATTCCAGCCCAGGTAGACGGCATGCCGGAACCCCACGAGCCTTCGCCGACCACGCAGACACCAGCACTAACACCGGATAATGCAGCACCGCCGCTGCGACGATCGGAGAGGCTTACGAGGCCTCCGGACAGACTGACATACCAGAACTGGTAGTACACTTCACCCCGCCGGACTCAAATCTAAACAAGGGGTGAATGTGGTAAACCACTTTATCGTTACACTATAGTTATCACTGTTGTATTGTTATCACCGTTGTATCACGATACGAGGTCGCCTCTTGTCGCGCTGTTATACCTGGGCTGACCACCTCCGACTCCGCCCATGGCTCCACCTACCTGCCCAGGTATAAAGGTAGTCGACTGGCTGGTATTCCTCCTTGTTGGACCCGATCACCCACGAGGGTGGGCTCTGTTATTTAGTCAATAAAAACCTTTAGTTACGTTCCTAACTCGTCGCCTTTTATTGGACGAATTGATAGGTATATCAAAGTCTAAAGGCGGAAGTCACACCCCCATCCACATCAATGGGGCTGTGGTGGAAAGGGTGGACAGCTTTACGTTTCTCGGAGTCCACATCACGGAAGACCTCTCCTGGTCCCTCAATACCTCCTCTCTGGTGAAGAAGGCCCAGCAGCGCCTATATTTCCTAAGGAGGCTGAAAGGATGTAACCTGTCACCCCTGATCCTCTAACTTTTACCGCTGCACAATAGAGAGTATCCTGACAAACTGTATCACAGTATGGTATGGCAGCTGTAGCTACTATGACCGGAAAGCCCTGCAGCGGGTAGTCAAAACTGCCCAACGCATTACCGGCACCCGGCTACCGACCATAGAGCACATATACCAGAAACGCTGTTTACGGAGGTCACGGTCCATCATCAAAGACCCTACCCACCCCAGCCACAGTCTGTTCGCCCTCCTGCCATCTGGGAGACGCTACAGATGCAGTCGCACCCGTACGACCAGATTTAGGAACAGCTTCTTTCCCAGGGCTGTCATCCTACTGAACTCCACAAATAAACTCTTAAAGCCTGCACATCACTTTATTATGGTTATGTTTATGTTAATGTATTACAAGCCAAATGTATGTTGAATGTTTAAATGTCTTAATCTAAATGTACACTCTCGGGAGCCGCAAGCCTACATTTCGTTGTACTGCACTTGTGCATTAACAATGACAATAAAAGTTGATTTGATTTTGATTTGAAGGGCCTTCATGTCCTTACTAAAGTGTGGTGACCAGAACTGGACGCAATTCTCCAGTTGTGGCCTAACCAGCGCTTTATAAAGGTTCAGCATAACTTCTCTACTTTTGTACTCAATACCTCTATTTACGAAGCCCAAGATCCCATATGCTTTGCTAACCACTCTCTCAATATGTCCTGCCATTAAGTGTATATTGCCTCTCCCTGTTCCTTCTGCCAAAATGCACCATCCCACACTTCTCTATTAAATTCCATCTGCCCATTCTGCTAGCCTTTCTATGTCCTGTTGCAGTCGATTGGTATCATCCTCACTGTTTGCCACCCCCGTAAGTTTGGTGTCACAGAATCACAGAAACCCCACAGTGCAGATAGAGGCCATTTCGGCCCATCGAGCCTGCACCGACACATATCCCACCCAATCCCCGTAACCCCTACACCAACACATATCCCACCCTATCCTTGTAACCCCACGTATTTAATCCCCCTAACACTAAGGGTCAATTTATCATAGCCAATCAACCTAACCCGCACATCTTTGGACTGTGGGAGGAAACCGGAGCACCCGGAGAAAACCCACGCAAACACGGGGAGAATGTGCAAACTCCACACAGACAGTTGCCCGAGGCCGGATTCGAACCCGGGTCTCTGGCGCTGTGAGGCAACAGTGCTAACCACTATGTGTCGTTGGCAAATTTTGAAATTCTACTCTGTATTCCATATCCAGGTCATTTTTATCAAAAAAAAGCAGTGGCCCCAGCAATGACCATTGGGGAACACCACTGTCTATCATCCTCCAGTCTGAAAAACAGCCATTAACCACAGCTTGCTGTTTTCTGTCCTTAAGCCAATTCCTTACCAAGCTGCCACTGATCCACCCATTCCATGAGCCTCAATTTTGTTAACCAGCCTATGTGGTACTTTGTCAAATGCCTTCCTAAAATCCATGTAGACAACATCCATTACAGTCCCTTCATCAATCCTCTGTTGCTTCATCAAAAAATTCAATTAGATTAGTCAAACACAATCTGCCTTTTACAAATCTGTGTTGGCTCTTAATTAGCTTAAACCTCTCCTGTTAATTTTTTCCTTGATTATTGTTTCTAAAACTTTACCCACCACTGATGTTAAACTGACCGGCCTGTAGTTACTAGAATTGTCCTTACAACCTTTCTTGAACAATGGTGTCACATTTGCCACTTTCCATTCCTCAGGCATCTCCCCCACATCTAGGGAAGATTGGAAAATTATGGCAAGCCCTTCTGATATCTTCTCCCCCAATTCCCTTTGCAACCTGGGATGCAAGCCATCTGGACCAGGCGACATATCCAGCCTTTCTAGTGCATCCTGTCTCAATTTTCACCCCTTACATTGCTTCTACCTTTTCCACTTATACTGATATTCTGTCAGCATCCACCTCTTTAGTAAACACCAATACAAAGTACTCATAGAATATTCTAGCCTTGCCCTGCGCCTCTTAAGCATATATCACCTTCTTTGTCTCTAATAGGCTCCACCCCACCTCTTACTACCCGCTTACTGTTTACATGCCAGCAGAAGATTTTTGGGTTCCCTTTTATGTTAACTGCCATTCTACTCTCATTCTCTCTTTGCCAATCTTATTTTCATCTTCACTTCCCCTCTCAGCTTATTGTATTTGGTCTGGTTCTCCCTTGAAGAATTCACCTGACATGCATCATACACCCTCTTTTTTTGTTTCATCATCTTCTCTATCTCCCTCGTCATCCAAGGAGCCCTTGCTTTGGTTCCTTTACCCTTCCCTCTTACTTGTTATTTTGTATTATTACGCAAAGACAACTTGTACTGATTTGAGTTCGATCATAACTACTGCTTTGTACGTTCACTTGCTGTCTGAGAAATAAAAGAGCATAACGTTTTGTAAACATTCTGCCAACTGCAGGATTGCAGAAGCATAAGAACGTATGTGCAGAAGACACAATATCCTGTTCCATGTCAAGGAGAGGAGGCATTGTTACCTCTCTGGGTATACTGTCATATAATTGGATATTGGGCAATGCCATTTAGCTGTGTGTGTACGCATGCGTGTCTTGGACTCTGCTTCTGTTGACCTGATAGCAAAATCTGATTGACCTGATTGTCAAAAATCCCACCTTGACCTGTCACCTTTTCTGCCTTTCTCCTGCTTTTGTGTATCTTGTCCTTTACCAAGGTTTTGACCACTGTCAAGACTATGTCTGTGTTCCTGGTGTCTCTGTCTGCCTCCAGCTCCCTGGCTTTCTGCTGCCTCCAGGAAAAAAAACAATTACTCCCACTCCTAGCTCCCTCACTAACCTCTTCTAACTCCAACTTGCCTTCCTCTGGCGCTGCACCAGCTGCTGCAGCGATTAACCATCTCAACAGTTTCCTTGCTCTACCTTTGACACTCTTGCCCCTATCAGATAGCAGCCTCTGCCCTCCTTCCTTGTTCAGTTCGCAACTCTGCATCCTCAAATCTAAGCACTAAAGACATAAATGTAATAGCAAAATACTGTGGCTGCTGGAAATCTGAAATAACAACAGAAAATGCTGGAAATACTCAGCAGGTCAGGCAGCATCGAGGAGAAGGAAACTGAGGTAATGTTTCGGGTCTTAAATGCGTCTGGCATTCAACTGACCGAGGTATCGACTGACCGAGGTATCGACTGCCAGATCTCGACCATGTTAAACAATACTGCTGTTGAATTTTTTTTTACTGTAGATGTTTTCTTGACTTCAGTGTCATCAACCACTTCCTTGATGAGCCTTTACTCCATATCCCAGAGAGTGCTTTTACTTGCTCCGAATGAAACTGGGAATTCTCCACTTTTACTGTTTCATTTACTTGTTTTAGCATGTGCGATTGAGGGTTCTTCTTGACTTTGGAAGGTAGTGGAAATAACACTACACTAGAAAGTGAATTGGCCTTTAACTGCCAAACAAACTTATTAAAACAGTAAAAATGTAACATTATGTATTGATGAGAAAAAGGCCATCAGGCCCAAAAGCATTCGCTCCACTTCTTATGGACTCCTCCCTGTGTCCACACCATTCTTCTCCTTTTGGGAGGGGCTGAATAAACAAACCCATAGCCAATTCAGAAAAACTGCCATCAAAAATATGCTCAAACCCCTGAAAGGTGATCAGGCAAGCCCTAAGAAGCCCCAATCCTTTGGTCATTACCCAAGTTTATGTCTTCCTTCTGCCATGATCTCGGTTTTCCAAAAATGCATCTAACGCCTTCTTGAAAGAATACAAAGAGTCATTCATTACTACCAAACTCTGGAATGCTGTTCAATAGGTTGATCACTTTCTTGTGGAAAAAAAAACTTCATCGCATCCAGCTTCACTCCCTGCTTTCTCAATTTAAATAGTTCACCCTGCTTCCACAATCTCAAGCAATCTATCCGTTTGTATGTTATTGATGCCCTTAATAATTTTGGGAACCTGATTCAGATCGCCTATTAGTACGCATCTCCAGTGAATTTGGACCCAGGGTCTTATCTCCATAACTCAATGCACTTAGACTGAGGATCATCCTTGTCTGTGTTCACTGGAGCCAAAATGTCCTCCCTCGAGGTAAAGGGTCCAAAATTGTATAAGAGCGCTCCAGGTGAGGTCTTGCCAAAGCCTTATATAACCGTAATATCGTGACCATAGTTTTATAATCAACCCTTTGGGCAATAGAGTTCAAAACCCTGTTGGCTTTGATTGCAGTATCCTGATGCTCCTTTTAACATTGGGGAGCAGTCAATGACCACTCCCAAGTCTTCCTCCCTTAACCCACACCCAACCATGTTATACTCCAGACCTGAATTCTGTGTACTTATTGCACACATTTACATTGAAAGACGTTTGCCCACTTGGACCCACATCCCCAGTCTATCTATATTCAGTTGTAATCTATTTCCTTCTAAAGTCCTGACTCTACTACACAATTTAGTATCCTCCTCAAATTTTAATAACAGAACAAATTATGCCCTGCTCAGCTAGTCCAGCAACATGAGAAGACCCAGCACTGAACCCTGGGGCACCTCACAAGTGATGGAACACATTGGGATTGAGAAGCAGCCCCATTTGCCTACAGTTCTTTTTAGCCAATTTGCAATCCATCCTGTAGTGTCACCCAATGGACTTGATTTTCGCACAACTTCTCTTGTGACGCTTTGGGGGGCGGGTGTAGGAAAGCTTTTTGGAAATGAGCAGGTGACATTCTGGATCTTCCTGATCTATTGCTCTAGTGACTTCTTTAGAAAACTGTTAAGATTTGTCAAACATGACAGGAGTTTCCTGAAGCAGTATTGAGTATTTCCTTTCAAACCTGAGCATTGTAAGTGATCATTAATAACTTCCCTTATGGTGCTTTTCATCAGCATCCCAACCACTGAGGTTAAACCCACGCCATTGACCTATAGTTACCAGGTTGTGATTTTAATTTATTTTTTAAATAAAGGCACTACGTGTGCCTTCTTCCAATTATCTGGTACTTCTCTAGTTCTTGGTTAACTGTTGAAAAATATTTACTACAGCATCACTAACGACCTCAGCCATTTCCTTCAATACCCAAGGATAAATTAAGTCTGCTTGCTCCTGGTGCTTCTTTCACATTGAGACCCTTAAATATTCCTTTGAGCTATGCAAGCAAATCATGGAGGTTTAGTTTTACCTGCTATACAAGAGGCAAATTAATTTAAAAACGGATGCAAAGTATCTTGAACTTTTCTGCTTTGCCCTTGTCTGTAATTCTACCTACACCAGTCCTATTTGCTCTCAAACCAAGCTCTGTCTGACTCATAACATAACTGTTAACATAACATACCTTGTCCAGAAGACTATTACTCACTTTTTATAAGCCTTTTACATTAAAAAAAAAATGTATTTTAGTTGCCTATATCTCCATAAAACGATTATGGGTTTCTCTCATCATACATTCTTCTCGTAGATTATGAAACCTTGTATATCCATAGAAGAACACTTTAAGTGTCCCATTTCCCTTGCGTATTGCCCTAATCCTCCACTAGCTCTCTCCCATTTAACTACGGCTAGGTGTCTCCATTTCTGTAAGCCGCGCCTTTTGAAAATGCAGCAGCAGCAACATACTATTAACCCTAAACTTACTACAGCCCCATATTTAAAACTTTATTCAGGATAAATCTGAATCAGCAAGGTGTTTCCCTGCCTCCACGTCATCTATCAACTGTGGCCCATTTCTGAACGCTAAGCTATTATCCTATCTTGCGCTAGTTCTCGGTGTTGAACTGCAGTACTGAGGAGGTACCGTCTTTCAGAGGTGCCGTTAAACCGAGGCCCCATCTGTCCTCTCGGATGAACATGAAAGAACCCATGGTACTATTTCCAACGCATTACCGGCACCCGGCTACCGACCATAGAGCACATATACCAGAAACGCTGTCTACGGAGGTCACGGTCGATCATCAAAGACCCTACCCACCCCAGCCACAGTCTATTCGCCCTCCTACCATCTGGGAGACGCTACAGATGCATTCGCACCCGTACGACCAGATTTAGGAACAGCTTCTTTCCCAGGGCTGTCATCCTACTGAACTCCACAAATAAACTCTAAAGCCTGCACATCTGCCAATGCACTTTATTATGGTCATATTTATGTTAATGTATTACAAGCCAAATGTATGTTGAATGTTTAAATGTCTTAATCCAAATGTACACTCTCGGGAGCCGCAAGCCTATATTTCGTTGTACTGCACTTGTGCACTAACGATGACAATAAAAGTTGATTTGATTTGATTTGATTTGAAGAGGAGCAAGGGAGTTCTCTCTTGTATCATGTCCAATATTTATCTCTCAATGGACATGACTAAAACAGATTATCTGGTCATTATTACAGGACTGTTTGTGGGACCTGGCAGTGCACAAATTGACTGCCGTGTTTCCTACATTACAACAGTGACTACATTTCAAAAGTACCTTATTGGCTGTAAAGCGCTTTGGAACGTCCGGTGGTCGTAAAAGGCGCTATATAAATGCAAGCATGTCTTTCTTTTACGACCTTCCCTTCATTGGCTACTTTAGTGATTTGACTACATTATAGATCTATTTGTCTTTGTTTGATGGTCTGTAATACAAAAGCACTCTGGTGTTTCTGATGAACCCCAGTTGGAGCCAGAGTGTTTCTCCATTATTTTCTCCACTTGCACTATCGCCTCACTCCACTACCTCTTTTCATTTCCTAGCAAAGATAGTCACTCCACTCCCCCCATCACCCACGCTATCCTTTCCAAGCTATGTACATTGAGGTTTCCGAAATTCAGTCCCACCTCAAAATACAGCCATGTTTCTGTGAGGGCCATCAGCTCGGGGTTTCCAGTTGCAGCATACAGCCATAATTTTGTCACATTTTTCCTAATGTTTATAGAAGGATTTAGTAGCCTCAAATTATTTTGGAACTTTATTATGTCCCCGATTCCATCCTTTTGTGGTGGGTACGACTTAACGGGTGCGTCGCTGCTTGTATTGTTTAAAATGAGGCTCGCACTGTTTTGTACCCTGGCCTGACCAGTTTAAAGAAAAGCTGAGTGCTTCCCCCATACTGGCAGCAAAATGTTTTACATGGTTAGCAGTTTGAACATTTAATCTCCGCATCCTGTGAGGGAGCTGGTGCAGATGTGACAGTCATCTGCAGGAAAACTTCATGCTTTTTAAAAAAAAAAAATAGAACTTAGTCACTTACTTTGTTCGTTAACCATGTAACTGGCTCCACCACTTGTGGCAGGTGAACCCCTTGCAAAGCTTGGCAACCCTTCCCTTTGCAGAATCATCTGAAATGTATATATGTCGCAAGAAACATCGATGAACCTCCCTTCCTGATCCTTGACAGTGCTGGCAGCCATAATCTTCAAGCTCCAACTCTTGGCCTGACTGTTCCCCTCTCAAACCTTAAGACAGCTTGTCCAATTTGAGCCAGGCTGAAAAATACTTTCCCAAAAACTACCAAGTAGATTTAAATATGTCTGTCTGTCAAACTCAATGTGGCTGGCAATCAAAACATAGTTCAAACCAATTCGATATAATGTTGGTATTCAAATTGAACATAAGAACATAAGAAGTAGGAGCAGGAGTAGGCCATACGGCCCCTCGGGCCTGCTCCGCCATTCAATAGGATCATGGCTGATCCGAATCTAGACTCACGTCCACTTCCCTGCCCTCTTCCCCGTAACCCCTAATTCCCTTATCTGCTAGGAAACTCTATCTCCATTTTAAATTTATTTAATGTTGCAGCTTCCGCAGCTCTCTGGGGTAGCAAATTCCATAGATTTACTACCCCAGAGATTGAATGGCTTAGTTACTTACTCAAGGAAGGGGTTGAGACAGAGAGGCTAATTGTTGCAACTATTGTATCAGAGGAATAAACTGGGAGATGTTCTCTGCATGAGTTGGCTTTGTGTCCAGACATTTTTTTAAAAAGCCAATGCGATGATCATCTATCTAAATCTATTAAAATCACTGTGCGGGTCGAAAATGTTGGGCTCTGTCCATGTGAAAATCCATTGTCAACATTTACCTGCAGTACCAGTTATGCCTGTAGGTGGTGGTGATAGTTTGGCACAGTGTTAGATGACCCATAATGGTAACTTTGGGTCAGGAACGAGATGTAGTCGTAGTAGTAGATTGTGCACTAGAATGATATTTCCATTTTGAAGTTTCTGGTTAAGAATAAATGAGGAAATCAGCTGTCGTGTTTTTCAAAACAGTAACATTGAGCCCTAATAGCCCCTTGATGACTCTGGTGACTTTGTTTGGAAGTATAAAAATATTCAATTCCTACTGACTTGACAACGATCATATTGCCTCAACTTCACCACAAACTGTACCCAATGTCAGAATGATCCAGGATAGCCATGGATAGATAAACTTCCATCCAGCTAAGATGTCTTTTGAGAGGGAAAAGAAATTCAGGTCCAATCCCTCTCCCCCTCTCTCCCTCCAGATCCTCACCCCCCCCCCCCCCAACCCCAACGTGCGGTTTTGACAACCTCACTGTTCCATCCCTGGAGGGAAGATGAAACTTTCTCCTCGTTCTCTGTCTCTCTCTTTGTCTCATTTCCCCCCCCCCCCCCCCGCGGCAAGGCAGTAAAACCAGCTCTACATGCAGCTACAACCAACAAGGTAAGTTTTTAAAAAAATATATATTTACCTGAATATGGAGCCAGGAGGAGCAGGTGTGCTCCTCCCTACCCTACAGTCAAAGAACACTGGTCGCTGACGGCCACAGACACCCTTACCACCGCTTCCCTTGTGCCGGGTATGATTCCAGCCACTGGAGAGTTTTCCTTCTAAGCCCCATTGGTTTTTAGGGCTACTTGGTGCCATATTCGATCAAATGCTGCCTTGATGTCAAGGGCAGTGATCCTTACCTCCCCTCTGGAATTCAGCATGTGTCCATGTTTGGACCAAGGCTGCGATAGGCTAACGACACAGGCGATGTTAGAGAGATGGAAGTAACTGATCTTTGTGTTGGAGAGGATATGGGTTAGGATGCTCAGATCTGGGTGACTAGCACAACGAGTTTATGACCAGTCTGGGTCCACCTGAGACAGTGAATGGGGAGGAGAATGGAATCGGTGGCAAAAGTACAGAGTTTGTGGTGGGAGCTGAAGATGATGGCTTCAGCCTCCCCAATGTTTAGTTGCAGGAAATTGCAGCTCATCCAAGACTGGATGTTGGATAAGCAGAGGGTAGAGACAGATAGTGGAGAGGTAGAGTTGGGTGTCATCATTGTGTATAATGAAGCTGACCCCATGGCTGTGGATGTAGCCAAGGGGCAGCAAGTAGATGAGGAAGAGATGGGGTGGGGGCCAAGAAGAGATCCTTGGAGGACTCCAGGCAATGGTGCAACAATGACAACAACTTATTCATATATTGGTGCAGGAAGCGAAGCCATTGCTGGAGATGCTCTAGATAGGCAAGAGTGAAACCACGTGAGGCTAGACCTAAGCTGGACAGTGGAGCAGTGGGGTTGAAGGAGGATGATGTGGTCGACTGTGTCAGCCAGAATAAATACACCATGGTCACTGTCACAGGCAACGTTCCCGCTAAGCTGTGCGGCCGTGCAGCGGTCTGGCAGTGCCGCGCAAGGCTGCTCACTGGCTTTTCAATGGGAGAAACCACGCATGCACAAAATTTTGAATGGGGCACGCGGCCAACCAAAGGGACTGCGCACCAAAAAATTTAGTGACCGTTGGTCACATGATGTCATTTGTGACTTTGATTAAGGCTGTTTTGGTGCTGGGATAGGGGCAGAAACCTGATTGGAGAGATTCAAATGTGGAGTTGTGGGAAAGTTAAGATGGAGAAACTAGAGAACGATGCAGGTTCAGGGAGGGGGTGGGGGAGCCTGGGGCAAGGTTCTGCTTTCTGGGGCGGGGTGAGGGGGCGGAAAGCAGCATTGACAGCTGAACGACTGGTCAATCTTGGTGACAAAATCACGGGTTATAATATCCCATCCCAAATTACATTGAATGTTCCTATGTCAGGCTCTGAGGTAAAACCCGATGGGAGCATTCAGCATTTTCCTGTATTACCAGTTCCGCCTGACTTTAAAAGAAACTGCTGCAGCCAAAGTGAACTGTCGTTTGTGAGCAGTATTCGCTGGCCTCCCTTGCTCTGTCTGTGCCTTTTATACCAGGGTTCCTGCTTCTGATCATTATCCAGTGACACGTGCTGTGTGTGTGGCCAAGAATGGGATCAGGCTCGGCTGTGATGCCTGCTGACACTTGCCCCTTGGCTCATTCATGAAGAATGACCTTGGGTGAGGCACCAGAGGCCGACCCTTGCCCAGGAGATTGTGCCGTAGGCTGAGTCAGAGCCTTCAGGAGAGGAGGGGGACAAATATCATTATAAAGGAAGCTTTATAAAATGGCAGACATTTACTATAAAAATGTAAAACAATGTAAGTACTAATGTACAGCAGGTGTGCAGAGATGAAAAGATTAGCTTGTTGGTTGGCTGTTTACATGCTGATGTTTATATGGCGCTATTCATTGCTGGAATACAAGTAAAGCTTAAAAGTACATCTTGATTGAATCTGAATTACACGTGTAAACATAGGGATAATAAACACTAGGTGGCTCTATTTAAAATGATACAAATCAATAAAGATTCTATGATAACGGTGCTAATATCAGTGTGAGGAGGCTATTTTTCTTTCAAGCAGTATGGCTGGCTTTTCCTCATTTTAAACATGGTCATCGTGGCTGATATTTTGAATACATTAGTTTAAGATGTCAGATATATTGAATATGGCACGCGTGCAAGCTATCTGCTGCTTTATATAGACGGAGCTGAATGAATGCTGCGCTGGATATCTGTCCTCGGTATCCTTATATAAACATGCATGTATGTCTCTCTCCTTTCTCCCTCTTTGTCTCTCAGTATAATGTGTGTGTTTATATCTTTATATAATACTTTAAATGTCTTGTGTATGGCATGCACTTCCTGTAAGTGTTGCAATTGCTTCCTGTACTTGGTTTTCCCTGTTACGCTATTTCTGTCTGTAACAATTTAAAAACCTAGCATTCCCACCTCAACTCCATCTCCAAGGAAGATATGTCATAGTCAAAATCATTACGGCACAGAAGGAGGCCATTCGGCCCATCGAGTCTGTGCCGGCTCTCTGTAGAGCAATCTAGTCAGTCCCATTCTTCTGCTCTATCCCCGTAGCCTTGCAAGTTTATTTCCCTCAAGTGCCTAGCCAATTTCCTTTTGAAATCATTCTTCATCTCCGCTTCCACCACCCTCGTCGGCAGTGAGTTCCAGGTCCTCACCACTCGCTGCGTTAAAAAAAAAAAAAAAAAATTCTTCCTCACGTCCCCCCTGTATCTCTTGCCCGAAACCTTAAATCTGTGTCCCCTAGTCCTTGTGCCATCAGCTAATGGGAACAGCCTTTCTCTGTCTACCTTATCCAAACCCGTCATAATCTTATACACCTCTATCAAATTTCCCCTCAACCTCCTTTGCTCCAAGGAGAACAACCCCAGCTTCTCCAACCTAACCTTGTAGCTAAAATCCCTCATCCCCGGAACCTTTCTGGTAAATCTCTGCATCCTCTCGAGGGCCTTTGCATCCTTCCTAAAGTGTGATGACCAGAACTGGACACAAGACTCTAGTTGTGGCCTAACCAGAGCTTTATAAAGGTTCAGCATAACTTCCCTGCTTTTGTACTCAATACCTCTATTTATGAAGCCCAAGATCCCATATGCTTTGCTAACCACATTATCAATATGTCCTGTCACCTTCAGGGACCTATGCACATGAACCCCCAGGTCCCTCTGTCCCTGCACACTCTTTAGAACTGTGCCATTAAGTCTATATTGCCTCTCCCTATCCCTTCTGCTGAAATGCATCACCTCACACTTCTCTGTATTAAATTCCATCTGCCACTTGTCTGCCCATTCTGCTAGCCTTTCTATGTCCTGTTGCAGTCAATTGGTTCCCCTACCTTTCCCTGTTGTTGTAATGTACCTAGCCTGTACCTGAAATATCTCCTTAAAGATCACCCATTGTTCTGTTAGTTTTTCCCGTCAATCTTTGGTTCCATTTTACCCTGGTTAGATGCCCTCTCATCCCACTGAAGTTAGCCCTCTTCTAATTTAGCTCTACTTTAGATTGTTCCTTGCTCTTCTCCATTACTAATCTAAACCGTATGATACGATGATCACTCGTACCCAAGTGTTCTCCCACAGACACTTGGTCCACTTGGCCCACCTCATTCCCCAGCACCAGATCCAGCAATGCCTCCTTCTTAGTTTGACCGAGAACATACTGGTCAAGGAAGTTCTCCTGAACACATTTCAGAAATTGCTCCCCCTCCTTTCCCTTTACTGTAACATTATCCCAATCGATATTTGGGTAATTAAAGACCCCTAACATCATAGTTCTTGCACATCTGTGATGTCCCTGCAGATTTTCTCCTCTCTCTCTCGCTCTCACTATTTGGAGGCCTATAGAATACCCCCAATAGTGTGATCATACCCTTTTTTGCTCCTCAACTCTAACCAAATGGATTCTGTCCTTGCCCCCTCAAGGACATCCTCTCTTTCCAACACTACAATGTCTTCCCTAATCAGTACTGCCACCCGTCCTCCCTTTTTTCCTTCCCTATCTTTTCTGAACACCTTGTATCCGTGAATATTAAGCACCCATTCCTCACCATTTTTAAGCCCTGTTTCCGTTATTGTCACTACATCATATTCCCACATGGCTAATTGTGCTTGTAGCTCACCAACCTTATTCACCACCCTTTGTGCGTTTACATACATGAATTCCAAACCTGTCTTTGTATTCCTTGTAGTCCTTCTTAGTCTGCTCCTATCTAATATGGTAGCACTTCCTTCTCTAGTACTATCCAACACTCTCCCTCCTTTATGCACCTTATTTCTCTTTTCTACTTCTATATGCTGGTGCCCACCCTCCTGCTAATTTAGTTTAAACCCTCTTCAACCACACTAGTGAACCTCCCCGCGAAGACATCCTCTGGAGGTGCAACCCGTCCCTTTTGAATCGGTGCCTCCTGCCTCAGAATTGGTCCCAGTGCCCCAAGAATCTGAAGCCCACCCTCCTGCGCCACGCCTCAAGTCACTCATTGATCCTCCCTATCTTCCTATTTCTACTCTCGCTGGCGCGTGGCACTGGGAGTAATCCAGAGATTACTACCTTTTGAGGTCCTACTTTTTAACTTCCTCCCTAGCTCCTGAAAGTCTGACTGTAGGACCTCAATACCTGCTCTCTCTGCCGTTGGTACCGACGTGTACCACAACTTCTGGCTCACTCCCTTCCCCCTGCAGAATATTCTACACCCTCTCCGTGATGCCCTTTACCCTGGCACCAGGGAGGCAACCCACCATGCGGGACTCAAGGTGACGGTTACAGAAACGCCTGTCTCTTCCCCCTGAAAATGGCTGCATTTCTACTCTTAGCTGTTTCTCTCTCTCTTCCCCCCCGCCCCCCCCCCCCCCCCGTGCAGTCGCTTGCCCATTAGTGCCATGGTCTGGACGGCACTCCTTCAAGGTGTCGTCACTCCCAGCAGTCTCCAATGCTGCATAGCGGTTTGAGTGACACACTCCCCGAAGACTCCTGCACTTCCTGCCTCTTCCTACTCTTCCGGATGGCCACCCATTTGCTATCCTGAACACACTCTGCCTGTGGGGTGGCCACCTCCTGGAATGTACGGTCCAGGAAACACTCGGCCTCCCTGATGCTCCACAGTGACTCCAGCTGCCCCTCAAGCTCTGAAACCCTGAGCTGGAGCAGCTGGAAACACTTCCTACACACATGGTCCCCCAAGGCACATGAAGTGTCCTGAAGTTTCCACATGGCGCATGTATGTGGTGCTGTTCTTCCATTCCAAGTGTTCATACTCACCACTTCCGATTTTTCCCATTTTAAAACCCCAGTCCCTGCATTCCCAACTGTTCCATGGGATCTGGCTTGAAGTTCTGAGGTGCTAAAACAGTTTTTAAAAAAAAAAAAACACCTATAGGCAGTGACTGTGGCTATGCACTTTTCATAGCAGCACTTGCAGCCCTCCTGCCACTGTTCCCACACCTTAGGATCTCTTCCACACCCAGCAAACCCCCTCCCTAATACATCCATACCCTGCTACCTCCATCCCATTGCTCCCATATCCCACAACCATTTCTGACACCATTGCGCCACCTCAACACCCCCATCCCGCCCCTCCTTCCGCACTCCCAATGTGCCATTCCCACACTTTGCATGCCTCACCCTTCCCACGGGCTCACCCCCTACCAGTGCAAACCTCCTTCCGACACGCAACATGGGGCATCGTCCCTTGGTTTGGGATCTTTCATTTTATGTCTTAGCAAACAAACAAATAATAAGCACGGTCACTAATTTGCAGTTTCCATGAAAATGTGGGCTTTATTGCATAATTTTGTGTGTTTTTTTAGTATATTCTCCCAGCTTATTACAGTCCCCCATCTGGTACAGCACCATCGTCACTTGCTGCCTGAATTTAGTACAGCAAGTTTCCAACATTTCATTTAGCTCATTATACTGCTGTCCCTTGCTCCAAGTCTGGTATTTAAAAAAGATTGCTGAATCATTGCATTACCCCTTTGCCATGGCGGCACTTCTCTTGAGTGTGAGTAAGCAAAAGTGCAGCAATGGAATATCATTTTGTTACTTCTCCAAATATGTTTAGCTGAGGTTAAATATTCAGTCTTGCCCGCGTTAGTGGCCAGATAAATATACCTCTACTGTGTATCTAAGAGCGAGTTTCTTTCGGGGTTTAGATCTCCTAAATCCATGAGCAAAACCGAAGCAGTTTGTGTATTGAAGTCGAATTGCAGCCTTTAGCTTCCATCTTTGGGTTTGCTATCCTACAATAATGCATTTTTTTTCACACAGGCGTGCACAACACAGCTTGATGATTCAGGTGGCATTACGTAGGACCAAGGTTTAACTGCTGTTTGCAGGGTTTGACCTGGATAATGCTATCACATGACTGTGTTACTGGTGAGGTTATTTGCAGCAGCAGTTAGTATTTTGGCTTCCGGTTGGGGGGGGGGGGGGGAGGGGCAGGAGAAGGAGGTGATCACAGGAGATTCCACAAAATATTTGCTGCTTTCTGTGCTCGTCGATCTTGCAGTTCTGATGTGAAATCTAACTGTTTTATTTATCGTAGATACGACTTTGAAGTGATTTGCTTTCCTAAGCTAATACTGCTCTGAAAACTGTTTGGCTTTATTTCGCTTATTTGTTTTTACAATGTTAACTGCACATTCATGAAATGACAGACAGATGACGATACAATTTATCAAAGACATATTGCACTAGTGAGTGTGTTCCTGAAAGTTTTCTTGAACTACTGTTTTGAGTACTAAATTTTAAAATACAAAATGCACTTTTGGTTGATGATGTAGGTTTTCATTTTTGAACATGATACGGAATTTAGTAGCTTAGTATAAAATGAAATTTAATCTTGGTTTATCTTTTTACAGATATGCCAATATTTGGTCACTGTCCAGCGCATGATGATTTTTATCTGGTGATGTGTAATCATTGTAATCAGGTTGTAAAGCCCCAGGCCTTTCAAGCACATTATGGTGAGTTCAAAGTTTACTCTATACATTTTAAATATATATATAAATTCTAGTTTATTTTGCTAAACATTTTATTCTTGGTTTTATGTTAGTGCATGCCGATAAATTTCCTATAATTTTTCTCTTCCATGCAAGATATCCCCCTGATATTTTACTTCTGACATTGTCTACCCATTGTTGTTGTTCATGTACAATCTCCTCTCTTTAGTTGACTTGCCCTTGTATGGATTTGGCAAATTGCTACCATGGAGGGCAGGAAAAGCTTGGGTTGTATGAAAATTGACAAATGGTTAGGGGGTGAATTACAGATGCGTGGGTTGCATTGTTGGTTTCAATAAAGCTTGTGCGTCTATTCTCCCAAATTAAATCCGAACCACATGCAGATCATCATTAACTCTAACTGGTGTTCAAAGTGGGTTAGTATTTTCAGGTGATATACCAGGACTTCTAAATAAGTACAGGTTATGCCTTCAGTTTTAATATGGAACACAAGTTCTGGAAATGCTTTATTTTGACTTTGACCTTAACCGTGAGATTTACTCTGTGTTTGAGTATCATACAGGATTAGTTGCTTTGCTCACCAGAGGATGCACTGTTTTACCATAGGGGTGTTGTCAACCAAGTGTGATGGGGAAAGTAAGTGTGACATTTGCAGGAAGTTGATGCTTTATGCAAGCCTTTTAATATGGTTGTGTGTATATAAAGTACTCTGGTTAAAATATTAATTGCAGTCAAAACAGCTTGCGCTTTAATTAGAAGCAAAGGGATTTAGTCTTCTATCAGTTCAAGACTTCCTCCCATCATTTTGTAACATCTGCAAGTGTTGCATAACCATCTGGACTTGGACTCAGTCCTATGTTCATTAAACTCTGTTGCATAGTCTGTTGGCTTTACTGATGAATCACCTTCTCTGGAAAAATACTGTTTTGTTAAGGGTATATTTGTGATGGTGTTTTGGCCTGTTTTGTGATCAGTGGTTTCCCTCATGTCTGTTGTCTAATTTAATGAGAGTTCTGAATCATCACGAAGAACCAAGTGCTACTAAGCATTTTGCAAATCAGTGGCCTAATGTTTGAACTGTTGAAGCCTTTGATGGAATAAAAGGCCGTAACCTAATTATCTTCAATTGATAAGAACAAAGGTTGCAAATAGTTTTCCTAGGTTTTGAAATGCTCTTTGTGGGAAACTTGTGATAGTCAACAATGTTATCTCTAATTTATGGAACCAAGAGTATTCTCTATACTTCAGGTCTAAGCTTAATGTTCAATGGTGTGTTCTTTGTATTGGGATGACCCGTGGAGGTTAGTTTAGTTTCCTTTCATGATGGAAGAGTCTATTTTATCTGAGATGACTGTGTATTGTAAAATGTGGCATGCATGTTGCTTCTCCATATTACTGCTGTTGTTTTGGTTTAAAGCCTTTATATGTTGCACAGATTGGTCATTGCTGTTTAAAGTACATAAAAAAAAGTACTTGAGGCATCACCAGAGTAATCAAAGTTGCTTGAACAACGGAAAAATTTGCTGTATAAGAGGCACTTCGATTTTTTTCTATGTCTGGCACTTCTGATTCAGTGGTCCTAGACTCAGTTGGCATTTTGAGGTCATAAGCCATGGTTTCTAGCTGTATTAATGTCCCCCTAAAAGAAAATAAGGTGTGCTAAACTGATGTAAGAGGCAAATCACTTTTTGAGCCATCACACACTATCTGTATATTGTAGAACTGAAATCTTTTACAGCTGATGTATGTCTTTAGATTAACTTGCCTGTCTATCTGTGAATGCATAATCCACCACACTGGGAAATCCATCAATAACCAAACACAATGAATTTCAGGGGGTGGGGGGTGGAAAATGAAGGGGGTGATTTTGCCAATGGGGGCACGTTGGAGGCGGGACTGCTGCTTGTCGGGTTTTAGCCACGCCTCCATCGACTTGTGCCCAACCCACGCTATTTTCCCTTGATTAACCTTGTTAAGCCTGCCCAGCGGGCTTAGCAGGCCAATTAATGGGAAAGCCGGTGACAGCGAACATCAGCGTATGACGTTTCATCTCTCAACATCATTTGACAGCTTTTGAGAAGCTGTCAAACACTGACATTCTCTGTTTGGTGAGTTCTTGTACTCAAGGCTCACCAAACCTAATTTCCTGAGCAGAAAGCAGATGGCTGTTGCATCGGAGAATGCAGCAGCAATTCTGTCATCTCTGCCGTGGAGATGCTGGAGCCTCCAGATCCCCAATGATTGAAGCCTGCAGGAAGAAACAAAGGTAAGTAAACTTTTTCTCATACTTTTCACTCACCTCACATACTCACCTCTCCATAGTTGCACCCATCACTCACCTCCACAGCACACTTTTGGACCCCTCTCACCCCCGCAGGCCCACTGCTTGCCTCGCTGACCCTGGTGGGGTTTCCCGATGTCGGGAAGCCCGCACCTCTGTTGGAAAAATGGGGATAATCCTCTTAACTGTCTGTTAACTATCTGTTAGCAGGTAGTTAAGTGGCTGTAATCCCCTTCCCGCCTCCAGGAGACGGGACCCAGTGCAGGTCGGGTACCCACCTCCTGGGAAGATGGCACGGAGGCGGGATGGGTACCCGCCCCCAGATTCTGCCATTTTCCCGGCAGTCCTGCCTCCATACCCACCTCCCCAGGGCTGGCAAAATCGCCCCTGTGGGTTATATCACATGACTCTTAAATGCTGCGCTATGGCGAGCGCAGTTCTTTGCTTGCTTGATTGTTCTATGTTTGCATTAGTCTCATGTCAAACAAAAAACTCGCCTACAAATTTGCAACGTGATATATATGAAACATAAAAGGTTCTGAGGGGGATTGACAGGGTAGATGCTGAGATTTTGTTTCCCCTGGCTGGAGAGTCTAGAACTAGGGGGCATAGTCTCAGGATAAGGGGCTGGGCTTTTAGGACTGAGATGAGGAATTTCTCCACTCAGGGTGGTGAATCTTTGGAATTCTCTGCCCCAGAGGGCTGTGGATGATCAAGGCTGAGATAATTAGACTTTTGGACTCTAGAGGAATCGAGGATATGGAGATCGGGCAGGAAAGTGGAGTTGAGGTCGAAGATCAGCCACGATCTTACTAAATGGCAGGGCAGGCTCGAGGAGCCGTATGGCCTACTCTGGCTCCTAATTCGTATGTTTTTATGTTATATCTTTTTGCATAGAGAGACCAACTCTGTGGGCAGGAAAAAATAATGACCGTCTAAAAATTGATGAAGTAGAGCAGGCGCCTGCAGTTTTCTTCAACCAATTCATATAATCAGTACGACCCCACCCCAGGATTCATTCCTGCATGGTAAAGCACTATCTAGCAATCACCCAGCTTCACATTACTAAGCCAACAAAGCTAACGTAGCGCGAATCATTGAAGGCCGGAACACCTTTATCAATCTGTAAATAAACCATTTGTGTTGACCACAGTATAAGCAAGCGGTGGACATGCTCCAAAGGGATTCCTATGGCTTATGTCAACTTGACTTTTCTGCTTCACAGTTCAACTAAAATAATGTTGGGCACTTTACTGAGGAGCCCTGTTTATTTTAAAAATGGGTTTTCCACCTCGAGGCAAAAAAAATCAGAAAATAATTAGCAAACAGTTCTCTGGGAGTGCATATGTCTTTTTAACCTCAATCCTGTTGCTTAAGTGCCATCTACACGTGATGTAGATTCCCTTCATGTGCATAGAATTTTTCAAAATCAGTAATGAGAGCAAACATTTTACAGTCCCAGCCCTATTAGGAATGTGGTTGTTGGCTTTGTTAGTTACACATGCAAACAGAATCTCGCCCATAAATGTGGGTTGGTGATCTAATGATTCCGGGAATCATTTGCCTATGTTGAATGCCTATCTTGATCATCACTCTGAAATCCTTCATCTTTATTTTGAACATTAAATATGCTGTCTTTCGAGAATGACAAACCTGTTATTAATGGTGCTCTGCATACAGGCACTGTCTTTATCAATCTGTAAGATAAAATCTTAACTTCTAATAATGTATTTATTAAGCCAGCAAGTGTAAAGAAGTGACTTAACTGTTCATATCACTGTCTATTAATCATTTTGTGCATCTTAACATTGTTCAATTCTGTTTGGCTTTGTAATTTATAAGATAATACTCTGGATAATTGCAGTACCAATTTTATTCCAGAATTGAGGAAGATCTGTTTTAATTAGAGCGGAGGTGGGGAGGGGGGGTATGGAGGGAAGATGTTTTCATTGTTTGCTATTTATAGTGAAAACGCAAATGTGTATAAAGAGCCCATTTACCCAAGGAAATCTTCCCAAATAAAAACGGAAAATGCTGAAAACACTCCGGTCAGGCAGCATCTGTTGAGTGAGTGAGTTATTGGCCCAGAATTTGCTGGAGTGGGGCATGTCGCTGCGTGCCCTGTTTCTTTGGGTTTTTTTCCCTCACCTTTCAGCTAAAACTTTTTGCGCCACAAATTGCTGGAAGTGCGAGCTGATAACTCAAGATACGAGATATCAACGGGACACCTGGGATCTTGGTGAGCGATGACACAAACTGTCTGTCTCTCCTCAACAACAACAACTTGCATTTATATAGCGCCTTTAATGTAGTAAAACATCCCAAGGAGCATTAGCAAACAAAATTAACCAAAAAGATTTAAGGATAGAGGAACAATGGAGAAGGAAATAAGGTGAATTAGAGTCAAATTAGATACAGAAAGAGAAATAAGAGGAAAAGAAAGATTGGATTTAGAGAGAGAAAAAGACATGGGAAAAGTAAGAATTTTTGTTTATTTAAAAAAAAAAATGAATGATGCTCCACAGTTTCAGTTTCTTTTCTCGGCCTCCAAGGTTGAGTGGCATTGCAGGAACATAAATTTCGTCATTACAGGGATCCTTGGGTCATTAAGTACCACCCCTAACTTTCTGCGGTGAGTTTAATTTGTTTTAACGGCGCAAATGCAGCAATTTAAAAAAAACTCACGGGGAGGTTGAGGGCGTGATCCTGTTTTCACAAGGCCAACGGAGCAGTGCAAATAGTCCAGCAACTCGCACCGTATCTCCACCTCGCCTCAAATTGCTGGGTTATTTACACACAAATAACAGCAGGCGCATTAAACTCGCCATTATTTTCCCAGCAAATTCTGGGCCAATGTTGATGACCTTTCATCAGAGCTGAAGGAAATCTTCCCCTTTAGTGTCAACTGATAGTATAATGTCATAAATACAAATCTATTCGCAGCTATAAAACCCCATTTTGGTTGAGACTAACAGTCCAAACTGTTTAAAGCAAATCGCACAGAGTGAATTACAAGATTATATTCAATTTGAGGTTTCAATAATGTCTTAACATCACAGTTAGGCTTAAGAAGGTTAAATATATGCGATATTGTTTGACTTCCAAAAAATCAAATGAGGGAAGCTTCCCTGAAAGGAGAACTGTGTAATCCAGCATTCGGTGACGTTTAGCCTATATTGTCCTGACTTTGGATGGTGACATGTTAATTGTGGCTGGAATATCCAAGCCAAACGAACAAATTTGCAGGTGATGCCAAATTAGGAGGGGTAGCGGTATCAAAGAGATAGCGCAGAAATTATACAATGAGTTAGACAAGTGCGTGTGTGAGCTGAACAATGGCAGATGACATTTAATGCAGACAAGTGCAAGAGGAAAAATAGATGGCACGTACTCTACGAATGATACTGTAATAGGTAAAGATAAAGCTGTAAGAATCTTCATGCCCAATCCCCAAGTAATGCAGAGCAGCATTTAGCAGAACCAGTGGGAGTGTCTGAGTTTTGAGGAGAAACTGGAAATGTTTAGGGGGAAAAATTGGATTGCTTTGCGCTTAAGAGGGCGCTAACGGGGCGCAAAGCAACTAACGCCCCGGGCGCATTTCGCGGGAGTTTTTTTTAACTTCCTTATGGGATCTGGGCGTCGCTGGCAAGGCCAGCATTTATTGCCCATCCATAGTTGCCCTTGAGAAGGTGGCAATGAGCCGCCTTCTTGAACCGCTGCAGTCCGTGTGGTGAAGGTACTCCCCCAGTGCTGTTAGGTAGGGAGTTTCAGGATTTTGACCCAGCAACGATGAAGGATCGGCGATATACTTCTAAGTCAGGATGGTGTGTGACCTGGAGGGGAACTTGGAGGTGGTGGTGTTCCCATGCACCTGCTGCCCTTGTCCTTCTAGGTGGTAGAGGTCGCGGGTTTGGGAGGTGCTAACGAAGAAGCCTTGGCGAGTTGCTGCAGTGCATCTTGTAGATGGTACACACTGCAGCCACGGTACGCTGGTGGTGGAGGGAGTGAATGTTTAAGGTGGTGAATGGGGTGTCAAGCAAGTGGGCTGCTTTGTCCTGGATGGTGTCGAGCTTCTTGAGTGTTGTTGGAGCTGCACTCATCCAGGCAAGTGGAGAGTATTCCATCACACTCCTTACTTGTGCCTTGTAGATGGTGGAAAGGCTTTGGGGAGTCAGGAGGTGAGACACTCGCCACAGAATACCTAGCCTCTGACCTGCTCTTGTTGCCACAGTACTTATGTGGCTGGTCCAGTTAAGTTTCTGGTCAATGGTAACTCCCCAGGATGTTGATGGTGGGGGAATTTGGCGATGGTAATGCCGTTGAATGTCAAGGGAAGGTGGTTAGACTCTCGCTTGTAGGAGATGGTCATTGCCTGACACTTGTGTGGCGCGAATGTTACCTGCCACTTATCAGCCCAAGCCTAAACGTCATCCAGGTCTTGTTGCATGCGGGCATGGACTGCTTCATTATCTGAGGAGTTGTAAATGGCGCTGAACACTGCAGTCATCAGCGAACATCCCCATTTCTGACCTTTATGTTAGAAGGAAGGTCATTGATGAAGCAGCTGAAGATGGTTTGGCCTAGGACGCTGCCCTGAGGAACTCCTGCAGCGATGTCCTGGGGCTGTGATGATTGACCTTCAATCACCACAACCATCTTCCTTTGTGCTAGGTATGACTCCAGCCAGTGGAGCCTTTTCCCCCCGATTCCCATTGACTTCAGTTTTACTGGGGCTCCTTGATGCCACACTCGGTCAAATGCTGCCTTGATGTCACTCTCACCTCACCTCTGGAATTCAGCTCCTTTGTTCATGTTTGATCCAAGACTGTAATGAGGTCGGGAGCCAAGTGGCCTTGGCGGAACCCAAACTGGGCATCAGTGAGCAGGTTATTGGTGAGTAAGTGCTGCTTGATAGCACTGTCGATGACACCTTCCATCACTTGCTGAGTGCGAGTCATCAAAGAGTGCTGTGAGTTAGGGTAAGTGGGGTGTTAGGTGCTCTTTTCAAACTTTAACTCTGTGGGTTGTAGTTAATAAGGCCTTTCTGGTACAGAGTGACTGTTGGTAAACCATTTAACTGGTGTAACTAGAGGGACTGATTTAATTTAAATCCACTTAATTAAAGGGGATACTAGCATCTAAAATCGGGCAGAGGGTGTCCATAACTAACAATAAAAAATTCAATTAATTACATAGAATGGAGCAGGTGATGTGTTACTGTTGCGAGATGTGGGAGCCGGTGAACCCCATTGAGGCTCACGGTGATTACGTCTGTGACAAGTGTCTGCTGCTACAGGAACTCCAGCTCCGTGTTGATGAGCTGGAGTCTGAGCTTCAGACACTGCGACACATCAGGGAGGGGGAGAAGTACCTGGACTCTGTGTATCAGGAGATGGTCACACCTATGAAGTTAATTAATTCAGATGTAGCCCATGGTCAGGGACAGGACGGTGTGACTACGAGTGAGGCAGGTACGGGGATCCAGGAGGTAGAGCTGGAGGAGCCGCAGCCCTTGCTCTTGTCCAACAGGTTCGAGGTTCTTACTCCCTGTGGGGACGGGAGCAGGGACTGCAGGGAGGATGAGCAACCTGGCCACAGCACCGTGGAACAGGGGGCCATTCAAGAGGGGGGGAGTAAATAGAAATGTTGTAGTGGTAGGGGATAGTATTATTAGGGGGATAGATAGAGTTCTCTGCAGCCGAGAGCGAGAGTCCCGAAGGCTGTGTTGCCTATCCGGTGCCAGGGTTAAGGACATCTCCTCTGGGCTGGAAAGAAACTTGCAGTGGGAGGGGGTGGATCCAGTTGTCGTGGTCCATGTTGGTACAAACGACGTAGATAGGACTAGGAAGCCGGTTCTGTTAAAGGAGTATGAGCAGCTAGGGGTCAAATTAAAAAGCAGAACCACAAGGGTAATAATTACTGAGCCACGAGCGAATTTGGCTAGGACAAATAAAATTAGAGAGTTAAATGCGTGGCTCAAAGACTGG
Organism: Somniosus microcephalus; assembly: GCF_052327205.1. NCBI lineage: Eukaryota > Metazoa > Chordata > Chondrichthyes > Squaliformes > Somniosidae > Somniosus > Somniosus microcephalus. The sequence continues at coordinate 185,958,620 of NC_140997.1, read as the reverse complement.
TGTGGGAGAAATGGGTTTTGCTTCCTGGGACACTGGCACCAGTACTGGGGCAGGAGGGAGCTGTTCCGTTGGGACCGGCTTCACTTGGCCAGTGCTGGGACTAGAGTCCTGGCGGGTCATATAACTAGGGCTGTAGAGAGGGCTTTAAACTAACTAGTGGGGGGGGGAGGTTCCTAGAGAGCAAATAATAAAAATGACAACAGAGAAGGTCATAGACTTAGGTAGCAGTGGGGAAATTAAAAACCAGAGCGTGTCAGGAAGGGGCAGAAGGTATGGAGTAAAAGGTAAAGTAATAAAAAGGGCAAAAGCAGGAACTAAGTGTCACAAAACATCTTTGAAAGTTCTCTATCTGAATGCACGTAACATTCGTAACAAAATAGACGAGTTAATGGCACAAATAACTACATATGGGTATGATCTTGTGGCCATTACAGAAACGTGGCTGCAGGGTGACAATGCCTGGGAATTAAACATACCAGGTTATTTAACGATCAAGAAGGACAGGCAGGAAGGAAGGGGAGGTGGGGTGGCTATGTTAATAAAGGAAGGAATCACTGTAATACAGAGAAATGATATTGGGTCAAAAGATCAGGATAATGAAACAGTTTGGGTGGAGGTAAGGAATAATAAGGGGAAAAAAACACCAGTGGGCGTAGTCTATAGGCCTCCGAACAGTTGCAACTCTGTTGGACGGAGTATCAATCAGGAAATAGTTGAGGCTTGTAATAAGGGAACATCTATAATTATGGGGGATTTTAACTATCATATTAATTGGACAAATCAAATTGGGCAGGGCTGCCTTGAGGATGAGTTCATTGAGTGTATTAGGGATGGGTTTCTTGAGCAGTATGTAACTGAACCGAGCAGGGGGCAAGCAACCTTAGATCTGGCCCTGTGTACCGAGACAGGATTAATTAAAAATGTCCTAGTAAAGGATCCCCTTGGAATATGTGACCATAACATGGTTGAATTCCATATTCAATTAGAGGGTGAGAAGGTTGGATCTCAAACAAGCGTGCTAAGCTTGAATAAAGGAGACTATGAAGGTATGAGAGCGGAATTGATTAGAGTGGATTGGGAAAATAGATTAAAGGGTAAGACGGTACATGATCAGTGGTGTACATTTAAGGAGTTATTTTACAACTTCCAAAAAATATATATTCCACTGAGAAGAAAAGGGTGTAAAAGAAAAGATAGCCATCCGCGGCTAAGTAAAGAAATTAAGGATAGTATTCGACTAAAAACAAGGGCATATAAGGTAGCCAAATCTAGTGGGAGGATAGAGGATTGGGAAAACTTTAAAAGACAGCAAAAAATAACAAAAAGATTGATTAAGAAAGGGAAGATAGATTATGAAAGTAAATTAGCAAAAAATATAAAAACAGATAGTAAGAGTTTTTATAGTTTTATAAAAAGAAAAAGGGTGGCTAAAGTAAATGTTGGTCCCTTAGAGGATGAGACCGGAAAATTAATGGTGGGAAATATGGAGATGGCAAAAACACTGAATATTTTGTATCAGTCTTTACAGTAGAAGACACTAAGAATATCCCAACATTGGACAAACGGGGCTATAGGGGGGGGAGGAGCTAAACACGATCAAAATCACTAAGGAAGTGGTACTCGGTAAAATAATGGGACTCAAGGCGGATAAATCACCTGGACCTGATGGCTTACATCCTAGGGCCTTGAGGGAAGTGGCGGTAGGGATTGTGGATGCATTGGTAATAATTTTCCAAAACTCCCTGGACTCAGCAAAGGTCCTGGCAGACTGGAAAACTGCTAATGTAACACCCTTATTTAAAAAGGGCAGTAGACAGAAGGCTGGAAACTATAGACCGGTTAGCCTAACATCTGTGGTAGGTAAAATTTTGGAGTCCATTATTAAGGAGACAGTAACAGGACATTTGGATAAACATAATTTAATAGGACAAAGTCAGCATAGTTTTATGAAGGGGAAGTCATGTTTGACAAATTTGCTGGAGTGCTTTGAGGAAGTAACATATAGGGTGGATAAAGGGGAACCAGTGGACGTAGTGTATTTAGACTTCCAAAATTCATTTGACAAGGTGCCACACAAAAGATTATTGCTTAAGATAAAAAATCACGGGATTGGGGGTAATATTCTGGCATGGATAGAGGATTGGCTATCTAACAGAAGGCAGAGAGTTGGGATAAATGGTTGATTCTCAGACTGGCAATCAGTAACTAGTGGTGTTCCGCAGGGGTCAGTGCTGGGTCCCCAACTCTTTACAATCTATATTAACGATTTGGAGGAGGGGACCGAGTGTAACATATGAAAGTTTGCAGATGACACTACGATGGGAGGGAAAGTAGTGAGTGAGGAGGACATAAAAAACCTGCAAGGGGACATAGACAGGCTAAGTAAGTGGGCAGAGATTTGGCAGATGGAATACAATACTGGAAAGTGTGAGGTTATGCACTTTGGCAGGAAAAATCGTAGAGCAAGTTATTATCTTAATGGCAAGAAACTGGAAGTACAAAGGGATCTGGGGGTCCTGGTGCACGAAACTCAAAAGGTTAGCATGCAGGTGCAGCAAGTGATTAAGAAGGCCAATGGAATGTTGGCTTTCATTGCTAGGGGGATAGAATATAAAAATAGGGAGGTATTGCTTCAGTTGTACAAGGTATTCGTGAGACCGCACCTGGAATACTGCATACAGTTTTGGTGTCCATACTTAAGAAAGGACATACTTGCTCTCGAGTCAGTACAAAGAAGGTTCACTTGGTTAATCCCGGGGATGAGGGGATGGACATATGAGGAGAGGTTGAGTAGATTGGGACTCTACTCATTGGAGTTCAGAAGAATGAGAGGCGATCTTATTGAAACATATAAGATTGTGAAGGGGTTGGATCGGGTGGATGCGGGGAGGATGTTCCCGATGATGGGTGAAACTAGAACTAGGGGGCATAGTCTTAGAATAAGGGGCTGCTCTTTCAAAACTGAGATGAGGAGGAACTACTTCACTCAGAGGGTGGTAGGTCCATGGAATATGCTGCCCCAAGAAGCTGTAGAAGCTACATCATTACATAAATTTAAAACAGAAATAGACAGTTTCCTAGAAGTAAAGGGAATTAAGGGTTACGGGGAGCGGGCAGGAATTTGGACATGAGTCTAGGTTCGGATCGGACATGGCCCTGTGGGTAGCGGAGCGGGCCCAGGGGCCGTGTAGCCTGATCCTGCTCCTATTTTGTGTGTCTAATTCTGTTCGATTTGGGAGATGGTTATGTGATAGTAGATTGGCGGTTAGGATCAGATCAGCCATGATCTTATTGAATGGCGGAGCAGACTCGAGGGGCCGATTGGCCTATTACTCCTCCTAGTTCTTATGTTCTTATTGAGAGTAGACTGATGGGGCGGTAATTGGCCGGATTGGATTTGTCCTGCTTTTTGTGGACAGGACACACCCTGGGCAGTTTTCCACATTGTCGGATAGATGCCAGTGTTGTAGCTGTACTGGAACAGATTGGCTAGAGGCACGGCTAGTTCTGGAGCACAAGTCTTCAGCACGATAACCGGGATGTTGTCGGGGCCCATAGATTTTGCTGTATCCAATGCGCTCAGCCGTTTCTTGATATCACGTGGAGTGAATTGAATTGACTGAAGACTGGCTTATGTGATGGTGGGGACCTTGGGAGTAGGCCGATACGGATTATCCACTCGGCACTTCTGGTTGAAGATGGTTGCAAACGCTTCAGCCTTGTATTTTGCACTCACGTGCTGGGCTCCACCATCATTGAGGATGGTGATATTCATGGAGCCTCCTCCTCCCGTTAGTTGTTTAATGGTCCACCACCATTCACGACTGGATGTGGCAGGACTGCAGAGCTTTGACCTGATCCGTTGATTGTGGGATCGCTTAGCCATGTCTATAGCATGCTGCTTCTGCTTTTTAGCATGCATGTAGTCCTGTGTTGCAGCTTCCCCAGGTTGGCACCTCATTTTTAGGTACGCCTGGTGCCGCTCCTGGCATGGCCTTCTACACTCCTTATTGAACCAGGGTTGTTCCCCTGGCTTGGTGGTAATGGTAGAGTGAGGGATATGCCGGACCATGAGGTTACAGATTGTGGTGGAATACAATTCTGCTGCTGCTGATGGCCCACAGCGCCTCATGGATGCCCAGTTTTGAGCTGCTAGATCTGTTCTGAATCTATTCCATTTAGCACGGTGGTAGTGCCACACAACACGATGGAGGGTGTCCTCAGTGTGAAGATGGGACTTTGTCTCCACAAGGACTGTGCGGTGGTCACTGCTACCAATGCTGTCATGGACAGATGCATCTGCGACAGGTAGGTTGATGAGGACGAGGTCAAGTAGGTTTTTCCCCTCGTGTTGGTTCTCTCACTACCTGTCGCAGGCCCAGACTGGCAGTTATGTCCTTCAGACTCGGCCAGCTCGGCGAGTAGTGGTGCTACCGAGCCACTCTTGGTGATGGACGTTGAGGTCCCTCACCCAGAGTACATTCTGTGCCCTTGCTACTCTCTGCTTCTTCCAACTGGTGTTCAACATGGAGGAGTACTGATTCATCAGCTGAGGGAGGGCGGTAGGTGGTAATCAGCAGGAGGTTTCCTTGCCCATGCTTGACCTGAAGCCATGAGACTTCATGGGGTCCGGACCCCATGTTGAGGACTCCCAGGGCCACTCCTTCCCGACGGTATACCACTGTCCCGCCACCCCTGGTGGGCCTATCCTGCCAGTGGGACAGGACATACCCAGGGATGGTGATGGAGGAGTTTGGGACATTGGCTGAAAGGTATGTTTCTGTGAGTATGACTATGTCAGGCTGTTGCTTGACTAGTCTGTGTGACAGCTCTCCCAATTTTGGCACAAGTCCCCAGATGTTGGTGAGGAGGACTTTGCAGGGTTGACTGGGCTGGGTGTGCCATTGCCGTGTCCGTAGCCAGTGCAGAGGTCGATGCCGGGTGGTCCGTCCGGTTTCATTCTTATTGTGTTTCGTAGCGGTTAGTTACAACTGAGTGATTTGCTAGGCCATTTCAGAGGGCAGTTAAGAGTCAACCACATTGCTGTGGGTCTGGAGTCGCATATAGGCCAGACCAGGTAAGGACGGCAGATTTCCTTCCCTAAAGGACATTAGTGAAACAGATGGGTTTTTCTGACAATCTGATCGTTTCATGGTTACCATTACTGATACTAGCTTTTTATTCCAGATTTAGCAGCGGCGCTAACTGATAGCGCGTTGTGCCGCTGGCGATGACGTCATCGCTGTGCGCAGCTCCCCGGCCGCGATCTTCGGGAGCGCCCCCTGACTTACTGCTGGACGCTATGTCCGACAGGGTCGGGGGCCTACCTGCGGCCGGGGAGGCGCAATTTAAAGGCGAGGTGTGGGGCGGCCATTTTTGTTGCTGGCCACCTGCATGCGTTTCCGTCTCCTGAACGAACCCCCCCCCCCCCCCCTCCGTGGAGTGCCGGGCTCTTTTGCCGGCTCTCCCAATCCCCGGGGGCCCACCCGGGTAGTGCTGCGCAAGGCCCCTCCCCTTTAAGAAGGGGAGGAAGGCCTGCAATTCTGCGGCGCGACGTGCTGCAGCGATATTGACTTGCAGCGCCCCAAGAGGGATGCTAGGCGCTTCCAGTAGCGCCCCGTTTCCCTCTTGGGGCGCAACCACTCAATTTCTGGCGCGGGGTCGCTAATTTTTCCGGGGCACTAAAAGTAGCGTCCCGGCGAAGTTAGCAACCCAAATGGGGCGGGGCTCAATTTTTAGCCCTTAGGCTTTTAAGCTTGGAAACTAGGTATGAGAGGTGATCTTGCAAAGGTATGTAAGATTCTTAAGAGAATAGAAAAGGTAAGTCAGGAATATTACTTGCAAGAGTAGAACAAGGTGGCACAGGGTTAAATTAATCAAAGGTAAATTTAAGACTGATATCACACAATTCTTCACACTGTGAATGATCATCTTGTGGAATAGGTAGAGTAGAGTAGTGAGTGAAAAACCTGGAATCATTTTAAGAAACAATTTGATGCTGCAATGGAGGGAACATTAGTGTCTTTCTAGATGGATGAATAAGCTGGACCAAAAGGCCTTCCTTGTTCTGAATTATGTTGTGATCTTGTAAGTTTTATGCTGTTAAACTGAGCTGTTTTGTAATGTAGTGTTTGAATTGTACCACAGGGTGGTGCATAATTTGAACAGTTAATAAACTTTCTGGTGCGTTGCATTTCGATGACACAAACACTACTGTTAAGGAACGACAGTAATAAAGATTATGAATTGTGAGAGCTATCCAGGATAACTATCTCAATTGTAGAAATGAACTGTCATTTGCCTACCAGATTTGCTTTGAACTTAAGAAACAGGAGCAGATTAGGCCATCCGATCCCATTCAATAAGATCATGGCTGATCTTCCACCTCAACACCACTCTCCGGCCCTATTCATAAGAGCATAAGAAATAGGAGCAGGAGTAGGCCATTTGGCCCTTCGAGCCTGCTCCGCCATTCAATAAGATCATGGCTGATCTATCTCATCTCCACTTTCCTGCACTATCCCCATATCCCTTGATTCCCTTAATATTCAGAAATCTGTCGATCTCTGTCTTGAATATACTCAACGATTGAGCCCCCACAGCCCTCTGGGGTAGAGAATTCCAAAGATTCACCACCCTCTGAGTGAAGAAATTTCTCCTCATCTCCGTCCTAAATGGCCAACCCCTTATTCTGAGACTGTGACCCCTGGTTCTAGACTCCCCAGCCAGGGGAAACATCCTCCCTTCATCTACCCTGTCAAGCCCTGTAAGAATTTTGTATGTTTCAATGAGATCACCTCTCATTCTTCTAAACTCTAGAGAATATAGGCCTAGTCTATTAATCTGTCCTCATAGGACAATCCTCCCATCTCAGGAACCAGCCTGGTGAACCTTCGTTGCACTCCCTCTGTGGCAAGCATATCCTTCCTCAGGTAAGGAGACCAAAACTGTACCCAATACTCCAGGTGTGGTCTCACCAGGACCCTATATAATTGCAGTAAGATGTCTTTACTCTCATACTCAAATCCTCTTGTAATAAAGGCCAACATACCATTTGCTTTCCTAATTGCTTGCTATACCTGCATGTTAACTTTCAGCGATTTGTGTACAAGGGCACCCAGGCCCCTCTGAACACCAACATTTCCCAATCTCTCTCCATTTAAAAAATACTCTACTTTTCCATTTCTCCTACCAAAGTGGATAACTTCACATTTCTCCACATTATATTCCATTTGCCATGTTCTTGCCCACTCACTTAGCTTGTCTATATCCCCTTGAAGCCTCTTTGCATCCTCCTCACAACTTACAATCCAACCCAGCTTTGTATCATCAGCAAACTTGGATATATCTGCCAAGACTCATTTTCACAGCCACATCATTTTCCTCAGCAACTGTCTCCGGTTCCGACTTATTCCACGTGGATTCCAACTAAACTTCCACCCTTCGTGCTTCTGATCCACCCAGGATTACAAATATCTGCAAGATATTCATCGTTCCTCGAACTACTGCTCTCGCCGCTTCTTGAGATCCACGCTCAACGCCATGCGGCGCCACATGAACACTCTCGACCTCTCTCTTCAGCAACACCGGTGCACTCTATCTCAAAGCTGTCCGGGTCCACAGTTCCATTTCATCCTTCGACTCATCCGACGCTTCAACAAAAAACTTTTTTTCTTCCTTTCCGATGTTAAGGATCGCAAGCTTCATCAACTCTTGGACACCAACGCCCCTCCGGAACCTTCTTCCCCTTCACTTTCCTCTGACCCCCCTTCTCCCAATCTCACCCCCTGCTGAGTTTTCACTATCCCCTCTGACCTTCCACTCTCTGACCCTGAACGATCAGTCCTCAGCAAAGGCCTGAGCTTCATCCCCTTACGCCCCCACCTCAATGAATTTTGAGCTCGGCATGATGTTGAGCTCTTTTTCTGCCGCCTTCGTCTCCGTGCCCACTTCTCTGGCCAGGAGTCTTCCCCCTGCACAACTGACCCTTTCTCCCGCTTGCAGAATTCCCATTCTACCTGGACCCCTCCCCCTGGCCTCTTACCCTCTCTAGATCTTTTCATCGCTAACTGCCGCCGTGACATCGGCCGTCTCCATTTCTCTGCTCCCCTCACTCACTCCAACCTACTTCCCTCTGAACTTGCAGCACTCCATTCTCTTAGATCCAACCCTGACATTGTCATTAAACCCGCTGACAAGGCTGGTGCTGTTGTTGTTTGGCGTACTGACCTCTACCTAGCGGAAGCTGAACGCCAACTCTCCGACACCACCTCCTACCTCCACCTGGACCATGACCCCACTACCGAACATCAAACCACCATTTCCAAGACTGTCACTGACCTCATCTCCTCTGGAGATCTTCCCCCCCGCTGCCACCAACCTCATAGTTCCCCAACCCCGCACAGCCCGCTTCTACCTCCTTCCCAAGATCCACAAACAGGACTGCCCTGGTAGACCCATCGTTTCAGACTGTTCTTGCCCCACGGAACTTACCTCTTCCTATCTTGACTCTATCTTTTCTCCCCTTGTCCAGTCTCTTCCCACCTACATCCGCGACTCTTTGGACGCCCTCCGCCACTTTAACAGTTGCAAGTTTCCTGGCCCCCAACCGCTTCCTTTTCACCATGGACGTACAATCCCTCTACACCTCCATCCCCCACCAGGATGGCCTGGGGGCGCTCCGCTTCTTCCTTGAACAGAGGCCCGACCAGTCCCCATCCACCACCACCCTCCTCCGCCTGGCTGAACTTGTTCTCACATTGAACAATTTCTCCTTTAACTCCACTCATTTCCTCCAAATCAAAGGTGTTGCCATGGGTACCCGCATGGGTCCTAGCTATGCCTGCCTTTTCGTGGGCTATGTGGAACAATCTTTGTTCCAGTCCTACTCGGGTCCCCTCCCTCACCTCTTTTTCCGATACATTGATGACTGTATCGGTGCCGTTCCCTGCTCTCGCCCCGAACTTGACAATTTCATTCACTTAATTTCCACCCTTCCCTCACCTTCACATGGTCCATCTCTGACTCTTCCCTTCCCTTCCTCGACTTCTCCGTCTCGATCTCTGGGGATCGGTTATCGACCAATATTCACTACAAGCCCACTGACTCCCACAGCTACCTGGACTACACTTCCTCCCACCCCGCCTCCTGTAAGGACTCTATTCCATTCTCCCAGTTTCTCCGTCTCCGCCGTATCTGCTCCAACGATGCCACCTTCCACACCAGTGCTTCAGACATGTCTTCCTTTTTCCGCAACCGAGGATTCCACTCTACCGTGGTTGACACTGCCCTCGACCGTGTCAGTTCTATCTCCCGCACTTCTGCCCTCACCCCTGCCCCTCCCTCCCGGAAACACGATAGGGTTCCCCTTGTCCTCACCTATCACCCCACCAGTCTCCACATTCAACGGATCATCCTCCGGCATTTCCGCTACCTCCAACGTGATCCCACCACCAAACGTATCTTCCCCTCCCCTCCCCTTTCAGCATTCCGTAGGGACCGCTCCCTCCGAGACACCCTAGTCCATTCCTCTATCACCCCAAACAGCCCTTCTCCTTCGCCTGGCACCTTCCTGTGCAAGCAGAGGAGATGTAACACCTGCCCCTATACCTCCCCCCTTCCCACTGTCCAGGGCCTCAAACACCCCTTCCAGGTGAAACAGCGATTTACTTGTACTTCTCGCAATCTAGTATACTGTATTCGCTGCTCACGATGTGGTCTCCTCTACATTGCGGAGACCAAACGCAGATTGGGTGACCGCTTTGCGGAACACCTCCATTCAGTCCGTAAGGGTGACCCCGAGCTTCCGGTCGCCTGTCATTTTAATTCACCGCTCCATTCCCACTCGGACCTCACCGTCCTTGGCCTCTTGTATTGTTCCACGGAAGCTCAACGTAAATTCAAGGAACAGCACCTCATCTTCCGATTAGGCACTCTGCAGCCTTCCGGACTCTCTATCGAGTTCAACAATTTCAGATCATAACCTCGGCCCCTATTAACATTTTTTCTTGTAATTTTTCCACTCCTTCCCCCCCCCCCCCCCCCCTTTCCTTTTGTTTCGCTCTCACACCTGGCAGCTATCTCTTGCCCTGCCAGTACACTTCACACCTAATCTCAGCCTATTACCATCTCGTCCAACTTCGAATACCTTTTATTGTCTCTTTTACTTCTTTTGTCCGATCGCAGCCCTGCCTTCGATCTATTTTATTTTCTTTCCAGTTTTGAAGAAGGGTTCGACCCGAAACGTCAACTCAAATTTCTCTCCATGGATGTTGCCTGACCTGCTGAGTTTTTCCAGCATTTTCTGTTGTTATTTTGGATATATTACATTTGGTCCCCTCATCCAAATCATTGATGTAGATTTTGAATAGCTGAGGCCCAAGCACCGATCCTTGCGGTTCCCGACTAGTTACAGCCTGCCTACCTGAAAATGACCCGTTTATTCCTACTGTCCGTTTTCTGTCCGTTAATCAATCCTCAGCCCATGCTAGTTTATTACCCCCAATCCCATGAGCCCTAATTTTGTTTAATGACCTCTTGTGTGGCACCTTATCGAATGTCTTCTGAAAATCCAAATACACCACATCCACTGGTTCTCCCTTATCTATTCTGCTAGTTACAACCTCAAAAAACAGATTCGTCAAACATGATTTACCTTTCATAAATCTGTGTTGACTCTGCCCAACCCTATTATTAGTGCCCTGTTACCACGTCCTTAATAATAGATTCTAGCATTTTCCCTACTACTGATGTCAGGCTAACTGGTCTGTAGTTCCCCATTTTCTCTCTCCCTCCTTTCTTAAATAGCGGGGTTACATTTGCTACCTTCCAATCTGCGGGAACCGTTCTAGAATCTATGGAATTTTGGAAAATGACAACCAATGCATCCACTATCTCTATAGCAAACTCTTTCAAAACCCTAGGATGTAGGCCATCAGGTCCAGGGGATTTATCAGCTTTCAGCCCTGTTAATTTCTCTAGTACTTTTTTACTAATACGAATATCTTTCAGTTCCTCATTCTCTCTAGAGCCTTGTTTGTCCACTATTTCCGGGAAGTTTTTTGCGTCTTCCTCCGTGAAGACAGACACAAAGGGGTGGATTTTCCTGAAGGAGGCGGGACTTCAACTTTTGGGTTTTAGTCCCGCCTACATCGATGTCCAGCCAATCCGCACGATTTTCCCTTGATTGACCTTGTTGAGCACGCCCAGTGGGCTCAGCAGGCCAATTAAGGGCCACCCGGCAACAGGTGACATCACAGACTGAAATTTCATCTGTCAAGAGGTCTTGGCAGATGAAATATCAGTGTTTCACAGCTGTTTGAAGCTGTCAAACACTGACAGTCTGACTTCTAACCTGAGTCCTTCTACACAGACTCAGTTAGAACTGTCACCGGCAATGAAAGCTGAAGGCTGTCACTTTTGACAGATCGCAGCCATTTTGCTTCCAGTGCCGGCTGAGTGATGGACTCCCGAAACCTAGAGGAAGAAAGGCTGTTAAGGTAAGTACAGGTAATTTAAACTTCTTTACACACACCAAACACACTTACCTTTGCACTTATGCACCCATCACTCACCTGAACACCGACATCGCAACCCCTCCAAGTCCTTCAACCTGACGGCCCGACTGCTCTAACCTGGCGTGGTTTGGAGCCGTCGGGAATCCCACACGACACCCCTCAAAATAGGGATTAGGCTAAAACCTGCCTGTTAACTACCTGTTAACAGCAGGCGGTTAATTGGCACTAATCCCTTCCCGCCTCGGGTCGGCGGGTCCCAGTGCGGGGCGGGTACCCGCCTCCTGTGACACTTACGTGGAGGCGGGTTTTGGGCGGGATGGTGTCGGGACCCCCGAATTCGGGATCCCCCCCCCCCACACGCCTGAAACCCCGCCTGACGGCTCCAGGGAAATCTATCCCAAGGTATTTGTTTAATTTCTTTGCCATTTCCTTATTCCCCATTATAATTTCTCCTGTCTCAGCCTGTAAGGGACCCACATTTACTTTTGCTAATCTTTTCCTTTTTACATACCTATGGAAGCTTTTACAGTCTGTTATGTCTCTTGCTAGTTTACTCTCATTCTATTTTCCCTTTCTTTATCAATCTCCTGGTCCTCCTTTGCTGAATTCTAAAATCCTCCCAATCCTCAGGCTTTCTACTCTTTTTTGGTAACATTATAAGCCTCTTCCTTTGATCTAATACTACCTTTAACTTCTCTTGTTGGCCACGGTTGGACCCATATCCCTTGATTCCCTTGGTGTCCAAACATTTATCGATCTCTGTCTTAAATATGCTCATTGACTGGGCATCCACAGCCCTCTGCAATAGAGAATTTCAAAGATTCAGAACCCTCCAAAGTGAAGAAATTTCTCCTCATCTCAGTCCTAAATTGCCGACCCCCTATCCTGAGACTATGATCCCTAGTTCTAGACTCTCCAGCCAGGGGAAACAACTTTCAGCATCTATCCTGTCAAGCCCTCTAAGAATTTTATACGTTTCAATGAGATCACCTCTCACCCTTTTAAACTCCAGAGAATATAGCCCCATTCTACTTTGTTGAGAAGAATAGCTGTAATATTAAACTTGTCCCTTCCTGTTGCTCATTATTTAAATATTGCAATTAAAGCGTTTAAAGGAGCAAATGCAACTGAGAACAGATATTAGATCGAGATTATTAAATTGAATATTAAAAGCTTGTTTGCAAGGTATTCAGTAAAATCTTTTAGTGCATAATGGTAGGGCAAGATTAGCATGAAAAATATATTTACAAAGAGCACAACACTACCTAATTTGATAAAACCTTACTGTTTTCATGTCAATATCTAAATCGTAGAACCAGAATAATATTGGCTGAATAATCCAAGATCAGAATTATTTTTTTTAAAGCTTAATGTACCCGAGCAAGCAGTGCTAATTACATTAAACCTGCTGCTGCACTCTTAGCTCATTGCTTTGGAGACCAGAACAAATGTGTGCTTCTGTAGATCATTAATAATTCATTAATCCTTTGCCTCTTCATTGGTTGGGTAAATTGAGAAAACCAGTGGTTTTCTCATTTAATTGTGCAAGGTGGGAGCGGCGCACACAGTCTTTTTCTCCTTTTTTATAATTTTCCTTTCATTTTATTTTCATATTCTATTGGGATTGTTCTCTCTCTGCTCCAGATAACCTGGCCGTCCAGGGCCCCAACAGATAGGATGGTCACAGCTGGACAAGCGGCAGGAAGCTTACCAATGATCTGCACTGATGAGGTGCACAGCTTTAGCTGGTTAAACTCCAGCAGTACCTCTGCACTTGCCGCTGAGCAAGTGTCTTGCCAACCTGTGCCTACATTTTTGGGCTTAGGTTCTTAGAGTGTGTGTTCTATATTGAGTAAAAAGAAACGACTATTGTGATTTGTTTTTCCCGGTAACTTGGTTTGTAAATTCTTAAACATGTCGGGCACCCAACTGACTCAAAAAAAAAATAAATAATAATAATTAATGAGCCTGAATTTGCGGCCGGAGGCAAGAAAAGTACAAACCTGCCTGATGGTCCCGGCGGTTCGTAGACTCTTGCACTCCTGGGCCTCTACACGTACACGCGTAAAGGCCCACGTATCCCAGGGGCGCAGGCAGTTCGCAAGCACCCCTGGGATCACGTGGGCCAGGCCAACCAATCAAAGAGGGGATCCCCATTATGCTTATGGAGATTCCATTTACGTACGGAATCCCCATAAGCATGAATAGGAATCACCTAAAAATACAATTACATGCCAGTTAAATAAAACTAAATCATTACTTGTTCAAAATTAATTAAAATACAATTAAATTAAACATTTAAAACAAAAATTTAATTTTTTGAAAAATAAATTTAAACATTTTAAAGGGGCTCAAAAATCCTAAACTAAAAGTTTTTTATGTTTAAATTATTTTAATATTTAAACTCTTACCCTGGTAAAAAGGCCTCATGCCTGCTTTTACCAGGTGTAAGAGTTTCATGGGCATTTGCTGGGCTGTCGTTGGGCAAATAGCCCAACTCTCTGCCAGCGAATTGTTAAAGTTGAAACTTGACAGATCAAAATATCTGGGTTTTTGCACCTGCGCATCGCACGTGGAAGTCTGGAACTCTCGGTGCACTTAGAACCGCCTACGCATGCGTACGTGGTCATCAGCCCTGTAAAATCTGGGCCAATGTTCTTGAGTTTAGATGAGCTATAATAAGAGCAAATTATTAAGAATTTTACCAAGATTAAAGGGATACAGCTTTGGGTGAAATATATTATGTTCTCCCTTTCCTCCCTTACTGAGATACAGGGAGGAAATTGTGCTATGGTATAAAATTTATATTTTCATAACTTCATCTAATTGCTATATTATAGATTTTTATGTACTAACAATCCGCCACTGAAATTTTATAATGGCATGAACATCTCTCGGCGTCTGGTAATGCTGGGAGAGTAGACAGGAAGATGGCAGCCCTGGGGAGCTGCTGGGACATGGAGCACTGAAAGGGATGCTAGTGTGTGTGTCAGAATTGGGGGATGGGGTCTGGGAACAGTGGAGTGGGGTACATCAATACGACTGGGCTAATGGACGTCTCAAGGGGGCTTGTGTCCCAAGTATGGCAACACAGAGATTGGGGAAAAGATAGAGTTTTGGAGATTTTTTGGGGGAGGAAGTACCAGACTTGATCAGTAATATGGGCAGAGATCCTGAAGGGGTAGTACTAGATAGTACCAAGTCTGAGTACTGAGCTTAACCTGAGTCCAAGAGCATTGGTAGGGGGATACCTAGTGTCTGGAAACTTTAGGGAAACATTGCTTGGGAACTCTGGGTGGGGGGCATATCCAGGATCTGGGAGAATCCAGGCAGAGTGGTACTGAGGGGCGGGGAATGTTGAAGCCAAGGACTGGTGGTATTGAGATGGAAAGAGTGCAGAGGAGAATCTGGCTGAGGTGCTCCAAACTGGTCTGGGTACTCTGCTCCACTATCCCTAGCTGTCATCCCAGTTCCCAGCTGAAGATGGTGTAAAGAGCAAAAAGCACTTTAATACTGTAGCTGCTAACGGTATACTTAATCTAACAGCTGTACTTAATTAAAATGTTTACAGTCAGTTAAGAGGCGATGTAATTAACTTCTGAAAGATAAAGGCTAAATACAAACGGGATAATGTAGTTAACTGATTAATGGATAATTTAATTTGTAAACTAAAAAAGTCCCCTCAAAAGAACATTCTAGGATTTCAAAAATGCATTTTTTTTTACAATTGTACAATTAATTTGGTGCTTTATTTCTCGTAGCTCCCACAGCTTCATTTTCCTCCTTGATGTGCTTTCTGGAGTAATAACTGAAGAATAACTTTAATTTAAGCTGAAAAACCTACTCCAGTTCATGATCTAGTTTGTATTCAATCATTTTCAAAAACACGCAAGCTGAAACATTAACACAATTTGACTTTTCCTCTGAGGGGAAAATAAATAATTTTTATTAGGACATAAAAGCTGCACCAGGTGTATAATTAGTATGGTATACTTTGAAGTGGATCATTTATTTTTGTTTTTGTCTTTTTTCCAACCAAAAACACACTAAGCATTACCTTAATGAATTGTTTCTTTAAATAATTGTGAAACTCTTTGAAGAGAAGCTTTGTACAGGTACCAGTTGGACTAACTAAATGCTACTGGTTTGCAATGTACCCTTTAATTTTTTTTTTGGGTGCAAGGCCCTTTCAAAATACCACGCAAGTACGGTTTCTCCCATTTAAAAGTCGGTGAGCCGGTTGCGTGGGAGCTCCAGAGCGCTGCGTGGCCACGCAGCTTAAAGGGAACATTGCTGGTGTGTCCTTGGAAAGTGTGCACGCCGCACATGCTCAGACTGCAGGATCTGCCTTCAACTAATAAAACCACAGCTCTGGGCAAAGTCCAAGCCAAAGTTTTTGAGAGAGCTTGAAGCCTTCAGGTAAAACTACAATAAAGGTACCAAAAGATACAAAAGCCAATTCAGTAGATAAGTGTACTCATGCTATTGTGCAATACGTATTTTTTTAAATTTATTTTGGACACAGAAATTTCAGTTACTGAGGGGAACAAATGGCAGACAAGAATAGTTTTGAAAAAGCAGCTTGTGATTTTGATTGGTTCAAAATCTTACCACACCCCTTCGCCTTTTTAATGTGTTTTTTATTGGTAGGTTCTCCTCACTGGCCATTGAAGATTAGTTGTTTTCAGAAGTTCTTAGTAGCAGCGCAGTAAAAAAAAAATCTTCACAGTGCCATGATGGAAAGAGGGCAGTCAGCGATGATGTGAAACCATAAAAGTCACTAATGAGTTTGAAACTCAGGTTGAGCAGAAAATATAATTTTTTTGGAAGACTACTTTCTCCCAAGCATTTGCACTTTAGGAAGGATGTGAAGGCCTTAGAGAGGGTGCAGAAAAGATTTCCAAGAATGGTTCCAGGGAAGAGGGACTTCAGTTACGTGGGTAGACTGGAGAAGCTGGGGCTGCTTTCCTTAGAGCAGAGAAGGTTGAGAGGAGATTTAATAGAGGTGTTCAAAATGAGCAGTCTAGACAGTATATAGAGAGAAACTGTTCCCATTGGCGGAAGGGTCGAGAACCAGAGGACACAGATTTAAGGTGATTGGCAGAAGAACCAAAGGCAAAATGAGGGAAAAAAATGTTACGCAGTGAGTGGTTAAGATCTGGAATGCACTGCTTGAAAGGGTGGTGGAGGCAGATTCAGTCATGGTTATCAAAAGGGAATTTGATAAGTACCTGAAGGAAAATTTTTTGCAAGGCTATGGGGAAAGGGTGGGAGAGTTGGGACTAGCTGAAGTGCTCTTGGAGAGCCGGCACGGGCTCGATGGGCCGAATGGCCTCCTTCTGTGCTGTAACCATTCTATGAAGATATTTGTAACATGCCTTGTCCAGGCAAAGATATTCTCAAGTAAAAGCAGTTACTTAGTTGTAAGTGAGATGGAAGACCTGGTCAAGCTAAATTGGCTCAAAACAGAAAATGCCCAAGAACGGAGAGTATTTTTCCAATTGCTAAGGAGGAGATCTGTGAGGCACTGGCAATCATTCAGGTAATTAGTGGACACTGGGGAGGTACCAAAAAATGGGAAACCGTCTAATATGCCCATATTCAAAGAGCAATAAAACAGATACTGACACTACAGACTCATTAGTCTTCCTCCCATTCCATGTAAAATTGAAGAATTATTTGTATAATAATAACGTGATTAACAGCAGCATGGATTCAGAAGTGGAAGATCCTGCCTAACCAACCTCCTCTACTTTGACTTGTTATAAGCCCTATGACAAAAGGTCATCGACCTGAAACGTTAACTGTTTCTCTCTCCACAGATACTGCCTGACCTCCTGAGTGTTTCCAACATTTTCTGTTTATTCATTTAACTGTCCTTTTAACAGAGCTAGCGATCAATGGAAAAGGGATTTGTGTATGGAGATTTTATTCTCAAACGTTTTATTCTTTTATCAAGTTATTCATTTAAGAGGACTTCATTTGTACTCTGGTCAGACTGCACCTTGAATAGTGTGTCAGGTTCTGGCCAAGAAGTAAGAGTGGTATTCAAGCACTGGAAGTATTGCAGAGTAGAACCATGAGGGCTGATTTCCAGTGTCATGGGTCTGAGATATGAGGAAAGTTGGAAAAACTTGTGCGTTTCGGCTAGAAAATATTGGATCTTGATTTTAGCTGGACAAATGGTCCATTTTGGTTTTGCCGCTGAGATTCTCCCCATCACTAAATATTTTTTAAGAATTGATACCAGCCAATTTTTTGACCATTCACCAGAATGTTTAAGTTTTTGTATGTGTTTTAAGGCACTCCTGGATGAAACTCAGTTTCTTCCAGCTGAATATTGGAAGACTGAAGCCATAGACTTTGGCCCCACCACAGATTCCATATACTTGCCACTGATTCCATCCCCCTCCCCAGCCAGTGAGGTTGAACCAGACTGTTCGCAAACTCGGCATCTTATTTGGCCCTGAGCTGAGCTTCCAACTCGCATCATTTCCATTGGAAAAAAACTGCCTGGTTCCATCTCTAACATTGTCCATCTCCATACATCCCTCCTTAGCCCATCTGCTGCTGAAACCCTCATCCATGCATTTGTCATCTCCAGAAGCGACTATTCCAGTTCTCTTGTGGCTGGCCTTTTATCCTCCACCCTCCATAAACTTTGACTCATCCAAAACTCTGCTGCCTGTATCCTATCCAACACCGGGTCCCGCTCAGCATCACGCTGACCTACATTGGCTCCGGGTCCCCCAACGCCTCTCATTTAAAATTCTCGTCCTTTGTATTTAAATCCCTTAATAGTCTTGCCCAAGATTCCCTCTAATTCTCTTTTGGGCCATGCGGCCCATTCAAAAATCGGCGCTTGCACGGTTTTTGCATTTAAAAGCCGGTGAGCCGGCTGTGCGGGAGCTCCAGGGAACATTGGTCTTGCCCCTCGCTATCTCTGTAACCTCCTCCAGACCTATAACCTTGGGGAACTCTCGCTTCCTCTGACTGATCTCCTGTATCTCCCCCACTCCCTCACCCTACCATTGGCGGCTGTATCTTCAGCCATCTAAGCCTTAATGCTTTAGAATTCCCTCCCTAGACCTTTCCCCTCTATCACTTCTTGAACACCTTTAGTAAAACCCACCTCCTTGACCAAGCTTTTAGTCAGAAATAACAACAGAAAATGCTGGAAAAACTCAGCAAGTCAGGCAACATCCGTGGAGAGAAATTTGAGTTGACGTTACGGGTTTGACCCTTCTTCAAAACTGGAGAGAAAAGGAACTAGATCGAAGGCAGGGCTGCGATCGGACAAAAGAATAAAAGAACCAAAAGAAGTAAAAGAGATTAGAAGCTAGACGAGATGGTAATAGGCTGTGATTAGGTGTAAAGTGTACTGGCAGGGCAAAAGATAGCTGCCAGGTGTGAGAGAGAAACAAAAGGAAAGGGGGGGGGGGGAAAGGAAAGGAGTGGAAAAATATAAGTGAAAATGAAATAGGGGCCGAGGTTATGATCTGAAATTGTTGAACTCGATATTGAGACCGGAAGGCTGCAGAGTGCCTAATCGGAAGATGAGGTGCTGTTCCTCGAGTTTACGTTGAGCTTCCGTGGAACAGTACAAGAGGCCAAGGATGGTGAGGTCCGAGTGGGAATGGAGCGGTGAATTGAAATGACAGGCGACCGGAAGCTCGGGGTCACCCTTACGGACTGAACGGAGGTGTTCCGCAAAGCTTTTAGTCAGCCCTCCTAATATAGCCGCCTTTGACTTGGCATCAACTTTTGTCTGATTCCGCTTCTGTGAAGTGCCTGGGGATGTTTTTCTACTTTAAAGGCACTATATAAATGCAAGTTGCTGCTGTTGATGTGATCAGGAATTCGTTTGAAAGACTTGCTAAACTGAAAAGCATGCAGCAACTGAATTAATATTGATTGTCATTCACCCAGGGTACGTTAATCTAGTCAGTGATAATTCAGTTCCCTTGCATTATTGTGGCAAGGGGGGGAGGAGAGGAGTAATAATTTCTATTGCTGGCATCAGTTTATCTTTTGTTAATTAATAGAAATTGACTGAAGAGAACAAAAGGATGTTGATTCTAAAACAAACAGAAAATACTGGAAACACTCATCAGGCAGCATCTGTGGAGAGAACAGGCAATTTAACATTTCAAGCTAGTTCTATTTGGTTTTTACTGTTGAATTTTTTTTTAGAAAATGGTGCTCGAGAGCCCTCCCATCTGTTCAATCTTATTTTTCCGGAATCTGGCATGCTTACATGGATTTATTCGGTTTCCTGCCACTTTGTTCTGTGTTGTAACTAGTGATAGTTTCCTCACGGGTGCAGAAATGAGGGAGACCATGAGTGTCGGGAGTCTAGCAATTCACAAAATATTTGATTTTACTGTTGAGAAAAGGTAATATTAGTATTTTGAAGTTAGATGATGAATCTTAACAGTTTAACAAGTTACTGCAGTAGGGAGCAATTCCTCCAACCGGGGCTTGTGGTATGACCATATAAGAGAACATTGGATACCTCTGTTTTGTATCTATCTTCCAGGGCCTTTGTGTCTCGAGCATATTACTGTTAACAAGTGTTACATAATCCCAACCATGATGCCTGTCGGTTCATGGGCAAGCACGTTATGATGTGAGGCCTCCACGCCAGTTCAGTATCAAAGTAGAAGCAAATAGAAATTAATAAAGCGGCTCCTCTGATCGGCCTCTGCTCTTTTACGCTGGGCCGTAGGCTGCAGTTGCAGTTTCTTGTGTAGCTTTCAATGAAAGGAGTTTGGCAGAACGCCCAGATCTGCATGGAGTTTGCAGAAGGTTAGTGTAGGCTACGTTACTGTCACTGCACGAAGCTAAAGTAGCCGTGTTCTATTATCTGTTACCGAGACTAATCTGCAGCTGAATGTTGTTGAAGTTCCTCTTAACAACCTAAGTGGAGTAAGTGAATCAAAGTAGATCATCTCAAAATGAGGGATTAACTGCTGTGACCAACCTTGCATATAAGCCACTCTGAAATGTTATTTGAGTACTTTTGGCAAAAGTGAATGGAGCAAAGCTGAGAGTGAACTGTGCCGGAGTGCTGAGGTTTGCACTGGATAAACCTCTCGCTCTCCGTGCTGCAAACTCTCTACCAGTGTAGAATCGAGCAAATTACGCAATTATTTATATCGGTGATATTCTACCGAGTGGGATTTTAGATATTTGATCTCTTTTTAAGAGCCCTTTTAAGGTGGTGGAAACTGTCTTCATGACACAGGAAATACTATGAACACACAGGAAGGTTTGTTTACAAGCTGTTCACTTCCCTTCTAATGTGAGCTGTCCAGTTATTGTGCACTTTGTTTTTATTCGTTTCTTTGTTCTTTGGAAATTGCTTTAGCAATGCGAATGTGTAAATTTAAACAAAGATTACATACTGTGAGGGCCAACAATTGTGTTCTTATAATCTTCATCAAATATTGTACTGTATCCATGTGTGCATTGCTGAAACAATCAAGGTCTTTACAAAAGCAAGGATGTTTAAGGCAAGTCTTTGTGACCATATTTGTTTTTTCCTGCCCCCAGCTCCTGACTGCAGTTCTGTAGTTGAGCTGTTAGTGTTATTAGTGCTGTCTTGTTAATTACAAAGTAATGCATTGAAATAAATCCTTGTGAGGAACTTGAAAGAACCTACGATTTTAACTTCGCAAAACTTGCTCTGGATACTTGTTTCTTTCAGAACGGCCCAGTATTACGCGGGATGTTGTTAAAAAGCAAGTGTCATCTTGGCTCAGTTGATAGTGCTCTTGCCTCTGAGCAACAAGATTATGCATTCAAGTCCTACTCCAGGAAGTCCGCACATTATCTAGGCAGACGCTCCAGTATAATACTGAGGGAGTGCTGTATTGTCAGAGATGCTGTCTTTCAGGTGAGACATGTTAACACCTTATCCATCTATTCTGGTGGTGCAGGTAGATGTTACGGGTTCCATGGAACTTGTCAGAGGAGTAGAGAGCTCTACCAGTGTCCTGGACAACATCACCATATCTAGTCATTTCATCTTGTTGCGGTTTGTTAGTTTTGCTGTGTGGAATCTTGCTGTGTGTAACATGGTTGGAGGTGTTGTGTATGCACGTCACTACAGTACTAATAGAGTTGTAAAACAGGGGATTTTAACAATGCAAGGTAGATAAATGTAAGACGAAATGTTCGTGGTCAAACTGGGGAATGGAGTTCTTTAATCAGTTCTTGATGTGATCAATCTGTTTTAGTCAGAGGTGAGCGCATTCCTCATCAAGATGCATCCTGCTGTACATTTTAGGTTTTGTCTATATGGAATTTTGTTAGCTTATAATGCCTCGTAATATTAAAGCCAACATTTTGCTTTAACATTAAAACTAGCAAACTTGGAATCCAGACCGTTTCTATAGTAATTGGGAACATTCATTAGTAAACAATGAAGACCATTGGATATAATTTTAAGTATTTCTGGACACTGGCCGAGTTTTTTTTGCAACACATAAAACGGCTAGGGGTCTGTTCATTCAATGTGCCCAGCAGGAGGCTAACTGAAAGGGCATTTGGACCTCTCTGGTTTCTACACTGAAGGACAGACATTTCCATCGGGCTGGTAACTTTGAAGAATCAGTGGGTCAAAACCTCCCACTACCTCGGGAGTCAGGACCTCTGGGCTTGCTCATGCGCACGCTCTTATTTTCTCGTGCTTGTTCCCTCGTGAGCATGGGTGCACTAGTGCTGCTTTCGTGTTTGTTTTATTTCATTCTCGGGATGTGGGTGTGGCTGGACAGACTGGCATTTATTGCCAATCCCTAGTCGTCCTGAGTTTGATACAACTGAGTGAGGTGCTCTGCTCTTTTTTTCCTTCCTCCCTCTTTTTTTCGCTCGCACACGTGCTCGCTCTCGATCTAATTGAGGTGTTTAACATGATTAGAGGATTTGATAGGGTAGATAGAGAAAAAACTATTTATTTCCTCTGGTAGGGAGTCCAGAAAAGGGGGCATAACCTTAAAATTAGAGCTAGACTGTTCAGGGGTGCGGTCAGGAAGCACTTCTTGACACATGGCAGTTGGAATCTGGAACCCCCCCCCCCTCCCCCCCCCCCCCCCCCCCCAAAAAAAAGACTGTAGAGGCTCGGTCAATTGAAAATGTCAAGACTGAGATTGATGGAGCTCTCGCGCCCCTTGCCCACATATATTATCAGGTGATCAACTTATTTTGTGCACTGGAAAACACTGGGCCTCAGGATGGTGGTCCTTCGAGCACTACACACATCTCTGTCTCATTACCAGCTCCATTTTGAGTGAGTCGGTAGATGAAAAGAACAAACTTGTATTTAACTTAATTTACCACCAATCTTCGCTTCAGGACAATCCAAGCATTTCACAACCGCTGAATTGCTCTTGTATTGTCGATCAATCTGGCTGCCAATTTGCACACCACAAGGTCTCGCAAACAAGCATGAGCTAAATTCCCAGTTAATCTGTATTGATGATGTTGGATGAGGGGATGAACGTTGGTTAGCATACCAGAAGAACACTCCTTCAGTTAGTGTTGTGAATCTTTCATGTCCACCTCAATAGGCAGTCAGAGTCTCAGCTTAACTTCTCCACGAAAAGACAACCCTTTTTATAAAAAAAAAAATGCAGAATTTCTCGGGGCTGGAACTGAAATCCCAAAGTGGAGCCTCTCCCACAATCTTATGACTCAGATGTGTGATTGCAAGCACTGACCCAAGCTGAACTCAGAATTCACGACCAATGGGCATTGTATTGCACTTTCGAAATGAAGGGACTTGCAATTCATTTTGCCTTGACCTGTAAAAAGGGGAGAAAGGATTCAAAGAATGTGTCTGTATGCTCTTGTATTGACTCCTAGATTGGTTCTTGGGTTCATTTAATGTTTCATAACTCCTAATGTCAAAGATGCAATTCTCCTGCTGTTTGCATGGATTTGTAAATCCCAAAAATCTGACCTATGTTCCAACCGCAGTGGAGACTCATTTGTTGTGGGATTTGTAAGCTGCTGCTAGATTTACTGGTTCTACTCCTGATTTACTGAACATCCAGAGATGGTTATGATTTTTGACCGTAGTATCAAATGTCCAATTAAAACGCGGCGAAATCAAAGACCCATAATAATGCCATTGCACTGCACAACACAGAAAATGGGTGTCTGTATTCCCTGTTGTCCTCTTACAGTCCTTCAAAGACTGGTGCCTGGTGAATAATACAGCGGGGAGCATATTGCAAGGAGGTTGGTATAATGTTGCTGTCCCAAAACCAAATTGAAAACTCGGCAAGATAAAAGTGCTTAAAATCTGTCTAGTAAGGCTCCATTGGGTTGTGTTTTAAAGCTACAGAACCAGTAATTTCCATGCGTCTGCCCCCCCTCCCCCCCAATCTGTTAGCAAAGAAAAAGGTGGTAGACTCTCTCACTGCCAGTAATGCAAGAATGACACTGATTTGCTGCTGTTTCCGGCATGTACTGTGAACATTTTTAAAGGATATAATCAAAACTCTCTTATTCCCCCCCAAAAATGACTTGCGTATTTCCACTTGCAGGGGGAGGGGGGAAGGGGAGCGGAATCTAAACAAGCGGAGGCTTTCTGAGAATGCAAGTCTGTGCTCTGGCAGCATTCCTTGGTGAGGAAATGAATTGCCACACCAATCACTGTTGTGAAATCTGCAATTAGTTTAAGGTTACAGCTGTAACATTTTATACTTGCTCATCCAAGGTACTATTTTCACTGAGTCGTAGTCAGGAAAGTTTCAATATTGCAGGGCAACACCTTTTCAGGAATGGTAGCAATGGTTTTATGGAGTGATGCCATGAATAATGGCGGAAAATTGAACAGGTTTGAATCACTTTCTACTATGTTAAGGTGACTCGGAATTTCTGAAATTGTGGCTTACTGATTATACTGCTGCCAAAACCTGTTCCATTTGTGGTGGAGAGAGTTTTTGTTTGGTTCCTGGTTTTGGAAATGTTTTGCTGTGAACGGGTTCTATTTTGTGTTTTGGTGAATGGCCAGTTCTCTTACAACCAGAGCTCTAATTTTCTGAACCTTCATGCAATCAATGGAGCCTTGCTGGGGCAAGAGGGGTCATTAAATAAGGCATGTTTTATGGCAAAGGAACATAGTGGGCAAAGGGAGGTTAAACTTGTAGGCAGTACCAGTCTCCATGTAATTTGCTAATTTTATTCCATCAGGTCCCATGCTGATTTGTATGTTTTTCAAGCTGTCATCACACTCCTGACTCGCCTTGTCCGCTTAAAACCGATACATGACTAACTCACTACCCTGGCCTACTGAAGTTGGATTTTTTTAAAGCTCTGTTTCTGTAGCTAAAGTTGTGTTTTTTCCAGCAAGTATTGATATTTAGCAGCATTTCTCTTCTTGCAAAATGAGTCTCTGTTGCTGTGGGGGGAGCTATTTGTAGATAAAGCTGTGTTACTTTGACCCAAAAATTGCTTTAATTTTAAATTGGTGCTTTTTGTTTTTGCAAGGCTTTGCATCCGTATTGTTTGCTGCTGTATTTGAAGTGGGAGCAAATGAAGTTTTGCGGAGGGGAATGAGGGTTCCCCTTGCATTTGGTGTCCTCATGAACTACTGCGCTTCCTCATCTAAACTTACAGCCAGGTGCACTTTGTTGGATATGATAGTGTAGTAGTTCTGGTACTGGATAGCCACCCAGAGGTCATGCATTCAGATCACACCATGGCAAGTTGTGAAACTGCATTCAATAAATCTGGTAATTAGTAGGCTAGCAGCAGGAAAAATTACCATGGATGCTGCCGCTCAAAAATAGGCAATAAATGTGCTTAGCCAGCTTGCCTGCATTTTGAGAACAAATGTATATCTTTTTAAACAAATGAATGAATACCCATCAAGTTGAATGTGTTTTCAAAAGGGCTAGTCATTTGTGTAAACCTAGGTTTTTCAGCCTCTTGAGCTATAACCAGAAGTAAAGCATAAAATCGATAACCTAATATGGACAAAAATACACACTTGTCAACTGTTGATTGAAGAAGTTCATGTAGAGAGCCTCATCAAGGTGCCCCTCCATGATATTTGTGATCAGGCCCCTGATCTTTGACCCAATTGCATCCGTATCACCATGCAGGAGAAAACATTAGATGCTTATTAGAAGTGGGTATGCTGCAATTGGTTGAGTATGCAGCAGTTACTTTGACCCAAAAATTGCTTTAATTTTAAATTGGTGCTTTTTGTTTTGCTCGGCCCATTCTGCTGTACACTGTACTCTCACGTTGGTGTAAAGCGTATCGCTCGTTCATTGCAAGCTTCTGTTAAATATCTTGCTTTAATTGTTGTGGTTTCTTTGGGAAGATCCACTTTGTTTCTTTTAAACACTTTGTATTGAAACAGTATGTTGAAAAGGTAACGGGGATATTTTTGTGAATTTTTCACTAACTTGTGTTACAGAAGGTCTGTATTTTCCTTTTGTATTTTCACAAAGTGGATGTAAGTAAACAGTGTAGCAAGTCAGGTACAACAAGTGTGTGGTGTTGTGTTGCACCCTCCTATTTGGGGAACCACCTATCTTTTGTATGCAAAGTACTTTCTGTCATTGGAAAATAAGTTTTAATACAGATGAAGACCAGAAGGATTAAGGCAAAGCAAGATCAGATAAAGATTAGAATAAAGCCATGGGGTGATAAACACAAGAAAGAAGTGATAAACTGAGTGCAAGGCAATAAAAGATGAAGTGACATTAAGTGAACCGAGATTGGCGTGCAAGGGGAAGACAGTAAGGGACCAAGTGAAGGCTATCCATATTGTGGTAAATCGGTGTTCTGAAGATATTTAAAATTAAATAGAATGAAAGTGCATTCATCAGGGGACTAGACATTTTGTGATCATGAAAATGAACTTCATAAAAATCTTAATGTACGATCCTGACGTAGTTTTAATGTGTTTCTTTAGAACTAGATGTCCTCATCTCTCCATTCTGCTGTCTGCAATGCTATATAGCTTTGGAAATGCTTTAACATTTTGGATTGCAGGGTCACTGATCAGTTTACTTCTAAAGCTCTTCCTGGTTTTAATGTTTGAAAAATAGGCAAAATTGATCATGTCAATCATGCAAGTCTGGATAGCCACAATTTAAACCCAATTTCCAGCAAATGAAAACCAAAGGTTTTTTGAACTTTGAAGCAAGAGAACAGCTAAACAACACCTATTTTGGGGGGTGCTTATAAAATAATTTAGATTATGCAGTAGTTACAATTTAAAGTAAAATAGAACAGATTGGTGGAAGAGAGGATAAGGTGAAATGCTGAGCAGTATTGGTGTTTTTTTTTAATTGTTAGTGTTTTAATGGGTCGCATTAATATAGTAATGAGCCTACTACTAATACTTGCGCAGTGATTTAATTGCAACTTTAGCATGCATAATGCATATGCCAAGAACACAACTAGTCAGCTCGGAGTCTGAAATTTCCCTGAATATAGTCTGCTTTCTTGAGCATTAATTTTATTTTTATGGTTAATGCACACTTAATCAAAAGATTGACTTCTCCCTTCTCATTTTTGTAAATGGTGGCCATTCATTCACATAAGCAGATCAGTTTAATGTGACATTAATCATTAACTGCTAAAGTCTAGCCAGATCTATAAATATATGTTCTTTTAAGCTGCGATTGTAAATCTAAGTAGAGCTGGAACAAAGTTTGAAAGCTCAGTTCTTTGCACATTCAATTCTAGTTTGAAGCTGCAGCCCTTGGTGCTCTTCTGTTTCTCTTGGCCTGTGTTTGTTGCCCCTAGCTATGATTTGATTGCTCATAGACTGATATTTGGATCTTCCACCAGCCAAAATGGCGGTTTAAATTTTTTTTTTCAGGAAAATGCTTTTTCATGCACTTAAGACTTAAATTTGTTGGGAGTTAAATACTTGGAAGGGAAGTTAATACAGCAAAATTGCCACTTAACCCTAAATAGTCTGAAAAAGATTGATCTGTTTGCCCCTTTATTTGCCGGTTTGTTGCCTTGTTCCTGGGTTTATGCTGAGACTTGCCATTTATTATGTAACAGTCCCCACCATTTAAAGTGTCAATGTTTAAAACGGGCAGTCACTTATATCGTCCAAAAAACACTAACCATTATCCATTTGCATTATCAATTTCAAAGTTGCTGGTTCTAGCGTCTTAAGTGCTCTGTTTATTTCAGGCAGAAACTGCTTTATTAAGGGTCTCTGACAATTTAATTAATTGTTATCTTCCTTTCTCACACTGATCATTGTGGAACTTTATTTCAATTAAACTCCAATTTTTATATCTAATTAAACTAGGTGGATTCTGTGAATTACAGGATTTAAATTTATCGGGTCTCCTGGTTTCCATGTTAGTCAGTTTAGAGTCAATTTCTCCAGGCGGAGTGCTGTTGGCTCAGGTTAACAACCTGACCTGATCTGACTATATTTTAAGTGTTAGTCCATGCAGTCGTTGGCCAAAGAGCGGACATGGTGAAAGCAGATGGGATTATGGAACAGGGAGCAATCCTGGTCTAAACCACTCACCTGTGTTCTTTGAAGATGGGAAATCGGATTGGTTGTCTGGATAGCCACAATTTAAAGCCAATTCAAAGCTCTTCCTGTGCCACAATATCAATGTTTCTATGAAATTGATTTTGTACAGACTTTTTGTCAGAATATCAATCGCCAATAGAAAACTAATGTCTTTTCTTTATCTCCCCTGCGATGAAAAAGATTTTCATTAAGATTGGTCACTCAGCAAAAAAGTAAGGAGCAGAGGCATTTTACACCCATATTACAGCGCTACCCAGTTATACTGGTCTTTGAGTATAGTGGGCAAATCGTGTTCATAGTGAAGATGCCCTCCATCATATAGTGTGGAACTATCACAGTACTAAAGGACAGATCTCACAAACAGGGCTTCTATGAGGCTTTGTGGGCTATAAGCAGTAGCTGCGACCTCGTGGCCTGGCACACCCTCAGCCAGCTTCAGTGGGGACTGTAGAAGGGCTACTTGCAGTTCCGTTCACAATTCCTCTGATAATGAAATAGCTCATTGCCAGCCTAGAGCTGGGCCTGAACAGCAGCATGGCTCACGCTGAGCAGCGACAGATAACATTTGCACCACAAGAAGTATCAAGTAATGGTCATTTCCCCGACTTTCAGTGGCACTGCTATCTCCGAGTCCCTCGACCATCAACATCCGGGGAGAGGGTCACTATTGACCAGAAGCTTTATCAGACCAGCCTTATCAACAACGTGGCCACAAGAGCAGGTCAGAGGCTGTGTACTTTGTGGCGAGTGATCAAAGCCTTGCCACCATCTACAAGGCTCTAGACTGGAGTGTAATGGAATACTCGCCTGGGTGGAAGAAGCTCAACACTACCCAGGACAAAGCAATCTGGTTGACCTACACTCCTGCCACTGAACTCTATGTCCACCCCCTCCACCATTGGTGCACTGCGACTGCAGCTACTCACCAAGGCTACTTTTGACAGCTCCTCCTAGCTAATAGACCTTTCCCACTAAGAAATCACCTGCTCTTTCCCTACCATGTCATAAACTATCCTGACTTGGATATTTACATCTGTTCCTTTTTTGTTGCCGGGTCAAAGTCCTGGAATTGCCCACCTAACAGGTGGTGAGGACTTTTCTCCTTGTGCCATTGCAGCCCTTGGATTATCCTACAATAAATGGGCCTTACCAACATTGCTCAACATTGCTAATAAATTTAAAAACAAATCCAGCAGGGATAAAGCTCAAACCACTGTGAAGCTATGGGGCTACTTTGCAGAAAAGTAAAACATTGTCACGTACCGTTCTGTACCAATTTCAGACTCCCTGAGCTGTTTTGAATGGATAGCTAGCCAATTAGATGAGCATTTTGACGTGTGTAAATTAGGATTATATGTGTGTGCCAGTGGCTGTACATATGATAGTGCATTATATTTAGCTCTTTTTAATCTCACTTCCCATATTGTGTTCTAGATTGCAATTACCCGTCTTCTATTTCCTCACCATAACACAGTTTTAAATTAATTTATGGTTTTCTTGTAAAGTTTTAAAATCAGATGCTATAGTTAAAATGTCTTTAATGTGGACCTGCTTAATATGTGGCATTTTATTGATTTAAATTATAATCTAGGTCATTACTTGTATATAAAAAAAACTATGAAAAGCTTGTAGAATCACAGAAATAAATGTGGAGGGACAGAAGAACCTAGTGACTTGCAGAATGTAATTGGGACAAATCATAGAACATAGTAACATGACATTATTTCTCTTACATTCTTGTAACTGCAAATTAAAGATTCTGATGTATTTCTGGCATGATGTTTTGCATGTTCCAAAATGCTAATGTAATTGTAATCCTTGGCCTACTAGCAGTTCCAGAAAATTCTGTACTCTTGGCTAGCTGATTTCAGCAATGATATTTAAAATAAAATTAATATCACAATAAAAGCTCCCCTGATGGTTCAGCAAGTTTCTGCACCGGTATCAGAGCCATACAGGCCAGGAAATCCCCCTGGCTTCGGTCTTCAATCTGTACAGAGTCAGTAGATTGACGGTAGTGAGTCCGATTTGGCCTCTGCACCCTTGTTGGGAAGGGGAAATCGGTTGAGGCTCCTACTCGTATATATTCGACAGTCCCTAATGGAAGTCTACAGATTGATATCAGCTGAGGAGAAGATGGAGCTTGGCTATGATGCCGCTGGTAGTTAAATAGCCTGCTGACACTTATCAAAGGTCACTGATGAATAATGACCTAGTACTGATCAACACACTGGAACCAAATCTTATTCAGATTTGATGCTTTGAGGAGGGGACAAACTTTGGTACAGAAAGTAATACGGTAACTATGTTTAACTCCGAACTCAGGCATTTTATTACTGTAATAATACAATAGTAAAATATACAATTTATGCCTTTCAAATTTTTTTCTGGTGTGATCTCTATATTCATTTTATTTTTTAACATATAGATTTAAAATCTCACCTGTTCTCCTATGCCTCCACCAATCTATGCTCCATTCTGGAACAGGAACCCACATCTGAAATTCTGTCTGGCTGAAAAGCCAGCTGGAAACAGATTCCAAAAGACCAATCAAGAGAGCGAACATTGAAATTTGACCTGCTTGCATTGGAACAGCTAAGTGAAAGGCTGCCCTTTCAAAATAAATTGTCAGCCATCCAGGGGAGCAGTCATGCCATAATGAGTTATCGTGGCGGTGATGGCCCGAGGGTTAACGGGCTTTAAGTACAATTTTGTACTACCAGTATGAAATGGAGAAAAAAAATTGGGTGTTCCCATGGATATTTGATTACGTTTTGAAGGCTGCACCATCAAAAGTACACGTAAAGATTACAGTTCTTAATGTACTACCTAAAGTAATTGCACGTCAGAGCAATTCATGACGTGGTGCTTTGAGACACTTGAGATCTGATAATGGACTGTGTAAATGTAAGTTTTTTAACTCCAAGTGCTATAAATTTAAGAATCTGTAGTTCCAGGTGGCATAGCATGTTGCAGTAACGCAGTGTCAAGAGTTGTAGGGAATGTTTTGATTTGTGCTTGTGATTCTGCAAACATAGTTCCTGAATTTGGCCATGCTTTCGGGGGCCCTGAGCAGAGGCAAGGTACTTCCCCTGCAAAGAGGGGAGCTAGCGGTTTAGCCACTTCTCGCTTAATTGATTGATGGAGAGCAACATTAACAGAAGTGTGTGAGCAATCATTTTTCTGCCTTCAGTGTAGGAAAGATGTGATGTTGGAATGAAAAGGAGAAATAAATTACATGCTGTGTAGTTATGCTTCTCATTCTGCTTTCAAAAACGAAAGTCCAAGAACATTTAAACAGGTGCTTGAATACTGAGGTTTTCAAAGTGCAAACGGTTGAAATAATCACTGGCCATTTACATTTGGGACAAAAGTGGATATTTGCTACCTGTGCGTAGATAGGAGAGCACGGTCAGCATCCGACATGGTCTCTGGTACATTATACTATGAGGGCAATTATCAACATTCACAGGTATTTGAGCAGTTTTAACGATCACTCAATCTTCTGCTGGAGCAGAAATATCATTAGCTCCGATATATTATAATTTAAGTTCCTTGCTTAGAATTTGAACTGTAGGCCTCTTTTAACATAAACCTGTCAAGTCTTATGCTGGTATAACGAATTACTTCAAGAAGCAGTGGTTTTATAACACCATGCGCTCCTGATGAAGTGGAAACTTTACATTTTTTTGTTGTGGCACAGATTCCACAGCACCAAAGCAATAAGCTAGGCTTGAACATGTGTGATTGTTAATTTGCAATTCAAGACTTTCTGGCCGCTGAACCTTTTCTAAAGGCCGCTGAAAGTCCATACAGACATGTGATTTGAAAATTGCCTTGCTTGCTTGAAACTGAACCGTGGAAGTGCTGTGATCAGAGAGCACGGTGACCAGCACTTGCTAGCTCTGGGGTCTCCAATACAAGTCACTTTTAGGTGGATTTTAGTGCTGCCAGCACTGCTACAGACGTTTAGATTGTCTTCAACAGAAGCTTTATAAAGTAAAAGCACCACATCTTGGTCCCCCTTGGAATAGTCTGGCCAATTTCAAACTTTATGCAGTCAGTATTTGAGATATCTCACACTGACTTGGAGCAATGACTGCTTTCACAAATCTTACAGAATCAATTTAACTTCCATATTCGTTTGGGAGAGTGCAATTATATTTTATTTCAAAGCTATTAGACTTCTAGTTTTTTTAATTGGGCAAGTAGAAAGTAGAGAGTCTTGTAAGCAGAGAATACGCTATGCATAAAAATTAGGATTCCTAGAAAAAAAATATGCAATATTAGCTTGACTCAGATGCAACTTGCCATAACTGACTAATGGCGGTGTGCGCCTCTGATATCTTGCTGTTATGATATGGAAAGCATTAAAAACCTACCAGCTTTATTATTACAGATATTGAAACTTCCCAAGAGATGAGACTTATTTTGGGATTCATATTTTATAATGAAAATTTGGATATAAAAGAATCTAGTTGATGCTGTTCCATTGTTGGCTAGAAGTTGAATTGTTTTATTTTCTGTACACAGAAAGAAGACACAGTACATCAAGCAAACCACCTGTGACCCCTCCATCATCTTCTGCATACTCTTATCCTTCCACGCTCTCAAAAAACAGAAGCAGTAGTGATTGTGGGAACAGTCGCTCTTCTGGTGGAAACTGTGCTTCATCCAGCTCTAAGATACAAAAATCCCCCAAAGATAAGCTTCACATCAGTGCTATGAGCAGACCAGTTTACCTGGTTCACCCTAGCAAGATGCACCATGATAAAAAGTTAGTGCATGCTTTTCTTTTTGGTTGTTGTATTTTGGTTTCACAAAACATTTCTGCTGCAGTGTTTTCCCCACAACAGACGGATTTTTTTTTTTTAGCACCACGGTTTTCAGCTTATCTGCATCCTCGATAGCCAAGGTTCACAAAACAGTTAGGATGAACATTTCCAAATTAACCTGGAACTATCTCCTGTCCAGTAAGGTGACTGTGACCCTTTCCTGCACATTCAGTAGCTTGGGTTCTTTGACTATCAGACTGGTTTGTCTTGGTTCACATCTTGTTGATGGTTAAGCAGTGCAGAAATGTCTTGTTTAAATGTAGTACGTCACTGTCCAGAATGTTTGTACTTGGTCCATTTCTTCATCTATTCCCTCACCCCCAGAAACAAAACCCAAAAGTGTGTGCAAGCATTTAGACATCTAAGTGTACTCTGGTCCCAGTCAGTTGTGGTGTTGATCAAATTTGGCTAAGTGGTATACGAATGTTAGTTTTTTGCTTTAAAAGATTGTTTAAATCAGTTTATTCAGATATCTGAAACACTGTTGAAAGAATCTTTCTAAAACCATGTTACTACAACTCAAAACATTTATAGAAAGCTTGGCAAATTGCTAGTTTATATACTCATGATACAATTTGGGATTTTATTTAAGTTTAGCCAATGGAAATTAAATTCTTCAATATTTATCAAACACTAGGAAATTAATGTCTTAATTTGAGAAATCTTTGTATCTGAAAGCTTGGCTGAATGAAGTTTTAGGAAATTTAAAAAAAATAAATGGTTAAAGAAAAAAATGGAAATCTGAAAACATAAAATGCTGGAAACATGAAGGGTTACACCCCAATAGTAATGTCTTTTCTGTTTACCGATGCTGACTGATCTGTTGGTATTTCAAGCATTTCCTCTTTCTGTAACCGTTTATTCTGCTGATCTATCTGATCAATTTAGTAGGCTCACTTTATTGCAGGTATTTAGGAATGTTGTTGGAAGTACTCCTTGCCATGCTCTCTAATTGTTTCCTCATATTATATAGATTATATGATTTTATATATGTTGTGTTCCTTATAAAATAGATCTCCATATTTTTCATGCCTTGTGGGGTGTTGCCTGAGCTGGGATTCAGCACCATCCTCATTATGCTTTCCAGGAATAAAAAGCCAGGGAATGCTACTGGGATGGAGCTATCCCAGCACTTGTCTACAGGACTTGCAGTTTTAAAAGAATCATTTTGAGGCTGGGATGTCCCCACTTAATGTTACTATGAGTGACCCAGAGATAGAAAGAAAATTGGGTTGGTGGGGGGGGGGGGGTTGAGGTGGGGAAGGTGGAAGAGAACATGGAAATAGAACAAGGGGGTAAAAAGAAACAGAGAAAAAAAAGACTCTGAAGCAGAGCAACAGCAAGTAAATGCTTCATCTTTCCAGCCTTTTCTTTCCCTCCCCCTTCAGCCTTACTTTTTTTTAAAATTTCCTCTATTTTACCACATACCGCCTTTTCCCAAGAAGCTGAACTGGAGACTTGGCCCAGGCCTCCAGTAATGCCACTCTATACTCAACAGCTAGGAGCTGCATTCTAGTGACTGGGGTGCGTATCTTGTCCTCGCCTCCATGTCATAGAGAACTGTCTACCCTTCACACTGCAACACTCAATAGCGGTATAAAGTAATCAAGCACACAGTCTCATGCCTATTACTCTATGGTACAATGTTGGAACATTCCTATGTGTGGCCCTCAAGCAAGACATCAATTGGGATTGTGGTTCTTGATCAAAATATTGAGTACCAAGTGGATGTTCCTATCACCTGGCCCACCTGGGGAATCTTCAGGTTAGACAAGGGCAGTGTTGGTTAAAAAGGGAAGTGGACTTGTACACTCCCATCCAAAAATACAAAGGTGCAATTGGTAAAGCACAAGTGTCTAAATATTTGCTTTAGGTACAGATAAAAATCTTTAAAAGTTGTCAGGCTAAGCTGTTTCCTAGCTGAGACAGCAGACCTCTTGGCCTCTGAACATTTATGGAGTGATGGCTCTGGTTAAGAGGTTAGCAAACAGTAAGAACATACTTTTAAAATAAGCGTATATTTTTATAAGGAGTGTTCTAGTTCAGGATCTATATATTTTTAATCCTGACTGGAAATAGTCAGTAGAGGAGCTGGTTATCTTAAACTTCAATTTAAGACCAAAGGTACAAAATGTGCAGTGTGTTTCATTTTTTTAAAAAAAATCATCATATTCTGCAGCATGACTTCAGTGGTTAAACCAGAGAAGATGCATCCTAATGTGAAGATTGATGGCACATCATTGAAAATGATGCCAGTTCCTATTAATTCCACCACTGTGAGTGCTTCAATAAAAGCTGGCCTTAATTGTCCTACAATACCAAAGGCACCCCTGCCCTCCACTGGACAGATACCCAATGGTAAAAATCTTCTGTCAACTCCTTCATCCTCAGAAAAGAAACTTGAAGATGGTAAAAATATCAAGAAGTCCTCTTCTCATAAGCGATTGTCAGGTGAGTCCTAATAGACATTTATAGTACAGTGGAGCCGCTGTAATTTTTTTGGGATATCAAATAACTATGCTTTAAAAATTCATTTGTTGAAAACGAACCTAGAAGTTGCGGAGGACAGTTAGGACTTAAACATCTCAACTGTATCATCTTTTACAATGTATTTGGTTTATTTGTCAGTGTATTGTTTTTAGAAGGGAAAGATCACACCTGGAAAATCCTCCTTAACTTCTTTGAAGATATTATGGATAAAGTAGATGGTAGGATTCTCTACTACAGGGATGGTCGGCTGAATCAGCTCTCCTTTTAACTCAAACGTAGTTCTTTGCACTTATTCGGACTGATTGTTCAGAGCAGATGTGTGTGAAACATATGTTAGCCATGGTAAAACAGGCAGACTTCCTCGCTTTCTGATTTGGGTAAATACATTTTGAATCATCAGTTACTTAATTTTAACTTGAATGTGCCATCGTATTGATTGGCAGAGGCTTTTGAACAGTAAACAAACATGGAGCAAAGTGGAAGCAGCACTGCTACTATACCACCACAAACCTGTAGAAAAGAAACCAGTGTACAGGGGCCGAGTTATGAGGGAAGATTACCAAACGTCAGTCACCACAGTCTGGAGAGAGTATAATTGTCAAGTAAGAGACCAAGTGAACATATAGAGAGTTCTGATAGCTCGGCTGAGAAGTACACTACCCAGTGGGGAGTTAAGCTATTCAGACCAGGAAAGTTTGATCCCCAGTATGTGCTGAGTTAACTGATCCCGATGGGGCAGACATAAGGTTGTTACAATCAGCCTCTCTCAAAATTGGGTTTTGCGCTAGATATTCTCTCTGGTTCATGATCGCCAGTCACTCTTGTAAGCTGACCTCACATCCTGTAAGATCTGAAGTGCATCGTGTTCTGCCCAATATCTAGTTTAAATAACAGTAAAACACTTGCTTCATATACTGGCTACTGAAATATTGCATATGCCACATGTGCATTCTCCAGTCTTTATGAAAGGTGACTGTAAAGCACTTCATCGACATGAGGCACAACTGCAGTAGTTTTGAAGGACAGCAGCGTGGGGGTGGGAAGTGAAGTGGAGAGAGATAATGGCAGTTTTCAAAGGAGGGTAATAACCAATTGGCCGTGCACCTTGAGAACATTGGTAATAATGGCAATTTGGAAAGGGAGGGGGCAGTGCCTGAGGAGAGGGAACCATTTGCAATATTAGCTAGCATGGGAGGCAGGGAGAGGTTTTTTTTTGAGTCAAAGGTTCGCCTTATCAGCAAAATATTTGTCGGGAAATTAATCTTAAAATGTCAGGCCAGCAGCAGAATTTTTCCTGACAGTTTAAAATTTTTTTGTAAATAATGGTTCTCCATGAACCAGGCAAAAACAGAAAATCAACAGTACTACACACTTAACATCTTTTTTTTGATAGAACGGGAGTTTGACCCAAACAGACACTGTGGTGTTGTCGATCTTGAAACCAAGAAACCATGTACAAGATCTTTGACATGCAAGGTAGGTTACTGTTGACTTTTGTGTTGTTTTCTTTGCTAAGGATTCATGATAGTTTGACTTGTGTGGTCACTGTTGAGAGAACAGAATTACTTTGCCACTAGTTAAACATAATTTCTGAAGCTATAATTGGGCCTATTTTGTTAGTAAATTTTCATGCGAGCTGTCATTTGATTTACAAAGTAGTAGCTGAGATCTGGTTGGGAGTACAGGAAGACTGGAGGAGGGCTAAATGACAGGATTTCAGAACATAAAACTCAAACTTCCTTTTCTCTCATTGGGTTATCCTAAAGTTTGTGGCAGATGAATTGTATTGAAACACTGAGGGGAAAAAGAATTCCAAAAATAGATAAGTGAAAAGATGATTGTTTGGCCTTGTTTGTACACAGCAAAGTGTTTGCTCATTCAGTTTGATTTTGCACATTTAACAGTGTATTGGGTATTTGTCAGCTCATTTCTAATATAACAATGCTTTATGTATCCTTCATTACAAAAATAATTTGAGTAAAAAATGTATTTCTGTAAACTTCATTAAGTGTTCAATATTTGCAGATAGGCATTGATAAATACACTTAATGGCTATGTAATGTTATTATATTTAAAGGAAATGTTACAGCAAATATTTAATGCCTGCATTCATGTGAATTTATTCTCTGAAATATTCAGACACATTCCTTGAGCCAACGGAGAGCAGTACCAGGTCGTAGGAAACATTTTGACCTTTTGTTGGCTGAGCACAAAAACAAACCCAGGGAAAAAGAATCGCATCGAATCTCTGAGCATCATCACCAGGCACCCCTTCTCAGGGAATCACATCCCTCGCCATCTAAAGCTTCCCAGGAATTGCATCAGAATTCCCATGGAAATGTTGCATCGGATGTAAAACAGACGGTGTCTGGCAAAACCAAACTTCACAATTCAAGTCTTCCAAGGTATGATGACTTTTAAATTTGAATGTGCTGTGGTCAAACTCTTCTTTTTAAAAATTTAAATGAAGCATAGTGGGGACAAAGCTAATCGAAACTTCAGCTTTTTGTGTAAAACGCAAGATGTTATTGGGATATCGATTTCCTTTTAAATAGGGCAAACAAAAAAAAAGTGGAAATTCTGGGGCAGTGGGAATAATGCATACTGAGAACCAGCCATTTGATCCCAGCGTTGCAGGCCACTCAAACTTATGGCTGTGTGAATACAGCTGGGTGTTTGGAGTCGGGTCGCCAACCCTCCAGCATTGTCCTGGAGTCTCCAGGAATGAAAGATTAATCTCCTGGTCACTGCCGCGAGCAACCAGAGAGAAAAATCATGAGCATTAAAGGGGAAAAAAGTGGCTTTTTTAAATGTTCTTTGAACACTTTCATTTATTAGTTAATAAATACATTGGAGATGGGGGGTGGGGGGAAGAAAGGGTTATTTGGGTGAGGTGGTTGGAGGCAGGAGCTCGTGATAACCTCCAGGAATACGTCCAACCAGAGTTGGCACCCGCAATTTGGATGGTGCACAGCATAGAAGCATAGCATGCAAGCAGGGCGGTGAAGGTAGAAACTTGAAATTTAGGACTTGCACTGTTTAAGCTGTATTTTCTGCCTGCCAGCCAGCCACAGTGCAGTGCTTTGTGGAAAGTCATACGAAAGCTCTAGATACTTGACTTTTCATACTATTACGATGTGTAAATATATCAGTCATATGATTGTTCCAGAACAGGCCTTTTTATTTCTGAATCTTGTTTCCAATCTATAATAAGTTTATAATGCACTGAATCTGTGCTATGAATGTACTGAGCTTAAATATTTTTCTTTAATGCATAATAGGAAAATATGGGCATTATTAACTTGTTTCTGAACTTTGGAATAGACTATCTTCAGAATTGCTTGAATCTTCCTACTCTGGTTGATGACGTTCCTTTCTGCCATCTTGATTCTTCAGAGCATTGTTCCACTTCCCATTCAAAATCATTATCAATTCAAGGATTGCAACACATTCAGATTTGTTTACAGAATACAGTACGAGCTGCTCAATGAATCATTAAGTTACCTCTAATTTCACTTAACATGAATGCATCACAACTTAGTGAAAATGGTTGTATAAATGAAATGACTGGAAGCTTTAATGCCTATTTTCAAAGAAAGAACATTTTGTCCTGAGACGGTTAGAGGTGGTTATGATGGTGACCCCTGGCACTTTGTGATAAACATGTAGTTGGACAGTTTTATTAAGTTATTAAAATCAGCTATATAAAATACCAATTAAAAATAGGCAATATATTAAATGGAAACTCTGAATGTACGAGTGTGCCCTGGCACTTAAATCCCCAAATGATTTGCTTTGGAAGTTATCTGCCTTGTTTTCCCAGTTGAAGGCAGCTACTTAATAGGAATGGGGGAGGGAAGGGGAGAGAAAATCATAATACTGCACACCATGGATTTATGTACTAATGAACCAACAGACTGGATTTGAAGTTCATTAGAAAAGTTTTCACATACACAAGAATTGCATTTAAGAATCTTATACTTGACACTAGAATGGGGTGAAAATTCTCCCAATGTGAAACATCTCATGTTGCTAAATTGAATTGACATTAAATGTTTCATTGTTCCAACATTTTGTTACACCACTTTCCTTAATGTGCCCCATTTTGATTGTACCTGTGCTGTACAGGTATTCAATAGCATGGCATTGTAACCTTGAAATTTAAGAACAAATTTTCACCTTGTTCTCAATCTAGGAATCTTGCTGATTGCTGCAAGTCATGCTCTTCAAATACTAGGTTATTTTGATGTTTTAGTTTTGCTAAATATGACCAAGTAGTCGAGCTTAGTGGCAGTTTCTTTTTCACTGAATATTTGAACACAACCAGCACTCCAGCTACTATATATTAGTTGGCACAAGTACATTTCTGAGGAGCTTAATACCTATGTGATGGAAAGGCATTGAATGCAATAAATATTCAGAGTGTAACCGTGTCGAACTGATGATCCCATGTTTCTGTGCCACTTATTCTACTTATTACAAAAGTGCTTGTGGCATGGGGTGCTTGTTTGAACAGTGATCGAGCACTGCACACAGTTCATTCATGATCTGGCAAAATAAGCACCATTTGATATGGAGTACTGCTGCTAGGCGCAAAATAGTTGAGGACTGTATTATTGAATTGGCTCCATTTGCGAGTATTTTTTGTGCTATCAAAAATGTTCACATTACTCCAGATATAACTGTTGTAA
The DNA here is from genome assembly GCF_052327205.1 of Somniosus microcephalus. Lineage (NCBI taxonomy): Eukaryota > Metazoa > Chordata > Chondrichthyes > Squaliformes > Somniosidae > Somniosus > Somniosus microcephalus. The sequence goes on along the minus strand of NC_140997.1, from coordinate 185,918,554 downwards.
AAATGCAATGATATGTAGCTCAACCACGCCTCTAACCACTATTAATTGACTTTTTTTGAAGGCCTGCCAGTTGTACATTACAGCACAGTGGCAATACCATTACTGATGCTGCATCGGTACACGAATTTCACCCCTCACTAGTAGGACCAGACTCCGCATCCAGGTTGTCTAGTGATGAGGGAGAATGTGATGAGAAAGAGGAATCTGCAGAAAAACTAGACTGCCATTATTCTGGACATCACCCTAGACCAGCAGCTGTAAGTTTATCAAATTGTTGATGAAATTCAAAATGGAAAAAGTTTTTGACTTGTTAACTGTCCTGATTTTTCCAGTTTTTTGTACAAACCTTGTGCAGCCTACTTACTTGGCATCAGGGGCAGAGTTTCTGCTTGGTTGCGCTAGTTTTTTCGGCATAATTTACCTGAAACCAACAGAAAAGATCGCGGAATTTTAAGTGCCAATTATGTTCAGTGCAACTAGAGTTTCAGCATTCTTTTACACGAGTTTAAAAAAATAGTGCTAGAAACAGGCCCCATCCACAAAAAGGACCACACCAGGGTGAATTAATCACCATTGGGAGTTTCTGCTAATTGCGCCCCTTTGCAGGTCTTCGAGGAGGCTCCAAATGTTATTTTGAGCACAAGGACACTAATAGGAACATTGCAAAAGCTTTTGAATTTAATTTTTTTGTAAATTTACGAAGACACTGACTACTGTACCCCAATATAACTAGCAAATGGTTCTGTTTTTTTGTCATTTTCAGTATGGGTTACTCACAGGTGGAAAATTGAGACTATGATTAAAGATGCTTTTTTTGTGATGAACCCATTTTCAGCTTTATTAATCAAACACCAAGTTACCACTCTTGAATATATTCAAAAAACTGTTTTAAAACGCTGCCCAAGTGTGCTATTTCATGGCAAGTGATATGCAAATGGGTTTGAGTGGAAAATCGGGAGGGGAAAAACACTTCTCAAAACTAGCGCAATTTGCACTGGAATCGCCGATTGCGCCCAAAGCAGAAACTCTTGGCCCAGATACAGCACGTTTCAAGCAGAACTTTTTTTTTGTCTGTGACTATTGAAATTACAATTGTATTATACATTATCTACAATATAAATGGTGTCTCCAATTCCTTCAGATGTTTTCGTTTTAATTGTCAGAATTTTTCTCAACATCCTTGTTTTGAATTAGCTTTGCACCTTTGGAAGCCGGCAGGTTGGCCGAGGCTGCTTTGTCTTTGACAGGCGATGGGACCACTTTCGGTGTGCACTTACCTCTATGGTTGAAAAGCATCTTAATTCACAGATGTGGAAGTAAGTATAAAACAAATGGTTGAGACCTTTTCTTTTTAAGAAAGACTTGCATTTATATAGTACCTTTCATAAGCTCAGGACATCGCAAAGCACTTTACAGCTAATTAAATATTTTTGTAGTATAGTCACAAATGTAATGTTGGGAAACGGGGCAGTCAATTTGCACACAGCAAGGTCCCGCATACAACAATGAGATAATGACAAGATATTTTGTTTTTGTGGTGTTGGTTTAGGGATAAATGTTGCTCAGGGCACCAGGAGGAACTTGCCTGCTTCTCTTCAAAATAGTGCCATGGATCTTTTACATCTACCTGAGAGAGTAGACAGGGCCTTGATTTAACATCTCGGCTAAAGGACAGCAGCTCCTGCAGTCCAGCACACTGTCAGTAATGCACTGATGTATCAGACTAGATAATGTGCTCAAGTCTCTGGAGTGGGACTTGAACCCACAACCTTCTGACCTTAAAGGGTAGAATACTACTACTGAGCCAAGGCTGATACTTCAAATATTGCAATATTTAATTATTATTTAACACTGCTGATGATTTTCCTGCCACAAATGATCCTAAACTGAAAATCTACCCAAAAAATGAGGAATTAACCTCTTCCTGACTAAATCCATCTTCTGGTGGACCAGCTGAGAAATGGCATTGGTAATGGCTGAAGATCTTCCAATGGAGAGGCTAGTACAAATGTAGGGAGTGTGAGAAACTGCAACACAGTGAAATTACATTCATTTTTAAAATCAAAGACAACGAACTCTGAAAATGTGATGTTAAAACTATAGCTTGTTTAATTGAAGGATTTATTAGTGATGAGTAATTTTATTAAGATATAAACTTCAATCAATAAAAGTGTGAACCTTAAATTTCAATTATAGCTGTTAACTGGATAGATATTTGTAGGTGAATTAAATCATCATGGTTTTTCAAAGTCTACTTTTTGTCCTGGATGAGTATTGTGTGTGAAATCAGTTTGAGTATTTTTTTAATAGATATTTTTATGGTAAAAAGTTGCATTCTCTTACACCTGAGCAAAATAATTTGCTTTCTTTTTCTTTCAGAAAAATTCCTCCTGCAGTGGATAGCCCGACATCAGCACAGTCAAACCCACACAGCACTGGCATGAACTCCTCACCGCTATCGCATTACAGTGTTAATGCTGCAGGTTTTATCTCCTCTACGTCATTGTCCTCATCATTGATGACATCTCCAGTGTTAGTTTCTTCGCCATTTATGTCATCCATTGAAAGTAAATCTGTGCTATCATATGCAACTACTCTAAATGCTCACCCTGCTGCCTTGGGCGTCATGGACCCTGCTTATTGTATGCAATCTAGACACGTGTCTTCACCTTCTGTGATGCCTTCTGGGCTTTCTTCAGTTCCTTCACCTGTATTTAATAAACCTCAAAAAGTGAAACCCAGCAAGTCTTTTAAACCTAAAGATCCTTCATCTACCAGCAGTAATAGTAATAGCAACATCAGTAGCAACAGTAACAGCAGCAGTTCTGGAAAGAAAAGAAAAAATATTTCTGCACTGCCACTGCATTCTTCTTCCACTCATTCCACAGAATCTCTGAAGAAAAATTGTGTGAATTCTGGGAGCTTGGGGACCTCTTACTACTCATCTGTCTCCTCATCTTATAGTAGTACACACAATGTTGGCCTCAATTGTACGAACAAGATGAACTCTTTAGGACTCAAACATGACCAATCAGGAAAGGGGCTTCAAATGGGGATCCCTGCAGAATCAATTAAACGGATGAGTGTGGTTATGAACAGTAGTGATTCCACTCTTTCACTAGGGCCATTTGTCCATCAGTCAAATGAGCAGACTGTAAATTTACATGGTGGCTTTTCACATCCACATACCCCACTGGACAAGCTGGAAGGAAAAAAGCGGAAGAGCTCACCAGGTTCCAGCACCATAAACAGTGGTAATAAATCGAACAAGATCGCCAAATCGCCTGTGGTAAACAATGTTCATTCAAAACATCCCAGCGTGATCCCAGGAACACCAGGGCTTTCCAACAACTCTCTCCTTCATCAGGTATGAAATACTGAGAAATTGATAATGAGTGTATAAGCAAGCTGCAGTGCTATAAGAGTAGCTTGCCCCCCCCCCCCCCCCCCCCACAACCACCCAATGGGTGTTAGTTAGGTTTTAGGGTTTGGCAAATATTAAATTTCATTATAATTATGTTGCTATTTGAATTTCATGAATTTCTGTTCTGGACTGACGATGCTTACCTATTTGTTGCTGGAACAACCTACTCATTCTTGGATTCCTACAAGGATGGACTTCCTGGGTCTTTGCGCCAAAATTATAATTCAAAAATTTTACAAGTCCATCTGCCCATATTTATTCATGTGTAATTGTAAACTTGTCATTTACTGTTTATGCTGTATAGCAAACTGATGTACACAAATATCAGTGAGGGACGTTTTGTTTTAAGAATTTATAAGCTACAAAATTGTACCTTTTTATTATCTCAAAATCTTTATTTGGAAAGTCAGAATTAAGAGTCATTGCTTTAATGTAAACTGGAATATCCCAGTGGTAGCATCTACTTGTCTTCCCCACACCCCCTCACCATCAACAAAATTAGTACGGTGCTGCCATTGATGCTCAGGGCAGGTTGGGGAGAAGGACCCTTTATGCACCCTTTTCCATAAGAGGAAAATTCAGTAATACCTGCGGTTATGTGGAAACTTCACAAATTGAATTATTATTGAAGTGCAGCGATTGTTTTTGTAGGCAAAATGGTGTTTGGCCAATGGTGGTTATTACTGCCCATTATTGTTGAATAATTCTTATATTGTCCTTTTATTTATAATCTTGTACAGCAAGGCATCCATTTACAAAAATTATCTATTGAGACCAGCATTCTTGCCAGATAACAGGGTACCTGGGCCTGGTCAACCCAGCTCAGAGTAGTATGTTTGTAGTTGGGCTCTACCAGAAAAAGGAATGGGTGTTCCTACTTCTGCTGAGAATTGTAATTGTTGCAAGCAATATTTCTAATAAACTAGGAAACATAGGAAGTTGTTTTCCTTTTAAAATAATTCGTGTGAAAAATTAAGTGAGGTAGCGATCATCTACTGTTACAATGTGTATTTGATGGTTAATTAAACTGTTCTATATATTGCAGCCAAAGGCTCGACCCTGATAACCAATGCTCTTCTGGAAAAAAACTGGACATCCTTTTGATTTTTTTTTAATAACGGGCACTCTGAACTGCAAGAGGCCTTGGAGTTATCTCGACTTCCCTTGTCCCTCAGGTCTAGAGGTACTGTGGATAGTGGAATCAAAACTGTATACAGGTTCTGAAGCCAAGTTTTTGGAAATGCCACCTTCTATAGTGGCACATTTTAAATTGAGTTGGTTTGGCCACTGCAACTGTTAAAATCAGTATTAAATATTGGGTACGTTGATAGAAGAATGACTACTGATCGATGAGATTTATGCAAAGGTGCAGTTTTTAAACTATTTACCGCTGACAGGTGCATTTGCTGAACAGTTTTGGATTCAGAACTGCCAAGAGTTTAAGAATAAGCATAATGACAAATTAGTTAATGGGGTGTTTCTTTGTTCCAAAGCCCCTTGGCATCTACTGGAAATTTGTATCACAAAGCAGATATGTTGTATTTATTTTTTCATTAGATTTGTGTGTACTGTGTCTACGTTTGAACTAAACAGTTGCCAAGTATGAGGACTTGTGTCAGGTAGTTATTTTGAAATTACTGTTTTATTTTTGTTAAATCTTGGCTTTTTTGAGCAGAAAAAAATTGTGGAACTAAAATGACAAAAATGGGAAGTTACAGTCCAGCAAATGCTATCGAGTTCTGTTTATAGTGATTTATTTTAAGAATTTTGTGTGTAAATTCTAACTGCTCCCTGGTTAGAAATACAGCAGACTGGTGAGCTGAAAGAAATTGCATCATGTTTGGATTATAGATGCAACAATTTTATCTTTATGAATAAAACATTCATGTTTGCTTAAATGAATACATTTTGTACCATGAATATGGTACAAACTGCTGGGGTTCAGTGGCATTTGCAGCTTGGTCTTGCCTGTAGAAAATGGTAAGAAAAAATGATTTTAGTGTACGCTGCTTCCTCCCCTTTTGGCCTATCTGTAGTCCACATAATTTTTGCACTAATAGATTATATCCATACTCCCAACTATTCTGGAATAGATTTTAATAAAAAGGGATACAGTTGTAAATTTTCATGTCAGATAAACACAATATGTGTAAAATCAGGGATTTCAGAATGAAAATTCCACACATTTTTTTAAAATGACCACTTTATTGAAAATTTGGGCACTTTTCAACATTTTCCCTATTGGTCTACACGTTGGAGAGTATATCAGGTGAAAGCAAATGTTTGCAACATCAACTCAGTGTTGCAGCTTTCACTTTCTCCCCAATCTAGATGTAAGGAACAATGTGTGCACAGTATGGAGAATGTGAGCATACACTAACACAATCTGTTGCATTAATCTTAACACAGATTTTTGAGGACAGTGTAGTAAATTCTATATAGACAGATTAAAAAAAATATAAAACTCGTGTATAGTCGAATATACTCTTGGAATCATTGTTGGACAAATGGCAGGAAAACAATAAAAGGAGCCATCTGTTGCAAATGCAATTTCTTGTGGAACAGTTTAAGTTGGTGACCAAGTAATAATGCCATTTCCTTTTGGATTGTAAAGGCTTCTACGGAAATTACTAAAAAAGAAAACTGCTCCTTTCTGCTGTAATAAAATGGCACACCTTCTGCATCCAAGTAGATATTTTTAAGACTGGCTTTTACTGAAGCTTACTTGTTCCTTTGGGACATCTATCAATTGTAACTCACAGTTTTCTTACCCCAGTTTTCAACAAACTAAGAGATAGAGTATGTCACAATTTTTGTACCTTTTTATTTTGAATTTTCTTGTTTAATGGATTATACAAAAGTATGGAAATATCCCTATTTCAGAATGCATATTTTGTTAAAATTGTACATATTAAATATGTATTTTTGCACAGGTCATTTTCTTATATCCAGTTTTGGTACAATTTTGAAATCATCTGGTATTTATTTATTTAGGAATTAATAAATAACAGGTAAAAAGTACCTTATTGTTTAGAGATTCACTGCCCAGCCAATAATGCAAAATACCTACAGTATAAGATTTATGGGGCACTTTTTATAAAACTTTTGTCCATTTTGGAATTTGGGAGTGAAATGATTTATTTTTTGGAAGTGGGGGGAGGGGAAGAGAAGAAAGCCTCAACTATTTCACTAATAAAATATTCATTTGTTGCCTAACTCCCAGTGTAACAATTGCATTCAAAAGAAAATCATCCCAGACACAACATCTGAAAAGAAACTGCTTTTTAACGACATCATTTTTGCAGCTTTTAGTCAAAATTTAAAGTGCCTGATAGTTGCTTCAAAACGACTGTTTAAATTGAGCATTTAAAAAAATATTGAATGTTCAGTTTTAGATTAGGAGCTTGCTTTTTCCACCTGTGGGTTCCTAATGTTTCTCATTATGCTTAAACCTTATCAACAAATTAATTTGGAATGATTGAATCTTTCTCAATTGTGAAATGAATATATACCAATTTCTTTCAAATTCTGATTGTATTGTGTGTGTGTGTGTGTGTGTGTGTGTGTGTGGTTGTACCACCAGCCAAGAGCAAAACAAAAGGCCTTTACATTTCTGTACCTTTGTTGAAGCACCATGTTTTAAATAATTGACAGTGAAAAAGGTCTAAAGCACTATTGCTGTATAACTTGGCTCATTAAAATAATTGTACTTTTGAGTTTGACCCATAGTATCTAATACTACTGGAATGTAAATATTCGCACCCTGACTATATTTTGAAGGTGATGGTGCCTTTTGGAAAGGAAATATCTTGGATTTCACTGAGTATCTCCTAAAATTCTTTGTGGATTAATAGGGTCACAAAATGCAATGTTTCAGGAGTAAGTCTTCCTATAAAAAAAATATTTCCTCGATAGGATCCTATACTAATACTGCAAATTCAAATGAAATTTATTTTAAGTTAAAAAGGTGAGATGAACATTCTGAACATAGGAGAAGTATTCTTGTCTTAAAATAGGCACTCAGACCCTGTTAATAATTCAGGTTTAACTAATGTAAGGAATAAAACAATTGCAAAGGCAAAAGCAATAGAGACATAAGTGAAGAGTTTAACACTACACATCTCGTGAATGTAAGCCTGATAGCAAATCATCTTGCTCCTGCTCATTATTTGAGCCTGGTTCTAAAAGCAACCTCCTGTGTAAAGTGTGAATAGTTTCAGAAGTACGCATAATCAAGCGCACCTGGTCGCTATGGTATCAGCTGGACTTTGTGTTGCCTGCTGTATAATTCATGAACAAATGTCATGGGTCAGAATCTTTCGATATTTGAAAATGTATAGTCTATTTGTTTTGTAACAAGTTCTGTAAATAAAAATAATTTATACTGTTATTTATAACAAATGTAGTCTTTGATTCTTTGTGTACCATTTATGAGAATTAAAATATCTAAGCTCTGTTCAAAATATGAATCCTGGGGTACAAAATGCACTAAAGACTTGTTCAGATTAAGCCTTTGAAGTCAGCTGGGAATGTCATGGATTGGTTTAGCTGGGAAGCTTGAAATGGATGGCTCATTGCCTGCACTACAGATTTTACTGTGTTTTTGGAATAGATACGCATTAAAATTTATGCAGTTTTCTTTCTTTGAATTTTTACTGGATGAGGGACTCTAGGGAATGACTTAAGTATTTTAAAGTTGTATAGAAGTATGAAAAATGATTCCTATTTTTGCATCAGCCCTTTCCTTACACAGATTTAAAAAAATAATTGATGGTTGTACAGGGAAGTCAAGTGCTTCCAGGAACTCCAGCTCATTTCATCAGTGAGGAGTCTAACTGACCAGCAATGGCATCCTACTTTTTTCGGGTGTCGGAGATGGTTATAGCATCTATGCAATAACATTTCTGTAATCTGTCCTCTGTGCCTTGATTTAGCTAAAGAAAAATCCCAGAACTTGGCCTCCTGCCTATTTATTCCCTGTCCTAGTGTCAGGTGTTATTACATAAGATCAATCTGAAGCTGTCTTAATGCAGGCAATTCAGTTGTGTAGTGATGATTTGATGTCAACTAGAAAGATGAATGTGATTCCCTGGGTGCCCATGTACTATACACAATCCACAGTGCTGATGGATCAATCTCCTTTCCCCTCTCCCATTCCATAAAATGGGGAGTCTGAAATAAGCCAAATCTGAATAAGATATCACATTTCTGACGTATTGCAACAGTATTATAGTGGTAACCACCCTGCACCTTCTGCATGAGGGAGTAGTACTATTTTAGGTATAGTGGGAGCTAGGAAAAAGGAGAAATTCTGATGTGCACTGATCTTTGGTCAACATCTGGAAGAATGGAAAATGGGTAATGTCTAAATCTACCTAGGATAGACCCCTGGCATTTGATACTTTTAATGCCCTATAATGAACTTAGTAATCCAAAAGTGTGATACTTGTAGGTTGTACAGGTTTTAACTAAGCCATGGTATAAAATGGGCAGAGATCAACCTTTAGTTAGCTTAAACCTTAACACTACCAACGTGGACTTGAACTGTTAACTTTCCTTTTAAGTAGTGCACCTTCTTTCAGACCTCCCACAGTTGCTTGCTCTGTTCACTCAGATCCCAGATGCCCTGTAGAGGGTGCAGCGCTGTTTCCATCTCACATTTGCAGCGAAAAATATCAACATTAAACGGGCAAGTCTAACAACGGGAGCTGTTTGTTGCTGTGCCACAGCAAATTTTCAACCAATATCTGTACTTCTACTTTACAGTAATACTCATCCCTTCACTTTTTATGTTTTTAAGTCGTGCACCTTCTTTACACCTCCCATCTGGTCTTCCAAGTGACAGACTGAGTTAGAAATTCAGCTGGGCCCACATACAGTGTGTACCCCAACCAGGAGACTCGATGCCCAACGGAAATTGGGCCTCTGGCCTCATTTCAATAATTTAGGCAAGCTGCTGGCACGTGCCGTACCTCCACAGGCAGCTTGCCTGTTTCGGAAGAATTTTGGGTCACTTGCCTCACCTGGCAGTAACCCTCAACTAAGTGCTGGGGGTTGAGGGAGGACAGCAGGGAGGCCATATACCACCTGACTCCATGATTTAAAAAAAAAAAAAAAAAATCAAATGAGAACTTTCCTTTTTTGGTAGTGCCCGGTTCCTAGGCTGCATCCACGCCAGGAAATCGTGAGCTGAGCAGGCCCGGCTCCCTTTTTTATTCATTCATAGGATGCGGGTGTCGCTGGCAAGGCCAACATTTATTACCCATCCCTAATTGCCCTTCAAAAGTTGGTGAACCGCCCTGTTGAACTTCTACAGTCTGTGTGGTGTTCCAAGATTTTGACCCAGCCATGATGAAGCAATGGCGATATATTTCCTAGTCAGAAAATGCTGGAACGGTCAGGCAGCATTGTGGAGAGAGAGAAACAGGGTCAACATTTCAGATCGATGACCCTTCTTCAGAACTGGAAAAAGTTGGAGAAGTACCAGATATTTAAGCAAGTGTGGGGCAGGGAAAGGGCAGAGGGGCGGAAAGAACAAAGGAAAGGTCGGTGATAGGATGGAAGGCAGGAGAGATTGAAAGACAAAAGGAATGATGGTGCAAGGCAAAAGGAGATGGTAATGGGACAAGTAAAGACACAAATGATGAGTCTAGAAGAGATGGAAATGGCAGAATCATCAACAGCTGCCATGTGAAAAAAATAGGGGCAGAGGTTATGGTCTGAAAGTTCAATGTTGAGTCCAGAAAGCTGTGAAGTGCCTAATCGAAAGATGAGGTGCCGTTCCTCGAGCTTACGTTGCGCTTTGTTGGAAGAGTGTAAGAGGCCGAGGTGGGAGTGGAGCGGAGAATTAAAGTGACAGGCGGCCGGAGGCTCGGGTCACAGCAGCATCTGTGGAGAAACAGTTAACGGTTCAGGTCAATGGTCTGACGAAGGGTCATCGACCTGAAACGTTAACTCTGTGGCTAGTCTCTCTTGTTAGAGATGGTCATTGCCTGGCACTTGTGTGGTGTGAATGTTACTTGCTACTTATCAGCCCAAGCCTGAATGTTGCATGTTGCTAGATTCCATCTCATCCCAGCCAAAACACTACCATCCAGTCCATCACCAAACCCACAAAAGCCCCCTTCATCCACATTTTCATAACCTGCAGCCCAAACTTTGCCCAATTACTGCTGCCTGTATCCTAGCTTGTAATATATGCTTCACTGTCTTTCTTCACTGCATTAATTACAAAATAGTCACTCCAGCCATATCTGCATCACTTGATATCTCCCCCCATTTTACACAGAGGGGAAGTGAAAAAGGAAATAAGGGGCAAAGAGTAGGAGAATAGATTGGCAGCTAACATAAGAGAATTCAAAAGTCTTCTATAGGTGTATATATATATATAAATAGTAAACTGATAGTAAGAGGAGGGGTGGGGCCAATTAGGGACCAAAAAGGAGACCTAAGCGTGGAGGGCACAGCTGAGGTAGTAAATGAGTACTTAGCATCTTCTTCCTTGGTAAAGACAGATGCAACCAAAGTCATAGTGAAAGAGGTAATTGAGATACTGGCTGTAATAAAAATTGATTGGAGGTACCAGTTGATGTGGTGTACATGGACTTCCAAAAGGTGTTTGATAAAGTGCCACATAATAGGCTTGCCAGCAAAGTTGAAGCTCATGTAATAAAAGGGACAATGGCAGCATAGATACGAAATTGGCTAAGTGACATGAAACAGTACTGGTGAACGGTTGTTTTTCAGACTGGAGGAGGTTATACAGTGGTGTTCCCCAGGGGCTGGTACTAGGACCACTGCTTTTCTTGATCTATATTAATGACTTGGGTGTACAGGGCACAATTTCAAGATTTGCAGATGACACAAAACTTGGAAGTATAGTGAACAGTGAAGGATGAGTGATAGACTTCAAGTAGACATACGACAGGCTGGTGGAATAGGCAGACACGTGGCAGATTAAATTTAATGCAGAAAAGTGTGAAGTGATACATTTTTGGTAGGAAGAACAAGGAGGCACTACATAAACTAAAGGGTACAACTCAAAGGGGTGCATGAACAGAGACCTGGGGGATATGTGCACAAATTGTTGAAGGTGGTAGGGCAGGTTGAGAAAGCAGTTAAAAAAAAATACATAGAAGCATAGAGTACAAAAGCGAGGAAGGTATGAACCTTTATAAAACACTGGTTTGGCCTCAACTGGAATATTGTCCAATTCTGGGCACTGCACTTTAGGAAGGATGTGAAGGCTTTAGAGGGTGCAAAAAAGATTTACAAGAATGGTTCCAGGGATGAGACTTCAGTTACATGGATAGATTGGAGAAGCTGGGGTTGTTCTCCTTAGAGCAGAGAAGGTTGAGAGGAGATTTGATAGAGGTGTTCAAAATCATGAGGGGTCTAGATAGAGAGAAAGTGTTCCCAATGGTGGAACGGTCGAGAACCAGAGGTCACAGATTTAAGGTGATTGGCAGAAGAACCAAAGGCGACATGAGGAAAAACCTCTAACGCAGTGCGTGGTTAGGATCTGGAATGCACTGCCTGAGAAGGGTGGTGGAGACAGATTCAATCGTGGCTTTCAAAAGGGAATTGGATAAGTACCTAAAGGAAAAAAATTTGCGGGGCTACGGCGGGGGAGTGGGACTAGCTGAAGTGCTCTTACAGAAAGCCGCACGGGCTTGACAGGCCGAATGGCCTCCTTCTGTGCTGTAACCATTCTATGATTCAGTTCTGGTTTCGTCCATGTAGCTTTTCCAGTGCCTCACTTTAAAAAAAAAAAAAAAAAAAGTATGGAGACCAGAACTATCCATAGTACTCCAAGTGTTATCTAACCAAGGTTCTATTCAAGTTTAACATAACTTCTCTGCTTTTCAATTCTATTCCTCTCAAACTAAATCTCAGTGCTTTATGGCCTTGGTAACCTGCATTGCTACATTTAATGATTTTTGAATCTGTACCCTTGGGTCTCTCTGCTCCTCTACCCCATTAGGATGGTAGGAGTATGTGGCCTCTATTTCTCCTACCAACATGTACCACCTCATACTTACCCATATTGAAATTAATTTGCTATTTACACACCATTCTGCTCTTGTATTTTGTCATAATCTTCCTCAGTTACTAAACCCTCAATTTGGTGTCATCTGTAAATTTTGAACTTGTACTAATGACTCCCCAGTCCAAAATGTTAACACTTCATGGCTTTTTTTTGTTGCAAGAATTGCAGAATAGATTTCCCCTTTAACCATACTATTGGAGTTTATAGTACACCATTATCCAGCTTATGCTTTAGAAATCCAGTTACAGGAAACTTTGTGATATCCGGCACCGACAGGACCGAGCTGTTGCCGTCCCATCAAAACTGCCAGACAAACCAGCGCTTTTGAGCTCCGTATCTAGCAACAAACCACAGCTTCTAAACAGTCAGCCATAGCTTGCAAGCGTCTCTGTAGCTAAGCAACAGCTTTAGCTAGACCTTGCAGAGCCTGACTGGTTGAAAAAAAAGCAACAAAAAGAAAAAAAACTTACTGAACCGACTCCTGAATTTTACCGGTGGATCGAGCATTCCGGACAGTTAACCTCCGGATAAACCAAAGTTTCCTGTATTTGCATCTTTACCCAAAACTTACTGTTCCTCATGAAGAACTCTCCAGTTTCTCATTTTAGAATTTGGCACTCTGAATATGTGGCTATCTAAGTCATTTGGCAATCTGTTCCTCATAGGTTGCGGTTTGCACAGTCAGCCTTTTCTCTAACTAAGGTTTTTATTCTTTCATCCAGCCTTTAGCGGTCCTGTAATTCTCTGACTCCTTACTCCTTTCCATTTAACCTTCTAACACCCCTCCCAAATTCTCAACAGACCCAACCAATTCTGTATTTTAACTATTACTTAGTGATAGCAACTTTAAACATGCTGTAAATAACAGATTTCTCCATAAATTATAAAGTGAAAAAATGCAAAGGCAGTAGAAAACATTTAATAATTTCCCAGTGTATCAAAGTTCAGAAACAATACATCCTTTGATATCATTATTGGAATTCCAGCCTAATCTTTAAATATACCAATTCTCTTTGAAATACATGAGCCACGATTTTGAAAACATGCTCTGGGTGTTTATTATATACAGTTGCTCAAAATGTTTACACTGTAGTAAACTATAAAGTTTGGACTACATGTACATAAAGGTTTAACAATGGCACAAACTAAACCCATGATTTGTAAATATTAAAAGGTCAAGTTTGGAGAAATAACTAGAACAATTCAAAACCTAAATGGCCATTGCATACACTGGGAGCCATCATCCTTTACATATTTATTACTCGCGACAGTTTTTGGACTCTGTTCAATAGCAGGTCTCCTTTCTTTATGGTCTCCTGGTACTGCCAGTTCTTACTGTCAGGCCTGCAATAATAATGGTCAAAATTAAGTTAAAATGCTTTAAGTAAAATTAAGTCATCTGAAAATAAAGTTGGTCCATGCTTCCTTAGGAACATATGAACAGGAGTAAGCCATTTAACTCCGAGCCTGTGATATCATGGCTAATTTCCAACCCAACTCCATATACCTGCCTTTGGCCCATATCCCTTAATACTTTTGGTTAACCAAAATCTATTAATCTCAGATTTAAAATTAACAATTGATCTAGCATCATTTGCAGTTTGCAGAAGAGTTCCAAACTTCTACCACCCTTTGTGTGTAGAAGTGTTTCCTAATTTCACTCCTGAAAGGTCTGGCCCTAATTTTTAGATTATGTCCCCTAGTCCCAGACTCCACCAGTGGAAATAGTTTCTCTCCATCTACCCGATCTGTTCTCTAACGTCTAAAACTTCGATCAAATCACCCTTTAAGCTATATTGAAATCCATTTGCCACTGTTTTTCCCATTCACAATCTATCAATATTCCTTTGTAATTTTATGCTTTCATCCACACTGTTTACAATGCCGCCTATCTTTGTGTCATCAGCAAATTTGAATATGTGGCTATCTAAGTCATTAATAACTACTAAATAGTTGAGGCCCCAACACACATCCCTGCAGGACACCACTAGTCACATCCTGCCAATTAAGAGTACCTGCCCATTATCCCTACTCTGTCTCCTGCCGCTCAGCCAAGTTCCTAACCAGGTCAATAATTTGCCTTCAATTCCATGTGCTTCAGCCTTAGTTAACAGTCTCATATGAGGGACTTCAATCAAATGCATTCTGGAAGTCCATATAAATAACATCCATAGACATTCCCCTGTCCACTACTTTAGTTACCTCCTCAAAAAATTCAATCAGGTTTGTCAAGCATGACCTACCTTTCACAAATCCATGCTGGCTCTCTCTGATCAACTGAATTTCTAGGTGTGCAGTCACCCTATCCTTAATTATAGACTCTAGCAATTTCCCGACAACAGATGTTAGGCTAATGGTCTATAATTCCCTGGTTTCCCTCTCTCGCCATTCTTAAAGAGTGGAGTGACATGTGCAATTTTCCAATCTAAAAAAGGAACAGTTCCTGAATCTAGAGAACTTTGGAAGATTATAGTTAGGGCATCTGCAATGTGCTCACCTACTTCCTTTAAAACCCTAGGATGGAAACCTTCTGGTCCTGGAGATTTGGCACTCGAGTGCCATTATTTTCTTCATTACTGCTATTTTGCTTATGTTAATTTGAGTCTCTGTCCCTGCTTCAATATTGGTTTCCTTGGGATTTATGGCATGCTCGTCCTCTACTGTAAATACTGATGCAGTCATTATTTAATGTGTCCGCCATTTCCTTATGATTGACAATATTACCAATATCAGTTTAAGGGGCCAACATTGCTCCTGACCATCCTCTTTTTCCGAATATAATTGTAAAAATTCTGTCTTGATATCCTTGCAAGTTTCTTTTCATACTCCCTTTTTGTAGCTCTTACTATCTGTTTTGTCACCCTTTGCTGTTCTTTCCCATTCACCAGGATCTGTGCTATTTTTTGTATACTTTTTCTTTTAGTTTTATGCTGTCTCTTACCTCTACTTGTCCATGGCTGTTTCTTTTGGCAAGTAGAGCTCTTGCCCCTCAGGGGTATAAACTGGTTCGGTATCACATTAAATTATTTTTTGAATACCTCCCACAAAACAGATTTGCCCAGTTTACTATGGAGAGTCTGTCTCATCCTGTTGAAGTCGGCCTTACCTAAATCTAGAATCTTTGTAGCTGTTTTGCGTTTCTCCCTTTCAAACACTACATTGAACTCAATCATGTTATGATCGCTATTGGATAAATGTTCACAAGCTGTTAACTAAATCTGGCTCATTATTCATTACTAAATCTAATATGGCCTGCCACCTTGTTGGTTCTAGGACGTATTGTTGTAGAAAACTATCCCAGACACACTCAAGAAATTAATTACATTTCTGACAGGTGCTAGTCTACATATCCCAATCTACAGGTATATGAAAGCTAAAATCCCCCATTAAAAACACACTGCCTTTGCTACATGCTTGTCTAATCTCTGCATTTATACAATCTAACACTTCACAGCTGCTACCAGGGGGCCTATACACAACTCCCACTACAGTCTTAAATCCTTTCCTATTTCTTAATTCTACCCACAAAGTCTCCACTGCATGCTTACCTCTCGTTATAACATCTCATCATTGAAGTGATTTCATCCTTAATCACTAAGGCTACTCCTCCGCCTCTACCATTTTCCCCATCTTTCCTGTAGACCTTATAATCTGGTATATTTAGTTCCCAGTCCTGACCAGCTTGCAGCCATGTCTCAGTAATGGCCACCATGTCATAACCGCCAAGTTGAATTTGCCCATGCAGTTAATTCAATTTATTCCTTATACTCCGTGCGTTTGTATAAAGAACACTTAATTGGGCCACACACCCTAGCCTGTCCTTCAGCTCTAATGTTTTACTCATATTTCTGCCTCCTGGTTTAATTACTTTACATCTTTAGTTTTCCATTTACCTGTAGTGCCTAAAGCACAATTTCTGACTCTTGCTCTACTCTATTCCCTTTAGTTTGTTTTTGAACTATTTGTACTATAATTTCCACTTGAGCCCTCCTCTTCTACCCCCCATTTACTAGTTTAAAGTCCTAGTGACCGCCCTATTTATCCTTTCCGCTAGGACCCTGGTCCCAGACCGGTTCAGGTGGCGCCCGTCCCAATACTGGTGGCCAGTGTCCCATGAAATGGAACCCCTCTTTCCCACACCGCTCCTTATAGATCACATTACTGGAATAGTGCATCAACCTTAAACTAAGTTACATCAGTTTTGCAGTCAATACTCTCTTACATACCTGTTGGTTTCTACTATTTCATTCACTTTATCTATTTTACAATGTAGTCTACCAGCAGCAATGAATCGAGACAGTTCCCTGCAAATCAAATGAAAATATTTTATTAAAACATTTGACTGATCTATGAATACAAGGTTCCTTAATTTGAACAGAGTACAGAAATTAAGACCACCAATACACAATTAACCTCAGCATAGTAGATTTACTAAAACTGTTTTAAGTTATATTTTTTTAAAAGCCAATATCTAGTTGGAATGGGATTACTGATTTAAAAAAAAAAAAAAATATACAATTGTGAAATTAGCATGGTCAGAGAAAACAAAGAAGTTAACAGAATATTCTGTAGTTTTGCTAGAATCTGGTGTCAGGAGATTAAATTGTAGGGCCAAATGGTCTTGGTTTGTTCCATACATTCTTTTATGTTGGACAGGGGAGAGAGAAGATAGTTCCCATGAATGGCTGCAAACAAAGCTCTTTAAAGGGACACCAACACTGCAACTTTCCCAATTTTATAACGGGCCTATCCAACTCTACTTGCAAAGAGAATGCGAGGAGCATTCGTAAAAAGGTGGATGAATTAGATGCGCAAATAGAGGTAAACGAATATGATTTGATTGGGATTACGGAAACATGGCTCCAGGGTGGCGAAGGCTGGGAACTCAACATCCAGGGGTATTCAATATTCAGGAAAGATAGGCAAAAAGGAAAGGGAGGTGAGGTAGCATTGCTGGTTAAAGGGATTAACACAATTGTAAGGAAGGATATTAGCTCTGATGATGTGGAATCTGTATGGTAGAACTGAGAAATACCATGGGGCAGAAAACGTTAGTGGGAGTGGTATATAGACCTCCAAACAGAAATGCGGAGTTTGGGGGTGGCATTAAAAGGGAAATTAGAGAAGCGTGCAAAAAGGGCACAGCAGTCATCATGGGTGACTTTAATCTACATATAGATTGGGCTAACCAAATTAGTAACAATACTGTGGAGGAGGAATTCCTGGAGTGTTTACGGGATGGTTTCCTGGACCAATATGTCGAGGAACCAACCAGAGATCAGGCCATCTTAGACTGGGTATTATGTAACGAGAAAGGATTAATTAGCAATCTTGTTGTACGAGGCCCCTTGGGTCGGAGCGATCATAATATGATCGAATTCTTCATTAAGATGGAGAATGAAGTAGTTGACTCAGAGATTGGGGCCTGAATTTAAATAAAGGAAACTACGATGGTCTGAGGCGCGAATTGGGTAGGATTGATTGGGGGAATGTCACTCAAAGGGTTAACGGTGGATAGGCAATGGCAAACATTCAAAGACCACATGGATGAACTACAGAATTTGTTCATCCCAGTTTGGCATAAAAATAAAACAAAAAAGGTGACTCAGCCGTGGCTAACGAGGGAAATTAGGGATAAACCGTGGCTAACGAGGGAAATTAGGGATAGCATAAGATACAAAGGAGAGGACACATAAATTGGCCAAAAAAAGCAGTAATCCAGAGGATTGGGAGCAGTTTAGGATTCAACAAAGGAGGACACAAATAACCTCCCGGAAATGTCGGGGAACGTAGGGTCTGATGAAAGGGAGGAACTGAAAGAAATCAGTATTTGTAGGGAAATGGCATTAGGGAAATTGATGGGATTGAAGGCCGATAAATCCCCAGGGCCTGATAATCTACATCCTAGGGTACTTAAGGAAGTGGCCCTAGAAATAGTAGATGTATTGCTGATCATCATCCAACATTCGATGGAAACTGGAACAGTACCCATGGATTGGCGGGTAGCTAAAGTTACCCCACTATTCAAAAAAGGTGGTAGAGAGAAAACGGGAAATTACAGACCGGTAAGCCTGACATCGGTAGTGGGGAAAATGCTAGAGTCCATTATAAAAGATGTAATAGCAGAGCACTTGGAAAACAGTGACAGGATAAGACAAAGTCAACATGGATTTACAAAAGGTAAATCATGCTTGACTAATCTACTGGAATTTTTTGAGGATGTAACTAGTAAAATAGATAAGGGAGACCCAGTGGATGTGGTGTATTTGGACTTTCAATAAGGTCCCACATAAGAGATTAGCGTGTAAAGTTAAGGCACATGGGATTGGGGGCAAGGTATTGACTTGGATAGAGAACTGGTTGGCAGACAGAAAGCAAAGAGTTGGAATAAACGGGTCTTTTTCCGAGTGGCAGGCAGTGACTAGTGGGGTACCGCAGGGATCGGTCCTTGGACCCCAGCTATTCACAATATATATTAATGATCTAGACAAGGGAACTAGATATAATATCTCCAAATTGCAGACGACACAAAGCTGGGTGGGCGTGTGTGCTGTGAGGAGGATGCCAAGAAACTATAGGATGATTTGGACAGGTTGGATGATTGGGCAGAAGCATGGCAGATGCAATATAACGTGGATAAATGTGAGGTTATCCACTTTGGTGTCAAAAACAGGAAGGCAGATTATTATCTGAATGGCAATAGATTGGGAGAAGGGGAAGTGCAATGAGACCTGGGTGTCCTTGTGCACCAGTCGCTGAAGGTAAGCATGCAGGTGCAGCAGGCGGTTAAGAAGGCAAATGGTATGTTGGCCTTCGTAGCGAGAGGGTTTGAGTACAGGAACAAGGATGCCTTGCTGCAGTTGTACAGGGCCTTAGTGAGACCACATCTTGAGTATTGTGTGCAGTTTTGGTCGCCTTATCTGAGGAAGGATATTCTTGCCATGGAAGGAGTTCAGCGAAGATTCACCAGGCTGATACCTGGGATGGCAGGAATGACGTATGAGGAGAGATTGGGACGATTGGGCTTGTACTCGCTGGAGTTTAGAAGAATCAGAGAGGATCTCATTGAAACTTATAAAATTCTGTCAGGACTGGACAGACTAGATGCAGGGAGGATGTTCCCGATGGTCGGGGAATCCAGAACCAGGGGTCACAGTCTAAGGATAAGGGGTAGGCCTTTTAGGACAGAAATTAGGAGGAATTTCTTTACCCAGAGAGTGGTGAACCTGTGGAATTCTCTACCACAGAAGGCAGTAGAGGCCAATTCATTAAATATATTCAAGAAGGAGTTGGATATATTTCTCAAGGCTAAAAGGATCAAGGGGTATGGGGAGAAAGCAGGGACCGGGTACTGAACTTGGATGATCAGCCATGATCGCATTGAATGGCGGAGCAGGCTCGAGGGGCCGAATGGCCTGCTCCTATCTTCTATGTTTCTAGGTTTAGAAGACTCCTTTTCACATGCTTACGAATGTTACCATTTGTTGGTCACCAACAAATCCAGAAGATCGTAAGTCATATGTTAAAAAGGAAGCATAACTATCTCTACAGCACGAGTAGAAGAACGCAAAGCAAAACTAAGTTAAACAGGCTTTAGACTAATGCACTTTAGCAAGCACAAAACATTTAAAATCACTCAAGCATTTAAGACGAGCCTAAATGTTGAAGTATAACAATTTCTCAAAATTCAATTATATGTACATGAGAGATAGAAACCAACTTACTGATCAATGAACTCAACACCAACACCAAAGGCCTCTGCCATGTAAGTAAGCGTTAATGAACGGTAAGATTCCAAGAGCTGACTATACGCTAAGATTCTCATTTCACGTACATAGTAGCGATAGTGAGCAGCAAAGAGCCAGTCCTTTTTTAATTCCTGTTCTACGGTGGCTAAAGATGAGGGAAAAGTAAATTATATTGACAGGAACGTGGAAAAATAACATTATGCTTTTTCATTACAAAACAATTAATCCTGCTAATTTCCCCAAATCAGGCTCTCTATGCAGTGCACAACCTATGCAAAATGACTATATCCCTCAATACAGAAATGTGTGTGGATTCCTTGCAATGATGAAACCCTTTGCTTTGTGAAATTACTTTGACCATAGTGAATGCTTTTCTTTCGCCATGCCCAGCCCCCAATTTGTAACTTTCCAATTATGACTTGGGCCTTAAGTAGAGAATCTAGAATATTAAATAAAGGGACACTCACCAAGAGACTGGAAGAAAACCCCGTACCGGCACTCGTACAGTGAAAACAGGTACTGCCGGACTGGCGGGAGACTATGCAGTACTTCAAGAATCTCTGCACCTTTGATGACCTGGATTTAAATGTTAAAAAAAACTTTAATTCTCAAATTAATCAGATTCATTCACACTTTGTATTGTGATGGTCTGCATGTACGTACCACAAAGTTCTTATAAAATCAGCTCATTACACAAATGAGCAACTAGATTTTTTAAATGTTGGATGTGTGTTAGAGCTCAGTCACTGACTACAGGCCTGAGTTCAGTGGGAGTGCTACAAGATAAATGGGGTAGCAGCATACTGTCTTCCACAAACTGCTAGTGACAGGTTGGCTCAGTTGGTCGTACTTTCACCAGAGTCAGAACGTTGCAGGTTCAAGCCCCACTACAGGCTTGAGTACATCATCTCGGCTGACACTTCAGTGCAGTAGAGAGGGTACTGCATTGTCTTTCAGATGAGACGTTAAACAAAGTCTGCCTGCTCGGAAAGGTCCCTCAACACCACATTCCTCAGTCAACTGCAAAAAAAAACAGATGTGTCTGGTCATCCATCTGCTGGTTATGAGGACATGTGGTGAGCGAATTGGCTGCAGTGTTTGCTTACATAACAATGACTGCATTTCAAAAGTAATCCATTAGTTGTAAAGTTCTGAGGATATGAAAAGGCACTATATAAATGCAAGTTCATTCTTAGTGCCATCTAAACGTGGTTTTGTCAACACTTCCAGCTGTAGTGGCGCTCTCCAAATGAACATTACTACCAGTAGCAGAAGCCAACATCTGTTCTCGTTGATGGTAGGCTAAGTGGCTTAGCCTGACTATACAGGCCTGCGATGCAATACAATGATTTTACGCTCACTGGTTTGCGCCCAGCTTTTCCACCCTCTGGGACGTTGCTGCCGTACCATCCCCAAACAACTTTGAAACAATTGCCAATCTTTTCTATTGTTTCGGTGTTGTGGAATCTGCCACATATAATACACAGGTTACGAACATACGGACAGGAGAAGGCCATTCAGCCCCTCGAGCCTGTTCCGCCACTCGATCAGATCATGGTTGGTCTGTACCGGAACTCCATTAACCCGCCTTTAATCGATATCCCTTGATACACTTACTATCAAATCTATCAAGCTTAGTCTTGAAAATATCAATTGACCCAGAATCCAGTCTTGAGGCGAGCGTTCCAGATATCGACGACCCTTTGTGTGACAAAGTGCTTCCATTCCTAAATGGCCAAGCTCTAATTTTAAGATTGTGCGTCCTTGTTCTGGATTCCCCCACCAGAGGAAATAGTTTCTCTGTATCTATCCTATCAAATACTTTTGTCATTTTAAACACCTCAATTAGATCACCCTCAACTGTCTAAACTCAAGGGAATACAAGCCATTTATGCAACCTGTCCTCATAAATTAACCCTTTAATCATTCTGGTGAATCTACGTTGTACTCGAGATGGGAGTCTGACCAAGGCTCTGTACAACTGAAGCATAACTTCCTGCCCTTTGTATTCCAGCCCTAGTCAGCTAAAAGCCAAAATTCCATTAGCCTTTTTGATTACTTTTAGTACCCGTCAACAAGCTTTTAGTGATTTGTGTACATGGAAATCTACATAGATAACATCCATAGACACTTAGTGACCTCAAAAAAATCAACTAGATTAGTCAGACACATCCTATCCTTCACAAATCCATGCTAACTCTCTGATCATCTCAGATTCCATAGCAACAGATATCTCAGGCAATATTGTAGGAATGCTTCTTAAAAGCAGTTCTAGCATACCATTCAATTATAATGGTGACTGTTAAATTGGGATACAATTGCTTATATTTAAAAATACTCACTTGCTTCTGCCACATTTGAAATCAGAGCTGTTGACCAGGGTGAGATTATCTTCATGTATTTAAGTTAGAGATGCAAGCAGCATTCACTAAATTTCACCCTCCGAGATACCTGCGCTCCTCTAATTCTGGCCTCTTGAGCATCTCAGATTTTAATCACTCAACCATTCATGGCACTGCCTTCAGCTGCCAAGGCCCTAAGTTCTGGAATTCCCTCCCTAAATCTCTCCTCCTTTAAGACGCTCTTTAAAACATACCTCTTTGACCAAGCTTTTGGTCACCTGCCCTAATTTCTCCTTATGGCTCGGTGTCAAATTTTGTTTTATAATGAAGCGCCTTGGGACGGTTTACTACATTAAAGGCGCGATATAGATACAAGTTGTTGACGTTCATCAGTGAAAAGTAGTCAAAATGTCTGAGTAACCAGCGCCTACAAACAGGAATGCAAGTAATAAAATTTCTACAAACTTGTGTTGGGTTATTGCACATTTTGGTACAGCACAAGTTTACTAACACTACTCAAGGCATTATAGATAAACCAGGTTCTTAATAGGAAATGGCCACTCAGAAGAAATTTCTACAGCATTGATAGTTCCAGTATGCCTATTTACAAAAGAATGATGGGAAAAATACTTGAATTTGATGAAAATCACAAAACGGATACATCAAGCAAATTGGATGTCTGATTTTCATTTTAGGAAAGGCACTCTAAATTCAGATAAATCTGTTGAAACTTTTTTGTTAAAAATTACAAATTAATATTCAGTGACAGTATCTTTAAGTTAATCAAACCCAAAGACATTTCTGATATTCAGATAAAATGTGCATATATTCAATGTTCATTAAAGATAAAAATTGTGCTTTTATTCGTCCCTTACCTGGCCCCTCCCAGAAAATTGGCTGCGTATGGGCTATTAAAACAGACCAGCATAACTTCAGATGTTACTGTTCTGTTAAAGAACCAGCAGCTTTGCAACTGTTCCACACCTGAACACTGCAAAATCCTTTAAAAGGTTATTACAAAGCTTTTGATGGTTTGGAATAGCACAAGTTTTCACAATATCATGCAGGTTTATTGTTGGTTAATAAAGAATTGTTCTTGTACAATGGGAACATAATTTACCATAAAATAGTCCTATTGCAAGCTTCTGAACCCACTGCTTTTCCAGCACCGTTCCTCCATTTCACAGAACATAATGTTACCTTAAGGCAATATCAAATGAAAACAGATTACCTTCCTCACAACATCGTCTTCATTCTTCAAATGGAGTGTACTCTTCACACACCATAGGAAGTGAGCCATGCTCTACCGGTTCTAGGGAACCACATGCCAAGCAATTTTTTTTTTAAATCACGCTGGGTGGCAGTGTACATGATCCAGTGATCAAGCCTCAATGCCTGTCCAACAGCAATGGTCCTTTTGACCTGAAGCTGACCCATACGTAACATGGCAAAATTACCAAACCAAATCAAGCATGTCTCGACAAGACCCCTCTGGGAGATTGTGGTGTGTGTATGGTATATATCTCTACCAAAGAATTAAGCTCCTAAACAGCAAGTAAATTAATTATTTTTCAGTGAAGCCATGTTAATGTATAAAATGTGAGGAGGAAGGCCTGCCAACAAGAGAAATGTCAAAAGCACGGTCGTAAGTATTTGCCAGATTTCAACAATCTTTGGTAAACATGTGAAGATTGCTCTATGACGCTACTTTGGAATGAGCCTTTTTCAGCAAGATGGTAGCAGCTACTACATCTTCCCCTCCCCTTTCAGCATTCCGAAGGGACCGTTCCCTCCGAGACACCCTGGTCCACTCCTCAATCACCCCCTCCTCTTCCCACGGCACCTTCTCGTGCAGGCGCAGGAGATGCAACACCTGCCCTTTTACCTCCTCCCTTCCCACTGTCCAGGGCCCCAAACACTCCTTCCAGGTGAAACAGCGATTTACTTGTACTTCTTGCAACTTACTGTACTGTATTCACTGCTCCTCTACATTGGGGAGACTAAACACAGATTGGGTGTGTGGAACTTTTGTTTGTGGAACACCTCCGTTCAGTCCGTAAGCGTGACCCCGAGCTTCCGGTCACCTGTCGCTTTAATTCTCTGCTCCACTCCCATTCTGACCTCAGCCTCTTACACTGTTCCAACGAAGCTCAACGTAAGCTCGAGGAACAGCACCTCATCTTTCAATTCGGCACTTTACAGCCATCTGGACTCAACATCGAGTTCAACCATTTCAGACCATAACCTTTCCCCTTATTTTTTCACATAGCAGCTGTTGATGTTTCTGCCATTCCCATTTACACGTCTTCTAGACTCATCTTTTATTTCTTTTCTTGTCCCATTACCATCTCCTTTTGCTTTGTACTATCAACCCTTTTGTCATTTAATCTTTCCTGCTTTCCACCCTAGCACAGGCCTTCCCTTTTGTTCTTTCCTCCCCTCTTTCCCTGCCTCTGCACCTGCTTAAAATCTGTTACGTCTCTAACTTTTTCCAGTTCTGACAAAAGGTCATCGACCTGAAACATTAACTCTGTTTCTCTCTCCACAGATGCTGCCTGACCTGCTGAGTATTTGCAGCATTTTCTATTTCTATTTCAGATTTCCAGCATCCGCAGTATTTTGCTTTTGTGTTGTGGTAGTAATTACTGTTTAGTTACCAATTTGCTGATATAATCATAGCATGATATAGCACAGGAGGCCATTGGGCCCATCGTGCTTGTGCTGGCTCTTTGGTAGCGCTATCCAATTAATCCCACTCCCCTGCTCTTTCCCCATAGCGCCATAACTTTTTTTCCCTTCAAGTATTTATCCAATTCTCATTTGGACATTACTATTTAATCTGCTTCCACCACCCTTGCAGGCAGTGCATTCTAGATCACAACTCTGTGCAAAAAAATGTTTCCTCACGTCGCCTCTGGTTCTTTTGCCAATCACCTTGCATCGGTGTCCTCCGGTTACTGACCCTTCAGCCACTGCAAACAGTTTCTCCTTATTTACTCGTCAAAATTATTCATGATTTGGAACACCTCTATCAAATCTCCTCTTAACCTTCTCTGCTCTAAGGAGAACCGCCCCAGCTTCACCAGTCTCGCCACAATCCCTCATCCCTGGTACAGGAAACTCTCTGGTATTCGGCACCGACGGGACCAGGATGGTGCCGGTTGATTAAAAATTCCGGATGACGGAGAGGGCTATCTACCGAGGCTATTTTTAACAAAGAGTCAGATTCCTGTTACTGAGGTGTTCGGACTTCCAACAGCGCCAAGAAGCCGAGTAGTGGCAGTTTGGAGAACTACCCCCACTGACTAACTCGGCCACCGCGGGAGACTCGGACTCGGCAACATTTCCGGTTATTGAGGTGTTTTCGGAGTATGAATCTTGCCGGTTAATAGAGAATTCTGGATATTTAGGTGCCGTTTAAACGAGAGTTTCCTGTACCATTCTAGTAAATCTTTTCTGCACCCTCTCTAAGGCTTTGATATTCTTCCTAAAGTGTGGTGCCCAGAATTGAACACAATACTCCAGCTGAGGCCTAACTAGCATTTTATAAAGGTTTAGTATAACTTCCTTGTTTTTGTACTCTATGCCTCTAATAAAGCCAAGGATCCCATATGCTTTTTTAAAAACAGCCGTCTCAACTTGTCCTGCCACCTTCAAAGACTGGTGTACATACACCCCCGGTGTCTCTGTTCCTGCACCCCCTACATGATTTCATGCAAGGCACATTCTCACACGCCTAAATTTGATATGTGAACCGTCTATTCATGCAGATGAACTGTGAAGCAGCTGCAGACATCCACCATTCTGTTGTCTGCATCAGCTGCAAGTGGTCCTGAGCCCATTTCCCCCGCCCCCCCCCAACTTGCAAATAAATTTGTGCCATAATACATTATCCCTTTTGTAGGGTAATTACAAGATTCCTGAGCACAGCAAAATGGCTCACAGCAGAAAGGCAAGATAGATTAAAGGCTATTCTGTCAACAACTTCCATTTATACAGCTTCTTTAATGTAAAAAAAAATCCCAAGATGCTTCACAATAGAAAGAGATAGGGAAATGGATATCAAGTCATGCAGGGAGAGATCAGGAACAGGAACCAAAAACTTAGTCAAAAAGATGTATTTTGAGCAGGTTTTGTAAAGGTAGGGACAGAAGGGGAAGTTGGAGGGGTTTAGGGAAGGAGTTCCAGAAAGTAGCAATGGTGGGGCAAAGGGGGAAGTGGTACACAAAAAGCCAAAGTCAAAGGACTCGAGGGTGTTGGACAGGACATAAAGGTGGAGGATGGTGCAGAGATGTGTTGGGGTATGGTCATGGAAGAAGCTGAAGAGGATGAGGCATTGGGGGCAGTAAGTTAGTGAGTACAGGGATACGTGGCAAGTAGGGCTTAGTGAAGAATCGGATATAGGCTGCTGCATGGTGAACATTTTGATAAATGAGACGTTACAGGTTGGCAACAGAAAAATAAACTAGTGCCAACATAAGTGTGAATAAGGTTTTAGCGGCAGATGCTTAAGTTAGTCTTGGCTAAACAGGTTCTTATTAGCTGCTGTAGCACTGAACACTCCCCAATAGTCAGAAAAATATTTAATTTTTAACAGGTTCCTTAGGATATAAAGCTGCTTTGAGCACAGTAGCTCCCCAAGTGCTAGGGAGATGGCCGAAGCTTCCTTTTAAGGCCGACAATGTATTGCCCTGCCTGTCCCTTTAAAGGTTGCTGGGGTCAGCAGTGCCAGCTGATGATCTAGTGGTTGATACTCACAGAAAAGGCTTTTTGCTGTTGAGTAGAAGTAGTATTTTTGCTTCAGGGTAAATGTCTGCAATAATGGGGTTTTCAAAGTAGGGTCCCCGAGACCTTGGCAGTCAGCAAAAGGATCAGATTCCTGCATTTTTTTCTCTTTCTCATCAAGGTAAGGGATGAATGCTAGAAAATGGAACATTTTCCCAGTTTTGCATAAGGCACACCCAGGTTAGGTGTATTACAACCAGATACATCACAAAGCTCTTTCCACTGTGTCCCAACAATGTGCCTCAGCCCCAACCTCAGAAGTGCACCCCCTACTGTAGTAATGTGGTATCTCCTATTTTCCACACCAATCCAAATTCGGGGCATAGCCATATACCCACTAGAAATTGGATTAAGACTGCCGAACCTCAGTTCACATGCGACCCTTACAGTCAGTAAGGATACATCCCATCAGTCTGGGCTGGATTTAAATCCATGGCGCCACCCATTTTTCTGTATTTGTTCACTTACTAGCTATAATTTCCATTGATGTATACTAATAAAACCACCTACAATTACCAATGTTTTCCTTATAGTTAACAGTCTTTCTGAAATTAGGACAGAAGTGCATCAATATTTGTTGGGGGGAATCACTCATAAAATTTTAAAACCACTGTTGTAATGTCAAAGAAAGGAGGAAATTATTTACATTTATAAAACCCTCATCACATGCTTAGGATATCCCATAATACTTCATAACCAATGGATTACTTTTTGAAGTGCAGTCACTTATGTTGGCAAATGTGGCAGCTAATTTGAATTCAGCACAATTCCACAAGCAGCAAATGAATGAATAACCAGATGGTTTTTTTTTTGATCGTGATGGTTGAGGGAGGGATGTTGACTAAGATACCAGGTGAACCCCCTGCTCTTCTTTAAAGGGAGCCATGGGATTATTTACATCCACAGGCATCAGTTAAACATCACATCTAAAGGATGGTAGCACCAACTGTGCAGCACTCCCTCAGTGCTACATTGAAGGGTCAGTCTAGCTTATGTATTTAAGTTTGTAGTAGTTCTTGAACCACAACTGTCTGACTAAGATTAGGAGAGCGCTCCCAACTAAGCTAACTGACAAAGGCTGGTAACTTGGCCCTGCCCTCAATGTCCAGGGGAGTTTACCCTACGACACCTGTCGTGCTCTAGATCGATGGCTACTCATGAGTTCTCAGCTCTTCGCCTTGGGAATGGAGTAGGTGTATCAGTCAGCAGAACGCTGATGATGTTGATGCTATCTGGGCAGCAGATGGGGGTAGCCAGTCTCTCCGCCTTTCTTAATAGTAGGTATATAAATACATCTGTGTTATCTTTGTTCTGGGATCTGAACAGATATAATGGAGCTCAAACCCAGGCCATGGAAGCATCCAAACAGGACAGCTGTGCCTCTAGTTGTCTTTTTCTTACGATATACACTGTATATTTTTCTCCTTGCAAGTTAGCAGAGACTGCAGTTGGGTACCTGGAGCAACTGCTAGAGTGAATGGTTTCACAACTCATTTATAGCGCACTTGGATTTTGGTTTTTCTTTTCTGTTAGTCAAGGGTCTACTGGGCTATTGCCAAGATGTTGAGCTTTACTTTAAAGAGACATCCTATGACTGTGGTATCTGGGTGTTTTGAGAGAAACTTTTCTCCCCCCAGCCATAACAGCCACTTGTACTTCTGCATTTATTATGCTTCAGCTTTTAATATACTTTGAAATGGCTAATGTTCACATAATGTCTGTTGAGAATCTGAGCAGAGCTTATAAAAACAGTGGCAAAATAATTCTGGGTGATTTCTGCTCTAAAGTTTTTCCCTTGATAAAGGGGTTTCCACATGAGGACCCAGTTCAGTCTGTGAAAATACAGAACACAGCAAAACAATATAAAACTAATCAAATATTAATCTTATTTACCCCACAACATTAGAAACTGCGGATACTGGTTCTGGGAGTTAGGAGACGAAATGGCAGGAAGAGAGAAGCTCTACTGAAGCCAAAAGATATGAAATAACATTACTGCGCAAGTCCTAGAACTCATCAGGATACAAAAAAAACACTTTGGCAGGCATGCTTAGCATTTGGCAGCCATGCAGGCATGGTATCCCAAGAAACCCAATTAAACTGAGCTAACTTGCTAGTGTGTGAAAGATGCTCAAATGAATATAAACTGCACAAACTAATAACCAGTTTTTGCTTTGTTTTTGGTCTGAATAGGGCTGTTTATACATGTGATGAATGTATCACTTGCTTCGCCACCTTTGTTTAGGACTGCAGTTTCAATGAAGTAAGCCTGAAGAGAATTAATTTATCTTAGCCATCACCAACAATGAGTCAGTTTTACTTGCTAAATTTTCATCCAGACCCAGTAAAAGGAGTCCAAATTTTTTTTTAATGTCCTCTCCACTGTATTCTTTTTATGTCTAAGAGTAGCTGTACCATGCATTAACCTATAGCACACAATGCTCCATTCATAAATTGCAGGGCCAAAATAGGCTTCGCAACTTTATTCAATAAAACCATGCATGAACAGAACTTTATACTGGTTCCCCTTTTGCTCATCCATCTGAATGTGAATTTTAAACCCAACACCGTCTAACTCAAGCAAAAGGAAATAAAAGTCTGTAATGAGAAATAATGTAGATGGAAAGACAGTGTTACAATGCAAAGACTTTGCTCCAGTCTGTGTCCATTTCAAAGAACCAAACAAAAAAAGAACAAGTGGACTGTTTCTACTGGCACCAACAATAAATAATCTGCACTTTTGGTTGTATTCCCTGGATTTGAGTGCGTCCAGCACAACAGTGCAGTACACGTTTCCATTATAATATAGGTGTTAAAACAGAGCACAAATTCAGATGGGCAATGCCTTGACATTATGAAGAACAGAAGTTCTGCACAGGGGTAAAACATTAATGGCAGGAGTTAACATGCTCATTATAGACCATATGTTGAAAACTTTACAGTACAAGCACAAATGCAAGCTTTACAATTTCCCATGTCTATGTCCATGGAACTCCAGTAGACAAATGCACTTGTCCCTGAATAATGTTACCATTACGTCGCTTACCTTTTCACGAAGGTCGGGCCGTTCTAGTGCAATCATGCTGACGTAAACAGTATAAGTTACAAAGGTTTTATAATCCATGAGTTCATAGGAAGTGAATGTAGAGACAGTATCTAAGAATAGCTCTGCAGCCTGCTTGAAGTCTCGAATTGCCACACAATACATCCCTTGATAAACTTTGAGACGATTCCGTCTATCCCAGTCACCACCTTCTTCAATTAAACTGCAAGAGAACCCACATAGATTATAACACTGAAAAATTATTTTAAAATTTCACGTTGATATTCTAAAACTTTTTGTCACCTCTGCAAGTAATTTAATATGCTTGCTGCCAATGTCACTTCTGTAGCCAGCAGCTGCGAACTGTGCCAGAGATACATCAGAACTACCACAGGTCAATGTGGTCAGAAACCTACGTGTCACTGCACAACCTATACAATACTAGTTAAGTTTGAATGATGTCTCAAAACCTTGAAGCTTTGTTAATTCCATTGGCATTCAAAACCAGTAGCTTTGTTTTAAATTTTAAGCCACCACATATTTATGTGAATAGCACACTTTATAAAACATTTTACACGATTAGATTTACATAGTACACTATAGGCTGCTACTGATATGGACTGACTTCAAAACTGCATGAACTACAACACGTTGGCCCGGAATTTGCAAGAGCTCACGATCTCTGTGGCAAGAAGTTTGCCTTTTTTGACGTGCAATTGTGATCAGTGTAGTGTAGTGGGAATCTGCTGCGATGTCAATAAGCTGTCTAAACAGCCAATCACAATGCAGAATTCTTACAGACAGGGAAGCAGGAAATGAAGTTGCTTTTATTCTGACTTTTTAAAAATGTTAGAGAGCAAAACAAAGATTGGGATTTTCACACGGGGAAAAGATAAACCTGAAATAAATATGAACAAACCTAAAAAAAATGAAGAAATTCGACACTCCACAATATTAAAATTAGTTTTTCAGGACCATAATGTTTGTTTAGCAGTCAATACACTGTTAAAACCCCAGTTACACCTAATCCAACAAGGCCTAACTTTTAATGAGGTATTTAACAGCGATATTACCGTGGATTATCCAGTTTGATTTGGACAGGTTGGGTGATTGGGCAGATGCAGTATAATGTGGATAAATGCGAGGTTATCCACTTTGGTGGCAAAAACAGGAAGGCAGATTATCTGATCGGCAATAGATTGGGAGAAGGGGAAGTGCAACAAGACCTGGGTGTCCTTGTGCACCAGTCGCTCAAGGTAAGCATGCAGGTTCAGCGGGCGGTTAAGGCGGCAAATGGTATGTTGGCCTTCATAGCGAGAGGATTCGAGTACAGGAACAAGGATGTCTTGCTACAGTTGTACAGGGCCTTGGTAAGACCGCACCTTGAGTATTGTGTGCAGTTTTGGTCGCCTTATCAGAGGAAGGATGTTCTTGCCATGGATGGATTCACCAGACTGATACCTGGGATGGCAGGAATGACGTATGAGGAGAGATTGGGTCGATTGGGCTTATACTCGCTGGAGTTTAGAAGAATGAGAGGGGATCTCATTGAAATTTATAAAATTCTAACAGTACTAGACAGACTAGATGCAGGAAGGATGTTCCCGATGGCGGGGGAGTCCAGAACCAGGGGTCACGGTCTAAAGATAAGGGGTAAGCCATTTAGGAGAGATGAGGAGGAATTTCTTCACCCAGAGAGTGGTGAATCTGTGGAATTCGCTACCACAGAATGCAGTTGAGGCCAATTCATTAAATATATTCAAGAAGGAGTTAGATATATTTCTTAAGGCTAAAGGGATCAAGGGATATGGGGAGAAGGCAGGGACAGGGTACGGAGTTTGGATGATCAGCCATGATCTCATTGAATGGCCTGCTCCTATCTTCTATGTTTCTACGAAAAACCCAAGTTTTTGTCAGTTTCACTGATTGCCGGCTATGGTGGGGGCACAGCGCTGCCTGTGTCGGAGCAGTGAGTCACTGACCGCAACTTCAGGATTTCCACGTTATGATGTGCATGCATTACATCCTGAAGTTGCGGTCAGTTTCAAAGGGGTAATAAGAGCGAACGCTGTTCATTTGCTGTTATTACCCACCGCAAATTCCGGGGCTATACCTTTACAGCAAAGAACTGATTATTTTCCTTATATAGGTTAAATTTCAATATGCTACAGGCAAATGTGTTGTGTTGTGTTGTGAACCCAGTTACTCAAACTCAATTTCATTATCCGAAGACCAATCACAAAGAAACACTCATGAATAATAGATATGCATGAACACTTGCGAATACTGTACCTGCTGAAAGTGTTTTTGAGAGGGAGTATGACACGTATCAAATGTACGGCTCAGTGCCAAAATCGGTTTTGGGGGCGGGGGGGAGAACGGACATGCTAGTGAATGCATGTGTGCCAAAACAAAATGAATAGATGCACACAAATCCAAAAATCTAATGTTGCAGTACCTTTTAGCCTTCTCAATGTTACGTGTGATCAGATCATTATCCATGTAAAACAAGCCAATTCTCAGCAGGTAAAACACAATATCTAGGCGATGTCCCAGAGCCACAGTTTTGTCGTATGTTTTCCGAAAGGCTGTCAAAGCACCGTCCTTAAAAACAAAATGTTTTTAATTACACTGAGCAAACTGTCACATGTCACACATTGAGCATGTTGAACATTCAACAAGATTATAAACTCAGTTTACTTATTAATAATGGTCCAATCAGCTCATTGAATATTACCAAGTGGATTGGATCCAAATGAAGTTCATCCCGGAGTAGGCAACCAAATTATTACCAGTTATTACATGGTAAATATTTTAATCTTTGAAAACAATTGCAATTGTTGCTATAAATATCTATAATATATCAAATCTTACTATTGCATGCACTTCCAGTCTACAAAACCTTACTTCCTGTTGTCACATTTTTCTCACAATCAAGTTAACTTTCCCCCCCATTATAAATTCCAGTCCACATTTATAATGGAAACTGTAAATTGGTCACATTGTAATTACACCCTTCGGCCAGTGGTGACACTGTAGTGCCAAACGTTTTACTTCTCAGCCTGCACTGCAGAAAAGTTCCATGTTCCAACCAACTCTGCCTTCCAAATTGCCATAGAATGTGTAATTTAACCATAAATAATAAAAAATCAAAGTATAACTAGTCAATCTCGTGGCATTGCACAGGGAGAGTGACGATCGACTGTAATCTTCAGGTGATTAGAGGGCATGGGATAATCACACCAGGGCACAAAAATGTATAATTCAGTACTCACTTTCCAGCCTGCTCTTATTGAATATAATACTTGGATTTTATATGATAATTTATAGTTAAATAGCAAAACTTGTGGCAATTTAGGAAGCAGAGAGAGCCGATTGAAGTGTCCAGGTTTCTCTGCAGACAGATTGAGAACCTGGGAGGCACAAAATTGAGGTGCTACGTCTGTCACAATGTTGGAGTCAGGCCTTTTACAACATTTATTATGAAAAAAAACAATCAACATTTTAAAAAAAAACCTTTGTACAAAATCCACTATGAGAGAAACCATTTATAGTCACACGGATAGCAAATCACAATTTCTAAATCCATGGGAGATCTGTTAGTAATATATTAAATAACTAAAAGATTAATTAAGAAAGGGAAGATAGATTATGAAAGTAAACTAGCAAAAAATATAAAAACAGATAGCAAGAGTTTCTACAGTTATATAAAAAGAAAAAGGGTGGCTAAAGTGAATGTTGGTCCCTTAGAGGACGAGACCGGGAAATGAGTGGTGGGGAACATGGAGATGGCAAAAACGCTGAACAAATATTTTGTATCAGTCTTTACAGTAGAGGACACTAAAAATATCTGAACACTGGACAAACAGGGGGCTATAGGGAGGGGAGGAGCTAAACACGATACACGATTAAAATCACTAAGGAGGTGGTACTCGGTAAGATAATGGGAATAAAGGCAGATAAATCCTCTGGACCTGATGGCTTACATCCTAGGGTCTTGAGAGAAGTAGCGGTAGGGATTGTGGATGCATTAGTGGTAATTTTCCAAAACTCCCTGGATTCAGGAAAGGTCCCAGCAGATTGGAAAACTGCTAATGTAACATCCTTATTTAAAAAGGGAAGTAGACAAAGGGCTGGAAACTATAGACCAGTTAGCCTAACATCCGTGGTTGGTAAAATGTTAGAGTCCATTATTAAAGAAGCAGTAACAGGACATTTGGATAAGCATAATTTAATTGGACAGAGTCAGCATGGTTTTATGAAGGGGGAAGTCATGTTTGACAAATTTGCTCGAATTCTTTGAGGGCGTAACAAACAGGGTGGATAAAGGGGAACCAGTGGATGTGGTGTACAGGAAACTTTATGTTATCCGGAGGCTATGTCCGGCAAGCTCGAGCCACCAGCAAAAATCAGGAGTCGTTTTGTTAGGTTTTCTTCTCGTGGCTTTTTTTTTTCCCCAACAGTCAGGCTCTGGAAAGTCTCTTTGAAGCTGTTGCTAAGCTACGGAGATGCTTCCAAGGTACGGGCCGACTGTTTAGAAGCTGTTGCTAAGCAACAGTGTTTGTTGTCCGATACGGAGATGAAAAGCTCCGTATGCTTCAACATTAACGCTGGTGTGTCCGGCAGTTTTGAGGGAACAGCAACAGCTCGGTCCCATCGGTGCCGGATAGCACAAAGTTTCCTGTATTTGGACTTCCAAAAGGCATTTGACAAGGTGCCACACAAAAGATTACTGCACAAGATAAAAAATCATGGGATTGGGGGTAATATACTGGCGTGGGTGGAAGATTGGCTATCTAACAGAAAACAGAGAGTTGGGATAAATGGTTCATTCTCGGGTTGGCAATCAGTGACTAGTTCCGCAGGGGTCAGTGCCGGGACCCCAACTCTTTACAATCTATATTAACGATTTGGAGGAAGGGACCGAGTGCAACATATCCAAGTTTGCCGACGATACAAAGATGGGAGGGAAAGCAGTGAGTGAGGACGACATAAAAAACCTGCAAAAGGACATAGACAGGCTAAGTGAGTGGGCAGAAATTTGGCAGATGGAATGTAATGGTGGAAAGTGTGAGGTTATGCACTTTGGCAGAAAAAAATCAAAGAGCAAGTTATTATCTAAATGGAGAGAAACTGCAAAGTGCTACAGTACAAAGGGATCTGGGGGTCCTGGTGCATGAAACACAGAAGGTTAGTATGCAGGTACAGCAGGTGATCAGGAAGGCCAATGGAATCTTGGCTTTTATTGCAAGGGGGATGGAGTATAAAAGCAGGGAAGTCTTGCTTCAGTTATACAGGGTACTGGTGAGGCCACACCTGGAATACTGCGTAGAGTTTTGGTTTCCATATTTAAGAAAAGATATACTTGCTCTCGAGGCAGTTCAGAGAAGGTTCACTCGGTTGATTCCGGAGATGAGGGGGTTGACTTATGAGGAAAGGTTGAGTAGGTTGAGCCTCTACTCATTGGAATTCAGAAGAATGAGAGGCGATCTTATCGAAACATATTAAGATTGTGAGGGGGCTTGATCGGGTGGATGCGGTGAGGATGTTTCCACTGATGGATGAGACTAGAACTAGGGGGCATAATCTTACAATAAGGGGCTGCCCTTTCAAAACTGAGATGAGGAGAAACTTCTTCACTCAGAGGGTAGTAAATTTATGGAATTTGCTACCTCAGAGAGCTGTGGAAGCTGCGACATTAAATAAATTTAAAACGGAGATAGACAGTTTCCTAGCTGATAAGGGAATTAGGGGTTACGGGGAGCGGGCAGGGAAGTGGACGTGAGTCTAGGTTCGGATCAGCCATGATCCTATTGAATGGCGGAGCAGGCCCGAGGGGCCGTATGTCCTGCTCCTACTTCTTATGTTCTTATGTAAATATCTACTACATATTAATTTTGGCACTTTGGGTGTGCATTTCATTGAAAACTTTCATGGAATCCTTGCTCTTATGGGCAATCCCATTATAGTACCTGTAATATCAGTTACGTCTCTGTAGGTGGCATGTGATTGAAAAATCCTATGTTAAGGTGTCAAACCTTGCCTGTCTTAGATTCACCCACATTTGTGTCACACACAGTAGGTGCTGGTTGTATGGGTAATGGGCCTGTTTTTTCTGAACGTTTTTGCTTTAAAATAGTCATTTATATACTTAACGTTTTGGATCTACTCTCCTTTAAGATTTTTGAAAAAAGAGCAACAACACATGGGAGAAACTGCTGATGGAGACGGCTTAACAGGATACCTTAACACTGCTGTTATAGTAACATATTGCTGTTGACTACTACCACCCGAGTATCACGCAGTCATAGGCACTCTCCAATGTAAATCTCCCCATCTATCTTGCTCCAGCAGCAGTATGGACCCACTTATTCATGGGTTCCAGATATGCCACTGGAATTACTTCTTCTTTGAATCCAATTGGCCAATAGAAGACCAGTGGAGAGTCCAAATATAAAAATGGGAGAGTGATGCTAGATTTGGTGTCACTCTCCAGAATACACCAAGCTAAACTGCAAATGTATCTTAATGGGTTTCAAAAAAATACACAAATTACTTACATCTGAAAGGAATTGTGATTATTAAATTTTATAAATTATGATACAGGAAAGAAAGGGGATAATTGAATGGGCAGGCTAGATGGACTGATGAACTTGCTACCGTGTAAAGTAATACCAGTTCTTATATTGTTAAATATTACTCCACGTGAAAACATATTCCTTGATACGATCCAGTACCAAAAGGCTACTAATGTTAATCTCCGAACATTTCATTTCACCCTTCAAAAACCCCCAATCCTGTAATTCAAATGTACCTAGAACAAATCTAAGATTAACGCCTCCACCACCTTACCCAGATCACTCCAAGTGTTGATCACTTTGCATGAATTTCTTTACGCACTGAACAAGTGCACTATTTATTACATTTAACTTGTTTAGATATTGGTGCTTTCCTTTTAAAATGACTGTAACCCAAGTTAATTTCACGTGGGTATTTATGGGTTTTGTGCCTGCCCTTGTGTGAAAATGGAAGTATTGCAATTATTTATGTTTATGACAAAAGCTGGCTACGCATGTGCCAAATTAAAGCCACACAAACTTTTTGTATCGCACAAACATTCCCTGCTTTATAGTATAGGAAACCCTCTTTTAACCAGCACCTAAATATCCGGAAATCTCTCAACGGGCAAAATTCAGGAGTAGGTTCAGGTAAGTTTTACTATATATTAGTGGCCGTGTAACCGGGGTTCCTGCACCTGTGGCCGTGCAACAGGGACTCCTGGATCTGTGGCCGTGTAACCAGGACTCCTCCACAAGTGCCGTGTAACCAGGGCTCCTGCACCTGTGGCAGTGTACGGGGCTCTCATACCTTGGTAAGTATACCTCTCTGTAATCCGGACTTTTTGATCAACCGGCACCACGCTGGTCCCGGATAAAAAGTTTCCTGTATTAGTAAATAAACACTATATACACCGCCATCCCAAAACGTGTCAGATTTTACTGGACAATTATTAGCTTGCAAAGCTATTTTATGTAGTTGGAAAAACATTATTATGCAACATGCAATTACAAATGGACACAAAATGTTACAATAGGAGAGTTAGGGTGCCAGAAGGATGAGCTTCAATGAGTCCATTTGCATTCCAGATTTCATCTTTCAACGTCAACAAAAACCACAGCATTTGCAAAAAAAAAAGAAATTCTTCATTAATGGAATCCTTGATATAATACTTGTGATACTACTTTTCATTTTAACCTAGGCATTACCAGATTTAATGTACCCTCCAACTCAATACTTTACCTCACCTCTATTCTATACATCCAAGTGAGGTGATGGGGGCTAAATGATTAGCTTCTATGGTTGATTAATCCATTCAGACCTTATTTGCTTTCAAATTGTATGCAAGCCCAAAATATTGAAATAACCAACAGTGTGAAGTATATGGCACAGATTATTCTTACTTTGTTACCAATTCTGCACAGGTACTCAGCCTTAGCCATCATAGCATCTCTGATTTCACTTTCCCCAAGGTTCTTTTCTGCATCTTCCAGTATATCATCCAGACGTTTTAGTTCTTCCTCATTTGCCTTTTTCATTTTGCTCAACAGGTCTGTGTCAATTGGCCACCCAACATCTTTACAAAGCTGTTCATAGTATGGTGCCATATCTGTAAAACAAAAACAAAGTATTGGAATTCAGGGCTTTTACACTGCTCGTCTTCACTGCTCTGTGGCGTACAGAACAGAAACACATAACATTGCACCACCCGAATATACAAAATGCACCCATGACACCACACCGTCTATCTCACTTGATTCTCATGCTCATGGATCTGAATATTTCAAATCTTCATTTATTTTTTTACAACAATGGCATTTCCACAAAACATTTTTCATATGTACTGAAGATTACATGACAAAGAATAGGCAACGTGGTAGCAGAAAATTGAGTATCACCACCAGAACAGGCCCACAATCTGTCCTTCAAAAGACGTAAATTTTAAACAAAACTATTTATCAAGTTATTTACTTATCGTATGTTTTAAACAGAACACACAATATATCCTACGCATGGTGCTACGTCTCATAAGTGATTTTGTAGAGAAAATAGGAATGAACGACAAGCCAATAGTGAGGGGCCAGGTAACACCATAAACTTGATAGAAAGGTTCCAGCAGTTTGTAATTGACATCTAAAGAAAAGAAAGACAGACAACAAGAGAAAGCAAGAGATAGTGTTAATGAGGAAGTTTTAATTTAAAATTGCCTCCCACCCCACAGAAGTGGATGTCATGACAGATACCAAGATACAGTTCAAGCAATGACATCCACACGGGGTTAACAAATGTGACAAAATCACTGCAAGTTAGTCAAATGATAATAGTCTACAGCTGACCAAAAATAAACAGTCTAGAAATCACTGTTCTCCTTTATGCCTTTACACCTTAAGTGAGTGGCTCTTATGGTTCCGTGGTTGTTGGTAACCCTCCCAACACCTCATCCAACTAAGCAATTAGGTAGGCTTAGATAATGAAACATAGAAGATAGGTGCAGGAGTCAGCCATTCAGCCCCTCTAGCCTGTTCCGCCATTCAATGAGATCATGGCTGATCATCCAAATTCAGTACCCTGTTCCTGCCTTCTCTCCATATCCCTTGATCCCTTTAGCCTTAAGAAATATATCTGCAAGTTATTTCAATGAGTGGTAGCATCACAACGAAGTTCAAATCTGCCTCACACACTAACTAACATTTCCAGGAAGGGTCACTGGATCGTGTTCTTCCTATCCAGTTACACCAACTGATACAAACTGTAACACACCCTGCCCTGGGTGAGATCAACTGACTCAACAGCCCAGAGAAATTGCACCCCAAAACATCCGGCTCTCTGCGACTCACTCCTGATTACTTAGTTCTGTATTTAAAAAAACAGTAGCAGGAACTAACGTGGTCCCATTCCAAGTTGTCTAACAACATTCACAATGAAGGATTCATGGCTTCGATGCGACTACTGCCAGTTTATGAACTGGGGAACTGAATACAAAGCTCTCTCAAGAGGTATTAAAATAAGCGACAGCTCTAACATCAAAGGAAGTTTAGATTAACTGCCAATGAGTTACACTGGGCAGACGGTTCACTGGACTCAGGAGCAGGAACAATGACGGGCCGACCCTGCACAAGCTGCCGGGAAACCGTCCCTGGGCCGGGGGCAGGCGGGCGATGCTGACCCCGCCGCCGCTCGTTGGGGAAATGGGTTTGCGGCGAGCCCGAGCCGATGTTTAATCGACGAGAGCCCGACTTCAGCCCCATTTAAAATGCACCCCTCCTTCTCCTCCTCCTCCTCCGGGCCGACATTTCCAACACGGATTTATCTACAGAGCCACTGAGCCCCGCAACTCGGTCACTCCGCCGGGTCTGGTAGTAATGGTCCCAACCGCCGCCTGGGCGCTAGGCCTCGGCTGCAGGCCGGGGCGAGAGGCGGCGCCTGGCTCGGGCCCCTCGCCCCCGCCCCGTGACTGTGCAGATCGCCGCCACTCACTGTTTTCCTTCACCGACTCCATCAGCTCGCTCCGCACTTTCGGGTCATTCTTGTGGCTGTCTAGAGTGAGGAGGAACTTGGCCTGCGCGATGCCCAGGCTCGGGTTCTTGGGCAGGCCCTCTTCCTCCAGGTTCTCCAGCGGCATTTTCTCCCTCTCCGGCTCTTCGCTCAAACTGAACTCGCCGACAACCAGCCTTCCCCCGTCTGCGGCCGCACCGAGGGGCCTCCAGCCGGCGGCTCGGCTCCGCTCCCGCGGTAGCGCCACCTAGCTCAGCGAGTGGCTTTGCAGTACAGGCCCGTACAATCGCTTTCCAACTCTTATGATAGAATGGTTACAGCACAGAGGGAGGTTATTCGGCCCGTCGAGCCCGTGCTTGCTCTCTGCAAGGGCACTTAAGCTAGTCCCACTCCCCTGCTCTTTCCCGTAGCCCTGCAATTTTTTTTCTTCAAGTACTTATCCAATATCCTTTTGAAAGCCACGATTGAATCTGCCTCCAGCACCCTTTCAGGCAGTGCATTCCAGATTATAACCACTCGCTGCGTAAAAAGTTTTTCCCCATGTTGCCTTTGGTTCTTCTGCCAATCACCTTAAATGTGTGTCCTCTGGCTCTTGACCCTAGTGTCTTAAAAGAAGTGGCTGCAGAGATAGTGGATGCATTGGTTGCAATCTACCAAATTTCCGTGGGTTCTGGCGAGGTCCCAGCAGATTGGAAAACCACAAATCTAATGCCCCTATTTAAGAAGGGAGGGAGACAGAAAACAGGAAACTATAGACCAGTTAGCATAACATCTGTCATTGGGAAAAGGCTGGAGTCCATTATAAAGGAAGCAGTAGCAGGACATTTAGAAAATCATAATACAGTCAAGCAGAATCAGCATGGTTTTATGAAAGGGAAATCATGTTTGACAAATTTGCTGGAGTTCTTTGAGGATGTAACGAGCAGTGTGGATAAAGGGGAACCAGTGGATGTGGTGTATTTGGATTTCCAGAAGGCATTCGATAAGGTGCCACATAAAAGGTTACTGCACAAGATAAGAGCTCACAGAGTTGGGGGTAATATATTAGCATGGATAGAGGATTGGCTAACTAACAGAAAACAGAGATTCGGGATAAATGGGTCATTTTCCGGTTGGCAAACAGTAACTATTGGAGTGCCACAGGGATCAGTGCTGGGGCCTCAACTATTTACAATCTATATTAATGACTTGGATGAAGGGACTGAGTGTAATGTGGCCAAATTTGCTGATGATACAAAGATAGGTGGGAAAGCAAGTTGTGAAGAGGACACAAAGAATCTTCAAAGGGATATAGACAGGCTAAGTGAGTGGGCAAACATTTGGCAGATGGAGTATAATGTGGGAAAGTGTGAGATTATCCACTTTGGTAAGAAAAATAAAAAAGCAAATTATTATTTAAATGGAGAGAGATTACAGAATGCTGCAGTACAGAGGGACCTGGGGGTCT
The DNA here is from genome assembly GCF_052327205.1 of Somniosus microcephalus. Lineage (NCBI taxonomy): Eukaryota > Metazoa > Chordata > Chondrichthyes > Squaliformes > Somniosidae > Somniosus > Somniosus microcephalus. The sequence goes on along the minus strand of NC_140997.1, from coordinate 185,876,663 downwards.
TTGTGCATGAAACACAAAAAGTTAGCATGCAGGTACAGCAAGTAATCAGGAAGCCAAATGGAATGTTGGCCTTTATTGCAAGGGGGTTGGAGTATAAAAGCAGGGAAGTCCTGCTACAACTGTACAGGGCATTGGTGAGACCACCTGGAGTACTATGTAGAGTTTTGGTCTCCTTATTTAAGGCGGGATAGGCTTGCATTGGAGGCAGTTCAGAGAAGGTTCACGAGGTTGATTCCTGAGATGAAGGGGTTGACTTATGAAGAAAGGTTGGGCCTATATTCATTGGAGTTTAGAAGAATGAAAGGTGATCTTATTGAAACATATAAGATACTGAGGGACCTCGATGATGCGCTATCAATTACTGAGAAAGACTGGAAGTTAAGAGAGTAACAAACAGGCTTTTATTAGCTAAAGAACGAAGGCATGCCTCTAGTGGTCGACCGGTCCTGAATGCCTGGGGAACTGCAGAGCAGCCGCCTTTATACCAGGGCATATGGGTGGAGCCAGGGGCGGAGCCAGCTGAGGCATGCACAGACAGGTACAACAATGGGCAAGAGTGAACAACAGTGAAGTGAACAACAGTGGAGTGAACAACAGTGGTTTACCACATTCACCCCTTGCTTAAAAAATGAGTCCGACGGGGTGAAGTGTATTAAAAGTTCGTATAATTAAGTCTTTCTGGGGGTCTTGTATGCCGTTGTGATCATCGTGGCGACGGCTGAGGTGGTGCAGCTTCCGACGCCGAGTCCCGCGTGGGCCGGAGCACTGGCGTGTCGTCCTCATGGGTGTTGAGTTGGTTGGTGATCAATGACGGGTCACGGGGCCACGGCGTGCCGTCTACAGGGGTTAGGTATGGGTCCGTTGCCGCCGGTGCATTGTGGGTAGCGGTGAAGGGCAATGGTAGTGGGTAGTGGGTGATGTTGGTTTCAGGGGCCCCCGAGGGTGCGAGGTCTCGTATGGAGACTGTGCCCTCCCGCCCGTCCGGGTATGTAACGTAGGCATACTGAGGGTTGGCGTGGAGGAGGTTGACCCTCTCAACCAGGGGGGCCATTTTATGGGTCCTCACGTGCTTCCGAAGTAGGACGGGCCCTGGAGACATCAGCCATGGTGGTAGCGAGGTCCCCGATGTGGACTTCCTAGGGAAGACAAACATTTTTTCGTGAGGGGTGGCGTTAGTGGCAGTACAGAGCAGTGACCGAATGGAGTGGAGCGCATCGGGGAGGACATCCTGCCAGCGGGAGGTTGGAAGGCCCTTAGATTTTAAGGCTAGCAGGGCGGCCTTCCAAACTGTCACGTTCTCTCTTTCTACCTGTCCATTCCCCCGGGGGTTGTAGCTGGTGGTCCTGCTCGTGGCAATACCTCTCACGAGCAGGTACTGGCGGAGTTCGTCGCTCAGAAACGATGAGCCCCGGTCGCTATGGATATAGCTGGGGAAACCGAACAAGGCGAAGAGGTCGTTCAGGCATTTAATGACCGTAGCACTGGTCATGTCTGGGCAGGGGATGGCAAACGGAAAATGGGAGTACTCGTCGATGATAGTGAGGAAGTACGCGTTGCGGTCAGAGGAGGGGAGGGGCCCTTTAAAATCGACGCTCAGGCGCTCAAAGGGGCGAGTGGCTTTTATCAGGTGTGCTCTGTCTGGCCTATAAAAGTGCGGTTTGCACTCGGCACAGACTTGGCAGTTCCTGGTCATGGTCCTGACCTCCTCGATGGAGTAAGGCAGGTTGCGGGCCTTGATGAAATGGAAGAACCTGGTGACCCCCGGGTGGCAGAGGTCATTGTGGAGGGCCTGCAGTCTATCAACCTGTGCGTTGGCACATGTACCTCGCGATAGAGCATCCGGGGGCTCATTGAGTTTCCCGGGCCGGTACAAGATATCGTAATTGTAGGTGGAAAGTTCAATTCTCCACCTCAAAATCTTGTCGTTTTTGATTTTGCCCCTCTGCTTGTTATTAAACATAAAAGCAACTGAACGCTGGTCAGTGAGTAGGGTGAATCGTTTTCCGGCCAGGTAATGCCTCCAATGTCGCACAGCTTCCACAATGGCCTGGGCCTCCTTTTCGACAGAGGAGTGTCTGATTTCGGAGCCTTGGAGGGTTCGTGAAAAGAAGGCCACGGGCCTTCCCGCCTGGTTAAGGGTAGCGGCCAGGGCAAAGTCGGACGCATCGCTCTCCACCTGGAAAGGGATGGACTCGTCCACCGCGTGCATGGTGGCTTTAGCAATGTCCTCTTTGATACGGTGGAAGGCTAAGCGGCCTTCTGCCGCCAGGGGAAAAGAGGTGGACTTGAAAAGTGGACGGGCTTTGTCCGCATAATTAGGGACCCACTGGGCGTAGTAGGAGAAAAACCCCAGGCATCTCTTCAGGGCCTTGAGGCAGTGGGGCAGGGGAAGGTCCATAAGGGGCCGCATCCGGTCGGGGTCGGGGCCGATGACTCCGTGTTCCACAACACAGCCAAGGATAGCGAGGCGGGTTGTGCGGAATATGCACTTCTCCTTGTTATACATAAGGTTTAGGAGTTGGGCAGTGCGGAGGAATTTGTCGAGGTTGGCGTCATGGTCCTGCAGGTCATGGCCGCAGATGGTCACATTGTCCAGGTAGGGAAAAGTGGCCTGCAACGCATTCTGGTCGACCATCCGGTCCATCTCCCTTTGGAAAACGGAGACCCCATTGGTGACGCCGAAGGGAACCCGAAGGAAGTGGTAGAGGCGGCCGTTTGCCTCGAAGGCAGTATACTGGCGGTCCTCATAGCGTATAGGGAGTTGGTGATATGCTGACTTAAGGTCAATGGTGGAGAATATGGGGTATTGTGCGATCTGATTGACCATATCAGCTATGCGGGGGAGGGGGTATGCGTCCAGTTGGGTATATCGATTAATTGTTTGGCTGTAGTCAATGACCAGGCGCTGCTTCTCGCCGGTCTTGACGACCACAACCTGGGCTCGCCAGGGGCTGGTGCTAGCTTCAATAATCCCCTCCTTCAGGAGCCGCTCCACCTCAGATTTAATAAAAACTCTGTCACCAGCGCTGTATCGCCTGCTTTTGGTGGCGATGGGCTTACAGTCGTGGGCGAGGTTAGCGAACAACGGGGGGGGGAGTGACTTTAAGCGTGGAGAGGTTGCAAAAGGTGCGCGGCGGGCAATTTGAAAACTGCTGGTTGCAGACTGTGAGTGGGGGAAGGGGTCCACCGTACGCCATCGTGACACTCTTAAGGTGGCACTGAAAATCCAACCCCAGTAGAACGGCAGCGCAGAGATGGGGCAGGACAAGCAGTTTAAAGTTTCTGTACTCTGTGCCCCTCACCGAAAGGGTCACCACGCAGTAGCCGCCGACGTCCGCTGAATGGGACTTGGAGGCCATAGAGACCCGGTGGCGCGCTGGCAGGACTGGGAGAGAGTAACGCCGCACCGTGTCGGGGTGGATAAAGCTCTCCGTGCTCCCGCAGTCGAAAAGGCAGGTCGTGGCGCGCCGTTTACCTTAATGTCCATCATGGACCTGGCTAGTTGGTGAGGTCTAGATTGGTCCAGTGTAACGGAGGCCAGCGTAGGGTCAGGCGTGTCGCTGCAGTCATCAGGTGAGGCGGTGGGTGAGTCGGGGGCCCGTTGCAAAAATGGCGGCCGGAACGGATCACCCATGGTCGAAGGCGTCCAAGATGGCGTCCAAGATGGCGGCGCCCATGATCCACACGCGGCTGGAGGCGTACAAGATGGCGTCCAAGATGGCGGCGTCCAAGATGGCGGCCTGCTCGGCCCACACGCGGCACTGCTGGAGTTTGGGGTAGGTTTAGCCTTGCCAACGCTGGCGTAGTGCCCTTTCTTCCCACAACCAGAGCAAGTAGCGTTTTTCGCCGGGCAGCGCGCTCTGGGGTGTTTGGCTTGGCCACAGAAGTAACACTTCGGGCCCTGGGACATCGCTGCAGAAGTTGGGCCGTTGGCGGGATGTGACGGGGGTGGCGCGGCGCAGGGTGGCGGTTCTACCGTGTCCCAGGATGGCGGCGCCCGCGCCATCCACGATGCGGCCGCGCGGTCAGGGGAGTAGGCGTCCATATTCCGGTGGGCCACGTCTAGCGAGAGTGCGAGGGCCGTGGCCTTCTTCAGGTCGAGTTCGCCCTGCTCCAACAGTCTCTGCCGGGTGTAGTTGGACCTGAGGCCCGCGACGAAGGCGTCCCGGACAAGTTCCTCCGTGTACACCGTGGCCGACACCTCTTTACATTTGCAGGCCCGGCCGAGCACTTTCAGCGCCCGTAGGTATACCTCCATCGATTCCCCGGGTTGCTGTTTGCGGGACCCCAGGAGGTGTCTGGCGTAAACCTCATTTACCGGGCGTGCATACTGTTCTTTAAGGAGGTCGAGAGCACCCTTGTAGGTAGTCACATCTTGGATGAGCGAATAAGCTTGGTGGTTCACCTTGGAGGTCAGAATTTTTAGTTTGTCGCCATCGTTTTGAACAGTTTCGACGGAGGCTTCTAGGAAAATTTCAAAGCATCGCAGCCAGTGTGCGAACTTGGTAGATGAATCCGCCTCTTGAGGGTCTAGTTCCAGGCGTGCTGGTTTGAGGATTTGCTCCATCGAAAAAAAGTTTAGCTAATAAAATTGATGCGCTATCAATTACTGAGAAAGACTGGAAGTTAAGAGAGTAACAAACAGGCTTTTATTAGCTAAAGAACGAAGGCATGCCTCTAGTGGTCGACCGGTCCTGAATGCCTGGGGAACTGCAGAGCAGCCGCCTTTATACCAGGGCATATGGGTGGAGCCAGGGGCGGAGCCAGCTGAGGCATGCACAGACAGGTACAACAATGGGCAAGAGTGAACAACAGTGAAGTGAACAACAGTGAACAACAGTGGAGTGAACAACAGTGGTTTACCACACTTGACAAGGTAGATGTAGAGAAGATGTTTCCCCTCATGGGGGAATCTAGAACCAGGGGGCATAGCTTCAGAATAAGGAGTCGCCCATTTAAAACTGAGTTGAGGAAGAATTTCTTCTCTCAGAGGGTCGTAAATCTGTGGAATTCTCTGCCCCAGAGAGTTGTGAAGGTTGGGTCATTGAATAGAAACATAGAAGATAGGAGCAGGAGTAGGCTATTCGGCCCCTCGAGCCTGCTCCGCCATTCAATGCGATCATGGCTGATCATCCAAATTCAGTACCCTGTCCCTGCTTTCTCCCCATACCCCTTGATCCCTTTAGCCTTAAGAAATATATCCAACTCCTTCTTGAATATATTTAATGAACTGGCCTCCACCGCCTTCTGTGGTAGAGAGTTCCACAGGTTCACCACTCTCTGGGTGAAGAAATTCCTCCTCATTTCTGTCCTAAATGGCCTACCCTTTATCCTTAGACTGTGTCCCCTGGTTCTGGACTCCCCGAACATCGGAACATCCTTCCTGCGTCTACTCTGTCCAGTCCTGTCAGAATTTTATAAGTTTCAATGAAATCACCTCTCATTCTTCTAAACTCCAGCGAGTAGAAGCCCAATCGACCCAATCTCTCCTCATACGTCATTCCTGCCATCCCAGGTATCAGCCTGGTGAATCTTCGCTGAACTCCTTCCATGGCAAGAACATCCTTCCTCAGATAAGGCAACCAAAACTGCACACAATACTCAAGATGTGTGTAGTGTATGTGCCTTTAAGTCGGAACTACTTTTTACAGCTCCTGTATACTGTAGTACCGGCAGTGACCACACCGGTATATAAGCTTTGCGCATGCCTCTGTACCCCAGTCTAGAGATTACCCTCCTCCAGTAAAGACCTGTTATTTGTTAATGTACGGCATCCGTGTGATTATTTATCCACTGAACCACGGATCTAACAGTGGCGATGAGTGTCGATGCGAATCTACCTGCAACATAAAAAAATTTTTTTTTTTTAAATAGTCGAGTCCAGGAACACGGGCATCGACCACGAGCAACTGCCCAGCAGTCAGGCAGAGATCCAACTTCGCTGGGGAGGCTGTGGAGAGCCGGGCTTGGTTCCCCAGCCACAACGAGCAGTAAGAGACCGACGACAGGTCCAGAGCAGACCCTTCCTGAGCAGCGGCGGCTGGAGCCGACCGACGGCAGAGAGAGAGCCGAGCAGCGTCGACGGGGTAAGAAAGAGGGTGAAGAGCGCAGGGCGCAGCCGGGGGTTGAACACCGAGCGGCGTCGAGGAAAAATACTGCAAACCGGAGAGAGAGAGAGTAAGAAACAGCCGGGTTCTAGACTGAGCGGCGTCGACAAATATCAAGAGAAGAACGCGCAGAGCACAGCCAGGGATCACGGGCTGATCAGGGTCCGCGGGGCGAAGCAAGGGGAGACGCCATTGAGCCGCGGAGAAGCAGGGAGAGCGCGGGAGGCGCCATTGAGCCGCGGAGAAGAAGGAAGAGCGCGGGAGACGCCATTTTGCGAAGCCGCAGCGGAGAAGAAGGGCGAGCGTGGGAAGGTAGGAAAGCGCGGGAGACGCCATTTTGTGCCAGCGGAGAAGAAGGGGAAGCGTGGGAGGCGCCATTGGTGATACTTAACGCACAACCAAGGATGCCGAAGAGTGGCAGTATCTCTACGTTTGACAATGAAGTCGAAGGTTGGGCGACATATGTGGAACGTATTGAGGTGTACTGCAGGGCGAATGAAGTGCCAGATGCTAATAAAGCACTGGTTCTGTTAAATTCCATGGGTGCAAAAACTTATGGGTTACTGCGAAATCTAATAACCCCAGAGAAACCGATAAACAAGAATTTTGAAAGCATAGTAGAAATCCTACAGGACCACTTAAACCCCACACCGCTGCTGATAGCAGAACGATTTAAGTTCCATAAAAGGAACCAACACAAAGACGAAAGCAATGCTGAGTACCTAACGGAACTGCGCAAGCTATTGAAATACTGCCAGTTTGGAGCGGGACTAGCAGACACATTAAGGGACAAGTTTGTGTGTGGGCTACAAAGTGAAGGAATCCAGAAACGGCTTCAATCAGAAAAGGACCTTACGCTGGACAAAGCTTTCAGTATGGCAGTATCACACGAAGCAGCTGCAAGGGGTGCTGCAGAGATACAACGGAGACCGCAAGAATATGGCACCAACTAAATGACCTATGGAACAGGGAAGTGCTATCGCTGCGGCAGAACAACACATGACCAGAAAGATTGTTGGTTAAAGGACCAAGTGTGCAGACAGTGTGGGAAAGCAGGACACATAGCAAGAGTCTGCAGGTCTGGGAAGAAAACCAACAGTAAGAAATCTCCACAGGAGAAGTACAAAAAGGTACACCAGGTGATGGACAGTGGTTCAGACGAACAGAAAAGTGACACAGACTCCGGAAGCAAGGAGCTGGGTTCTCTGAAACTACATAATGTAACCAAAATGGAGGATCACCAGACTATCTGGGTTACACTCAAGATAGACGGAGTCCAAGTGGAAATGGAATTGGACACAGGGTCAGCCCTAACAGTCATAAATCAAAGAGACTACAAGCGGCTATTTTCACACATACCCTTGAAAGCTACAGAGATTGTCTTGAAGACGTATACGGGGCAAAAAGTCTACCCCAAAGGAAAAATAAGGGTGAAAGTGACATATAAAGGCCAGGAAATACCTAAAATGGATATATATGTATTGCCAAATGGAGGACCACCACTGCTAGGATGTGAATGGATCCGGAAGATACAATTAGATTGGCATTCCATACAGGCACTGAAGGTTGAGGCCAAAAAGGATGACGACGTCACACCTGGACGACTGTCAAAAATGCTAACTGACGCAAAAGAAGTGTTCCAGGAGGGACTAGGAACACTAAAAGGAATAACAGCAACAATTAAAATAGAGGAAAATGCAAGCCCAAAGTTTCTGAAGGCCAGACCAGTGCCTTATGCGATCAGACCAGCGGTTGAAGCAGAGTTGGAAGGGTTGGAACGTTCAGGAGTACTGTCCAAAGTGGACTGGAGCGAGTGGGCTACACCCATCGTTCCTGTAATGAAGAGGTCGTTGAGTAATACGCCTGGGGAACCAAAGAAGGTCCGCATCTGTGGGGATTTTAAGGTGACAGTGAACCCAGTCCTTCACACAGTGTAATATCCGCTTCCACGAATTGAGGATATTTTCACCTCGCTATCTGGTGGTAAACACTTCACCAAAATTGATCTAGCCCAGGCGTACTTGCAAATGGAGGTAGAAGAAGCTTTGAAACATTACCTTACGATCAACACTCATAAAGGTCTCTATCAATACAACGGGCTGGTGTTTGGAGTAGCCTCGGCTCCGGCTATCTGGCAAAGGGCGATGGATCAGGTCCTGCAAGGGATTCCAGGGACCCAGTGTTATTTGGACGACATCTTGGTCACGGGCGAAAATGACGGTGATCACCTCGCTAACTTAGAGAAGGTGCTTGCCAGATTAAAGGAGTATGAGCTACGAGCTAATCGCCGCAAGTGCGAGTTTTTCCAGAAACAGATCTCGTATTGCGGCCACGTCATCGATGAAGAAGGGTTACATAAATCTCCTGACAAAATTGAGGCAGTAGTCAAGGCTCCAGCACCAGAAAATGTGTCACAACTGAGGTCGTTCCTCGGGCTGGTAAACTATTACCACAAGTTCTTACCAAATTTGTCTACGGTATTACACCCGCTGAACACCCTACTGCAAACAGGGGTACCATGGAAGTGGGATGACGAACGTAGACGAGCTTTCCAGAAGTGTAAAGAATTGATCACATCAAAAGAGGTGTTGGCCCATTTCAACCCAGCACTACCAATTCGTTTGGCATGTGATGCATCACCCTACGGCATTGGAGCGGTGCTGTCGCACAAATTCCCAGATGGGTTGGAGAGGCCAGTAGCCTTTGCGTCTCGGTCACTAACCTCAGCCGAGCGCAACTATGCCCAGATTGACAGGGAGGCCCTCAGCCTAGTATGGGGAGTAAAAAAATTCAACCACTATCTGCATGGGCAGAAGTTCACCTTGCTGACTGACCACCAACCACTTGTCTCCATCTTTAATCCTAAGAAGGGCGTTCCAGTGATGACTGCACAGCGGTTACAAAGATGATCCCTGTTTCTAGGGGCGAATCAATATGAAATAGAATATAAAGGCACGAAACAGCATGGGAACGCTGATGGGCTATCGCGCCTGCCACTGCCTACGGTGGAGGAAGCACCAGCAGTGGACCCTATCGAGATATTTTATTCGTCAATAATTGAACGATTGCCAGTAACAAACACGGATATAGAGAAGGAGACCCGCAATGATCCGACACTGTCACGGGTATATGAATTGACGGTGAGGGGATGGCCAACACATGGCGACTCACTGTTGCCAGCATTCTCATCCAGAAGAGAACAGCTGTCAGTATGCCAGGGGACAGTGATGTGTGGATCCAGAGTGGTGATTCCACCCAAGTTAAGGGAGAGAGTGCTAAAGGAGCTACATGAAGGTCATCTGGGGGGAGTGAAAATGAAAAGCCTTGCTAGGGCTTATGTGTGGTGGCCGGGAATCGATCAACAAATCGAAGACCTAACTAAGAGCTGCTTAGGATGCCAGAAGGTCCAAAATGTACCACCACATGCCCCTCTACACCCATGGGAGTGGCCCTCCTCTCCATGGCAACGGGTGCACATTGATTTCGCTGGTCCATTCATGGACTCAATGTTCTTAATAGCAGTGGATGCTCATTCAAAGTGGCCTGAGGTGATAAAGATGTCTTCAACCACTACAGAGAAAACGATTGCAGTCCTACGGACCATATTTGCCAGAAACGGTTTGCCAGAGCAGATCTGCTCTGATAATGGACCACAGTTTGTGTCCGACGAGTTCCAAAAATTCATGAAAAGGAATGGGGTAAGGCACTACACATCCGCCCCGTATCATCCAGCCACCAATGGATTGGCTGAGAGGTTCGTACAAACCTTTAAGAAGGCGATAAAGGCCATGTGCGACGAGGAAATTCCACTGCAGCATAAGATGGACAATTTCTTATTAGCCTACCGAAACGCGACACATGCAGTTACCAACCAGACCCCGGCCATGATGTTCTTTAACCGAAGGTTGAGATCTCGTCTGGACTTGCTCAGACCAAATGTGCGAAGAAATGTTGAGGACAAACAATTCCAGCACATCAACGAGAAGCCGACAAGGAACTTCAATGTAGGGCAACCAGTCTTGGCCCGTGACTATCGAACAGAGAAGTGGCAACCCGGAACGATATGTACAAGGCAGGGGCCATTAATGTACACAGTGGATGTTGGGGAGAACATTGTGAGACGCCACGTCGATCAGATCTTAGCGTCACAGGAAGGCGTCAACCCCATGTCTCGAGTACCTGGGGATGAACCCGACATACCGGTAGCATCTACTTCAGACCCAGTAGCAGTGGAACCCGATGAACTACCCGATGAAAAGGGGTCAGAATCGCCTCTGCACCAAGAACAAGAACCTCTGGAAAGGCGCTATCCCGAAAGGGTCAGGAAGCCGCCCCAAAGACTGAATCTATAAATGGACTTTTGTTATTGAATGTACATGTAAAAATGTAATTGTTATTTGAATATTAAGGGGGTATTATTAATCTAAAAAGGGAGGAATTGTAGTGTATGTGCCTTTAAGTCAGAACTACTTTTTACAGCTCCTGTATACTGTAGTACCGGCAGTCACCACACCGGTATATAAGCTTTGCGCATGCCTCTCTACCCCAGTATAGAGATTACCCTCCTCCAGTAAAGACCTGTTATTTGTTAATGTACAGCATCCGTGTGATTATTTATCCACTGAACCACGGATTTAACAATGTGGTCTCACCAAGGCCCTGTACAACTGCAGCAAGACATCCTTGTTCCTGTACTCAAACCCTCTCGCTACGAAGGCCAACATACCATTTGCCTTCTTAACCACCTGCTGCACCTGCATGCTTACCTTCAGCGACTGGTGCACAGGGACACCTAGGTCTCATTGCACTTCCCCTTCTCCCAATCTATTGCCATTTAGATAATAATCTGCCTTCCTGTTTTTGCCAGCAAAGTGGACAACCTCACATTTATCCACGTTATATTGCATCTGCCATGTTTCTGCCCAATCATCCAACATGTCCAAATCATCCTGGAGTTTCTCGACATCCTCCTCACAGCACACACGCCCACCCAGCTTTGTGTCACCTGCAAATTTGGAGATATTACATCTAGCTCCCTTGTCTAGATCATTTATATATATTGTGAATAGCTGGGGTCCAAGGACCGATCCCTGCGGTACCCCACTAGTCACTGCCTGCCACTCGGAAAAGGACCCGTTTATTGCAACTCTTTGCTTTCTGTCTGCCAACCAGTTCTCTATCCAAGTCAATACCTTGCCCCCAATCCCATGTGCCTTAACTTTACACGCTAATCTCTTATGAGGGGCCTTATCGAAGGCCTTCTGAAAGTCCAGATACACCACATCCACTGGTTCTCCCTTATCTATTTTACCAGTTACATCCTCAAAAAATTCCAGTAGATTAGTCAAGCACGATTTACCTTTTGTGAATCCATGTTGACTTTGTCCGATCCTGTCACTGTTTTTCAAGTGCTCTGCTATTACATCTTTTATAATGGACTCTAGCATTTTCCCCACTACCGATGTCAGGCTTACCGGTCTGTAATTCCCCGTTTTCTCTCTACCACCTTTTTTGAATAGTGGGGTAACATTAGCTACCCTCCAATCCATGGGTACTGTTTATTTAAAGTGGAGATAGACAGATAGACAGATTTTTGAACAATAAGGGAGTGATGGGTTATGGGGAGCGGGCAGCGAAGTGGAGCTGAGCCCAAGATCAGATCAGCCATGATCTCATTAAATGGCAGTGCAGGCTGGAGGGGCCAAATGGCCTACTCCTGCTCATATTTCTTATGTTCTTATGACCCTTCTGCCAATGGGAGCAGTTTCTCTCTCTCTACTCTGTCTAGACCCCTCATTGGGGTGCTGGGCTCCTTAGATGTAAACCAGGTTTATAATCTGTATAGTAGGTGGTGCACCTCAGGTTGGGTATTAGCAATCTTAAAATCAGTGGTCAAGAACCATCCAAACCGCTCCATCTCCAACCTTCCTTTCCTCTCCAAATTCCTATCACGTGTTATCACCTTCCAAATCTGTGCCCATCTTGCAATTCTATGCTGAATCTCTCCAATCAGGTTTCAATCCCTGCCACTGAACCAAAACGACCCCAAAAGTCACAATGATTTATTATCCCTCCTCACCCTCCTTAACCTCTCTGCAGCCTTTGATATGGTCAACCGCACCTCCTCTTCCAATGCCTCTCCTTCATTGTCCAGCTAAATGGGACTGCCCTCACTGGTTTCACTTTTACCTATCTGATCATAGTAAGGGCATCTCCAGCAATTACTTATTTTTGCACCGCCGCAATGCTACCGCTAGAGTACCCTAAGGATCTATCATTGTCACCCTCTTCATTGACATCCAGCATCAGCAGCAGACATGGGGTTACCTTTCACATGTGTGCTGATCACACCCAGCTCTACCTCTCCATCACCTCTCTCTCCCTCCACTGCCAATATGGAGTCTGATTGCTTGTCCAATATCCAGTCTTTGATGAGCCATAATTTCCTTCAGTTAAACATTGAAAAAAGCTATTGTCTTCAGCCTCCCACAAACTGTACCCTTGCCACGAATTCGACCCCCCTCCCCAGGCATTGGGAGGTTTGGAAATCAGTGATTGCTGAATCAATTAAACGGCTGCTACAGCTGTAATGACCAGAAGCAGTGCATGTGAATAAGAAAGGGGGAAGGGAAAGTGCACTGGAGCTGTTGGTATAAGAACAATGGCAGAAGGAGAAGCACCATCTGGAGGGTCCGCAATGACCAAGGCCCCAAGATTTTAAGAGCTGTGGTGGAGGTCATGTTGGCCAAGAAGCCAGAGGCTCTTTGGCACTCAGGGAATCATGCTCCAGAAAAAGGATGTGCAGATAGTCTGGCGGGAAGTGTCTGGTGGTCAGTGTCTTGTTTTGCACACTTAGTACAAAAATAATAAATTGCAGGACAACGGAGTATTACAGTTTAATTCTTTATTTAAGCAATAGGTCTGTGAACTTAATCATACAGCACAGTGGGGACAAGATGGAGTTAGGACCCCTAGCCTGAGTCTTCCAAAACAATAGCAGTCCTTACAGATGCCTGCAGGCCAATGACAACTCAGCATGTGATCACATGTGAATATAATAGGTATTCCTTACAGATGCCTGCGGGCCAATGATAATTCAATATGCAAAATGTTACATCCCCTTTCTTTTAAAAGAAAAATGTTATGCATTACTTTTAAACCGTTCTTCTACATAATGTTCTCGGTAGCATAAACATATAAGTAAACTCAGCATTTAACTAGCACTGAAAACATCTCAACGTTTCAATAACGATGTACAGTTTTTTTTTTAGGGCAGCGATCCGCCTACACTCTTTGACAGTTCACAAGTCAAGGATAACTCTAGGCTTGACCTCTCGTCCCGACCTTGTGTGGTATGAAACTGAGCATGCTCCTGAATCGGTCAACAGTTCTGGTTCAGGTTTAGGTTCAGGTAAGTATGATGTGTTTTGTGTATTGCTCTGTTCATCACACTCTGTTGAACTGATCCTCTCGTCGGAATGACAGTGTTGTTCCTTGGTGTTCAGGAGGTGCCTGCGATTGCGGCGGTACACCTGTCCTTCTGGGGTGCGGATGTGATACGATCGCTCAGTGTCAGCTGGCTGGATGACGACTGCTGGCTTCCAGTAGTCTTGCTCCTGGATTCTGATGGATTCTCCATTGTGCAGCGACGGCAGTAGTCTAGCTGACCTGTCATAGTATCTCTTTTGTTGTTGCTGTCTCTGTACATGTTTTGCATGCACTTGCTTGCAGCTGACGACCTCTGGCTGCAGCTGCTGGTTGGTGCTTGGAAGGATTGAGCGAAGTCTGCGGCTCATCAACAGCTGTGCTGGTGACTTGAAGTTGTCAACCGGAGTGTTGCGGTACTCAAGGAGACTGATGTAGGGTCTCTTTTGTCCGCTTTGGCTTTGTCCATGAGTGTTTTTGCAATCTGGACAGTTTTTTCAGCAAGGCCATTACTTTGAGGGTTACTTTGATTTGTATTGGGGGCCATTGTCTGAGACTAAAGTCTCTACTATGCCATGCCTGGCAAAGGCTGCCTTTAGCTTTTGGATCACAGCTGCAGATGTGGTGCTGTGAAGCTTGTCCAGTTCAAAAAATCTGCTGTAGTAATCAACAGTCACTATGTAGTCCTCGTTGTTCCATGTGAACAGATCCGTTGCCACGACCTGCCAGGGCCTGTCTGGGATACGATGAGGTATCATGGGCTCTTTGGCATTTGATGGGCGGCGTTCTAGACAAATGGAACATTTTCCGACAATGTCCTCAATGTGTTTGCACATTCCGGGCCAAAACATAATGTCACGTGTTCTTTGTTTGGGGTCGAAGTAGGCAAGAACTGGTCCTGGTTCTCTGGTGATTAGGTTTTTCATTTTCTGAAATGCTGTGTCATGTTGCTTGTCCCACAGGAACTCATTGGATTGTTTGAGCAACTGATGCATGGGTGCGTTGAATTCGGAGAGGCTCGGGGCAAACTTGACTAAGTAGTTAACCATGCCTAGTACTGTCTCTAGCTCTGCGCGGTTCTTCGGCGGCTCCATCTTCTTGATGGCGGAGATTTTCTCTGGATCCGGCTTAATGCCATCAGTTGAGAGGCGATGCCCGAAATAACTGATCTCAGTGGATCCGATTATGCTTTTCTCGGGGTTGAGCTGGATACCTTTCTCCCGTGATCTTTGTAGCTTCGCACGGAGGTTCCTGTCATGTTCCTCTCTATTCCTGCCATAGATGAGGATGTCATCTGCGATTGCGACTACTCCGTCGAGGCCTTCATAGGTTTCGTCAATCTTCCGCTGGAATTCATCCTGAGTTGAGATAAGACCAAATGGTAAACGCAGAAATCGGTAGCGTCCAAATGGTGTGTTGAACGTTGTTAGCTTAGATGACTCTTCTGTGAGCTTGATAGTCCAGTATCCTGATCGTGCGTCCATTACACTGAAGTAACGTGCTCCCACTAGCTTGGGTGTGATGTCATCTAGCGTTGGTAGAGGGTAGTGAGGGCGTTTGATAGCCTTGTTCAAATCTCTGGGGTCGAAACAGACTCTGAGCTTGCCTGTACGTGGCTTCTCAGCCACTACTAACGCGTTGACCCACTCTGTCGGTTCTGTTTCCCGGACGATGATTTCTGTATTCTCCATGCTCTGCAGCTCCTCCTTCAGGCGACTATGTAGAGCAAGGGGTATCCTTCTTGGTGGGCAAACCACAGGGGTTGCTGCTGGGTCAAGGTGAATAGTGCATTCACCTGGGAATAGTCCGATTCCTTTGAAAACGTCAGCAAACTCCTCCATGACTGTCTGCTTCTCAACTGGTTCTGTCAATGATAGCACTAGCTTGATGAGGTCCATGTCTAAACATGCCTTTAGACCTAGCACTGGAGGTGCTTGAGTGTCAACAATGTAAAAGTCCAATATCATGTCACTTTCTTTGTACTTGCATTTCATCACGCATGTGTCTTTTACAATGAGCTGCTCACCCCCATAGCTGGTCAGTCTGCGTGAGGTGAGCTGTAGCTCACACTCATCCTTCAAGCTGTGATACCCATGCAGAGGAATTACATTAACCTGAGCTCCAGTGTCTAGTTTAAACCTAAGCTCTGTGCCCTGTTTTCCTATCTCAATATCGGCAAAGGCTTGCTCAGTCTCTGAAATCTGTTTTTTCTGTGATACAGAATAAATAAACAGTTCCTCTGCATTTGGCTCTCTATCTGGCATTTGGCTGTCACTCACTGTGTGTACTGTTTTCCAAAAACAGTCCTGCAAACTTTAGCAAAGTGGTTCTGTTTACCACATTTAGCACATTGCCTTCCTTTGGCAGGGCAATGCTCCTTTTCTCCGTGCATCTTGTTTCCACAATATCCACAGTTTTTGAAGCGTTTTATGTCTGTGTCGCTCATTTTTAGAACTCTCTCTGTTCTTTCTGTTCTGAAACACGCTCTCTGGGCAGTGTTCTTTGGTGTGTGTCTATTCACATGAGCTGTTCGTGGCGCCGGTTATGGTTTTCAACTGTGCTTGGGCTATCTCGTGCGATCTAGCTATGTCCATAGCTTTGTCCAGCGTTAGCCCGGACCCAACATTCAAAAGTTTCTCTCTCACTTTAGCTGAATGTATTCCAAACACGATGCGGTCTCTGACCATCTCATCTTTATCTGCATATTCACAGTCTTTTACCAGCAGTTTTAACTCAGTCGCGAACTGTTCAAACGACTCACTAGCTCCTTGTACTTTCTCCTGAAACTTGTACCGAGCGAATATCGTATTTGTCTTGGGCATCACATATGCTTCAAAACGGTCAAAATAACTTTTCAGTACCTTTGCTTCATCCGCGGTGAGAGACCATGTGTTAAAAATGTCTCTCCCTTTTTCTCCGATCCACAGGAGTAGGTAGCTGCATCTTTCTTCCTCCCCTTTGCTTTTCAACGGACCTGAGAACATTAACTCCATGTGTTGCTTAAACTTGCTCCATTCTCTATGTAAGTTCAAAGATTCCCAATTTATTCGAGGCAAGGGAGCTCCAACGATGTCCATTTTCAATCCCACTTCTGACACCATGTCTTGTTTTGCACACTTTGTACAAAAATAATAAATTGCAGAACAACGGAGTATTACAGTTTAATTCTTTATTTAAGCAATAGGTCTGTGAACTTACTCATACAGCACAGTGGGGACAAGATGGAGTTAGGACCCCTAGCCTGGGTCTTCCAAAACAATAGCAGTCCTTACAGATGCCTGCAGGCCAATGACAACTCAGCATGTGATCACATGTGAATATAATAGATATTCCTTACAGATGTCTGCGGGCCAATGATAATTCAATATGCAACTGTTACAGTCAGTACCATCTCTATCGCCCCACAAATGACAATTCAGTGCTGGAAATGTTTTAATAACCTCACCAAGTTGGCCAAGGTAAGTGATGACATCAGAACCCGTGCAGATGCTAAGATACTGCTGGAAACATGACTCACCTCCTTACCATTCAGGACCATATAATGGCCCTGAAATTAGGATCGGGAGCTTGCCACGCGTGCAAGCCCCCGATGTGCACTCACCCTGCGCGCCGACATCTGAAGCCCGGGCCTGCTCGCATTTCCTGTCACAGGCCCGGTTCAGCTGTCGGCGCGCTGTGCTTATCTGATCCAGCGGCGTAGTTAGTGCGATGTGCCGGCTGGGATCAGGTGAGCACTGTGCAGCCAATCAGGGGAGGGGAAACTCATTCATGAGTTTGACAGTAAGAGCTGTCAAACTCATGAAAAGTATGGGCTGCCAAAACACTACTTTAACTTTAAATAAAATTTTTAAAAACATCCCACTGATTATATTAACTATAAATAAGTTTTAAAAAATGTTTTAAACAATTAATCAATTTTTTGAAAAAAATAAATTTTTAATAAATAGAGTCTAAAACTAAACTTACCTTACTGTAAATTCTTTAAAAATAACAAACCTGTGGAAAAAAAATGTCTACATTGTACTAAAAGCCTACTTACCTGAAAAATGAAATACTTACGTCTAGTTTTTCCACGCGTAAAGACCGGAGGCCTTTACACGCGCGCAACTCTGGAAAAAAAAAAGGAATTTCACTGTGCACGCGCTGCCTGTGCAGTCGCACACGCTCTGCCTCTTAATCCCTTGGGTCAGAGGACAGGAAATGCCAGTTTTCAGCGCATGCGCTGTGCATGCTGAAAACCAGCAATTCCTCCGGGCACACGCGTGAGTACCCCATCCGTACTCACGTGTTGTGCCCGGAATTACTGGGCCAATGTAAAAGAATAAATGGATGAGATCATTAGTAGGCACAGGAGAGGCCCACCATCCCCTTCACAGGTAGACCTCCTCTGCTACCATTCCACTTACCCATATCAAATTTTCTGCAACATTTGTACGAAATACAGAGACTACTGCATTACCGCACCTGATAACTTGTCCACAAGAGAATGTCTGTAGCCATCCTAATGGCCAGCTGAAGAGCATTAATGACCAAGAAGCAGGTTGCCAGCCTTCCACCAATTACACACAAGAGGGAGAATATAGTGATTTATATTATTTAAAAAAAATCTCAAGTAGGCTATACAGCAAGTATATTGTTTTCAGCTTGTTCTGTCTAACAGACCAGTGTAGGAACGGAGGTTCCTATCTGAATAAGGTATTCAACTCGATGAATCAAATCAACAGGTTTTAATGAACAACGAAGTTAACAGGGAAACTACAGGAGAAACGGTACACAGGTCTAATCAGCTTGCTGGGCACTCGACGACTACTGGAAGATTCTGGAAGCTGACGTCATGACGTCATCGCGTTCTTCGCGCCACTGGTGGTCATGTGATCGGCGTCATGATGTCATCACGTGGCGTGCAGGAAAACACAATACAGTACAGTTAACAGGCAGTTTAAAGGTGCAGTCCGCGGCTGCACTACACTGTAGTTAAAGGGATTATTACTAATTGTTCTGAGACCCTTGGTGGCTCCGCCACAGGCGCCCCCCCAGAATCCACTTTAACGGACATTGTCAACCGAGTAGGAGGTTTAATGATCCTGGCTAAACGGCGACGAAACTCAGGCAGCGGAAACGGGGCGTTAGTAGACGAACCAGTGCCGGATTGCGGCAGAAGCGGCGTCTCGGGCGAGGCAGAAACGGTAGTCAGAGGTGCAGGCGCGTCTGAGGGCGAATCGGGCTGTTCGACGGTGGGCTGGTGCACGGCTGGTCTGGCGGCCAACGGCGGTTGGCCGTGGCGAGGCGGTTGGGCGGCCACGACAGGCTCACTCCGATCTAGGTGGGCTGGTTTGAGCTGGTCGATAGAGATGGTATCGGACTTTCCACCGACTTCGACTGTGAAAAACTTTTCCCCTGATGAGATGACACGAAAAGGTCCGGTATACGGCGGCTTGAGCGGGTCTCTGTGACCGTCCTGTCTAATAAAGACATAGTCCGAACTCATGAGCTCTGGCGGGACGTGAGGCCTCTGCAGGTCATGCTGCGAGGTTGTGATGGGCAGGAAATTCCTAGCCGCCTCCTGATGTAGCAGGAGCTGTTGAGCTGCAGACCATGGTTCGGTGTGTGGAGGGAGAAAGTCACCTGGCACTCTGAGTGTCTGGCTATAAACCAGCTCAGCCGATGAAGACTGAAGATCCTCCTTTGGGGCTGTCCGGAGGCCCAGCATCACCCATGGGAGCCTGTCCACCCAGTTGGGTCCCCTCAAGCTGGCACGGAGGGACGCTTTGAGAGACCGATGGAACGTTTCGCACAGACCATTCGCCTGCGGATGGTACGCGGTGGTATGGTGCAGCTTGGTACCCAGGCCTTGTGCCACTGCGTTCCACAGCTCTGATGTGAATTGCGGACCGCGGTCCGAGGAGATGTCCGATGGCACCCCGAACCGAGCCACCCACGACGAAAGAAATGCCCTGGCGACGTCTGCTGCGGTGGTAGTGGCCAAGGGAATCGCCTCTGGCCACCTGGTGGTCCGGTCTACCACCATCAGGCGGTGTGTGAATCCACGTGACCCGGGAAAGGGACCTACTAAATCCACGTGAACGTGGTCGAAACGGCGCTCAGGCACCGGGAAGTTGGCCACCGGAGCCTTGACGTGACGGTGAACTTTGGATTTTTGACAATCGACGCAATCGTTTGTCCAGTCCCGGACTTCCAAATGCATGCCTTTCCAAACAAATTTGCGGGACATTAGCCGTTGAGAAGCCCGCATCCCCGGGTGAGATAACCCGTGGATTGCCTGGAATACTTTCTGCGCCATTCGACCGGCACAATGGGCCGGGGCACCCCCATGGATGTGTCGCACAAGAGCGTGGTTCCTGCCGCTTGAAACGGCACGTCTGCAACCTGCCAACTGGAAGGCGTGGTCCTAAACGCTTGTACCTCTGGGTCTGCCAGTTGATCCTCTGCCAGTCCGATGAAATCGATGCCCAGGTGGACTGCCTGGACTGGAACCCGGGAAAGGCAATCCGCCACGAGATTATCCTTGCCTGACATGTGCCGCAAATCCGTTGTGAATTCGGATATAAACGTGAGGTGGCACTGCTGCCGAGCTGACCAAGGTTTCGCCGTTTTGGCCATGGCGAAGGTGAGCAGCTTGTGGTCCACGAATGCAGCGAACGGACGGCCTTCTAGAAGGAAACGGAAATGCCGGATGGCCAAAAACAGGGCCAGCAACTCTCTGTCAAAAGTGCTATACTTTCGCTCGTTCTTGCGCAGTTGGTGGCTGAAAAAGGCTAACGGCTGCCAACCCCCGTCGACCCACTGCTCTTGAACTGCTCCAATGGCGTAGTCGGAGGCATCCGTAGTGAGGGCAACAGTCACGCCCAGGAGTGGGTGTGCTAGCATAGTTGCATCCGCCAACGCCGCCTTGGTATCGTGGAACGCCTGGTCCATTTGCGGTGTCCAAGTGATAACATCCTTGCCCGACTTTCCTTTCAGTGCTTCATACAGAGGTTGCATTAACCAGGCCGCCTTGGGGACGAAACGATGATAAAAATTTACCATCCCCAAGAACTCTTGCAGGGGTTTGACTGTGTGAGGCCGCGGGAATGCGGTAACTGCCTCTACCTTGGTGGCTAGCGGGACGGCACCTTCTGGGGTAATCCTGTAATCCTGTGTCCCAGGAAATCAATCCTGGATACTCCAAACGTGCATTTGGCCGGATTGACAATAAGGCCGTGTTGGCTGAGCCGGGCGAAAAGTGTACGTAAATGGGCCATGTGAGCTGTCGTATCCTTGCTGGCTATTAGGATGTCGTCCAAATATACAAAAATGAAGGGCAGGTCCCATAAGACAGAGTCCATCAACCGCTGGAATGCTTGAGCTGCGTTTTTCAGACCGAATGGCATGCGGAGGAACTCAAAAAGGCCGAACGGAGTGATGACTGCCGTTTTGGGGACGTCTGGAGGGTGCACCGGAACTTGGTGATATCCACGAACGAGATCCACTTTAGAAAATATAGAGTTGCCAGCCAGATGTGCCGAAAAATCTTGGATGTGGGGAATAGGATACCTGTCCGGTGTCGTGGCGTCGTTTAAACGTCTGTAATCCCCGCAAGGTCGCCATCCGCCACCTGGTTTGGGTACTATATGCAGTGGGGAGGACCAAGGGCTGTCCGAACGCCGGATGATCCCGAGGCGCTCCATGGTCTGGAACTCAGCCTTTGCGGCTGCCAGCTTGCCGGCTTCTAATCGCCGCGCCCGAGCGTAAACGGCTGCTCCGGTCGTGGAGATATGGTGCTCCACCCCGTGCCGTGTGCCTGCAGCTGAAAAAGTAGGCCTGGTGAGCTCCGGGAATTCGCCGAGCAGGTGCGTAAACCCGTCTTGCGACGGAACCGCACAGGCCACCGACCAGGACACAGCGGTGCTGCGGTGGCAGGGCACTGCGTGGAAAGTGGACGCATTAATGAGTCGGCAGTGTTGGACGTCGACCAGCAGACCGTTGGCACAGAAAAAATCAGCCCCCAGGATGGCCTGTGAGACCTTAGCTGTAATAAAGTCGCAGACAAAACGCTGACCGGCGAAGGTTAAGTTTACCGTCCGTTTACCGAACATACGCATGGCCGTGCCGTTTATTGCCACGAGGGAAGGCCCCTGGCCGCCGGATAGTAGGTCCAGCTTTGAAGCTGGCAGGATGCTGCACTGTGAACCAGTGTCGCACAGGAATCGTCGGCCCGTAACGGAATCCGTAACGTAAATGAGTTTGCCCGCTGAGCCCGCCGCCATAGCTAACTTGCCGCGCTTTTCAGACCTTGTCGTCCGCCCGGGAGGACGCGGGCTTGTTGAAGTTTTTTTTTTTCTTGAGGGAAACTGCAAGGAGGCCGGCGGCATCGAGCTTTGGCGCCAAAACGGGCGTGGTACGCGCACCATCCTGCTGGGGGAAGGCTGGGCTTCGCTCGCGTGGGGGAAAGGCGCCTCGTGGCTGCGCAACATTGCTGAGTAACAGTAAATATCTTGTCTGCCTCTGCAGCGAGTTCAGCACCGTCTGTGATGGCAGTGTTGGCCAAGGCCGCCTGAACCGGTTCAGGTAGCTGGCAGAGGAAAAGCTCACGGAATAAAAAACATTGGGGTTCCGCGCCCAACAGCGTGAGCATTTGACTCATCAGCTCTGACGGTTTTGAGTCCCCAAGGCCGGGCATGGAAATAAGCTTGCGTGCCCGCTCTGACTTATTAAGATCAAATACCTGTAGCAAACGGGCTTTAAGCGCTTCGCACTTGCCCTCCTCCGGTGGGCTGCCAAGGATGCTGATGACCCGCGAGGCCGTGGCACTGTCGAGAGCGGCAACCACATAATAATAACGGGTCGCATCCGCTGTGATCTCCCGGAGAGCGAACTGTGCTTCTGCCTGGAAAAACCATGCTGCTGGCTGCTGTTCCCAGAACTGCAGCAGTTTAAGGGCGACGGCGTTCGTGTTCATCCTCGAGGAAAGTTGTCCGACGAGATCGGGGTCACCAATGTAGGAACGGAGGTTCCTATCTGAATAAGGTATTCGACTCGATGAATCAAATCAACAGGTTTTAATGAACAACGAAGTTAACAGGGAAACTACAGGAGAAACGGTACACAGGTCTAATCAGCTTGCTGGGCACTCAACGACTACTGGAAGATTCTGGAAGCTGACGTCATGACGTCATCGCGTTCTTCGCGCCACTGGTGGTCACGTGATCGGCATCATGACGTCATCATGTGGAGTGCAGGAAAACACAATACAGTACAGTTAACAGGCAGATTAAAGGTGCAGTCCGCGGCTGCACTACACTGTAGTTAAAGGGATTATTACTAATTGTTCTGAGACCCTTGGTGGCTCCGCCACACCAGGGACAATATGTAAATTATCAAAGGGCAGTTACTATGTAAAGTATAACTCTGCCACTGTTGCCATCAAATTTTGATTGTTGTATTACTGTGCTTTTCATTATTTGTAATTGAAATGTTTAAGCTCAATTGTAGTATGACTGGGACATATTTCACAATTTAATGCCAAATGGTGCAGTTTTATATTGTGGGTGTACTTGGAACTGGATTGAGACATTTCACAGAGAACTCTTACTGCGACTTTGAAGAAACTGTGATCTCATTAGTCTGGGATGGATTCTAAGACAGATCCCACCAATAGAACACCACCCAATGCCCAACTATGTATATTTTAAATCAAGCAGTAGAGGTAAGTTTTGATCAAAGAAAGTAATTGCTGAAATACTAGTTATTATTAGACAGTGTGATGACAATGAAATCAATGTGTGCACAACAAAATGGGAGTATGTTGGAGCAATATGCTCTGCTTAATTTCTATCTAGGCTGTGCTGAAAGGGGGTCTTGGATGATGTAACTTTACATGGTGGTTGGATGTTCACTTGAAAGGATGTGGAATAAATAAAACCAGATGGACCACCGAACTAGGCACCGGATATGACAAAAGCACACCGAGCCCAGTCGACCCTGCAAAGTCCTCCTCGTTAAAATCTTTGCCAAAATTGAGAGAGCTGTCCCACAGATTAGTCAAGCAACAGCCTGACATAGTCATCCTCACAGAATCATACCTTTCAGCCAACGTCCCAGACTCCTTCATCACCATCCTTGGGTATGTCCTGTCCCACCAGCAGGACAGACCCACCAGAGGTGGCGGCACAGTGGTATACAATCGGGAGGGGGTGTCTCTGGGAGTCCTCAACATTTCCTCCGGACCCCATGAAGTCTCATGGCATCAGGTCAAACATGGGCAAGGAAACCTCCTGCTGATTACCACCTACTGCCCTCCCTCAGCTGATGAATCAGTACTCCTCCATGTTGAAAACCATTTGGAAGAAGCACAGAGGGTAGCAAGGGCACTGAATGTATTCTGGGTGGGAGACTTCAATGTCCATCACCAAAAGTGGTTTGGTAACACCACTACTGACTGAGCTGGTTGATTCCTGAAGGGCATAGCTGCCAGGCTGGGCCTGCGGCAGGTGGTGAGAGAACCAACATGAAGGAAAAACCTACTTGGCCTTGTTCTCACCAATCTACCTGTCGCGGATGCATCTGTCCATAACAGTATTAGTAGGAGTGACCACCGCACAGTCCTTGTGGAGATGAAGTCCCGTCTTCACACTGAGGACACCCTCCATCATGTTGTGTGGTACTACCACCCTGCTAAATTGGAGAGATTCAGAACTGATCTAGCAGCTCAAAACTGGGTATCCATGAGGTGCTGTGGGCCATCAGCAGCAGCAGAATTGTATTCCACCACAATCTGTAACCTTTGTAGAGCGAATGATATGGCCTGACATATCCCTCACTCTACCATTACCATCAAGCCAGGGGGCCAACCCTAGTTCAATGAGGAGTGTAGAAGAGCCTGCCAAGAACATCACCAGGCATACCTAAAAATTAAGTGCCAACCTGGTAAAGCTACAGCACAGGACTACATGCATGGTAAAAAGCGGAAGCAGCATGCTATAGAGAGAGCTAAGCGATCTCACAACTAACGGATCAGATTGAGCTCTGCAGTCCTGCCACATCCAGTCATGAATGGTGGTGGACAATTAAACAACTAACAGGAGGAGGAGGCTCCATGAAAATCCCCATTCTCAATGATGGCTGAGCCCAGTACGTGAGCGTAAAAGACAAGGCTGAAGCATTTGCAACCATCTTCAGCCAGAAATGCTGAGTGGATGATCCATCTCTGCCTCCTCCTGAGGTCCCCACCATCACAGAAGCCAGTCTTCAGCCAATTTGATTCATTCCTCGTGATATCAAGAAACGGCTGAGCAAACTGGATACAGCAAGGGCTATGGGCCCAGACAACATCCTGGCTGTAGTGCTGAAGATTTGTGCTCCAGAACTAGCCACGCCTCTAGCCAAGCTGTTCCATTACAGCTACAACACTGGCATCTACCCGACAATGTGGAAAATTGCCCAGGTATGTCCTGTCCACAAAAAGCAGGACAAATCCAATCTGGCCAATTACTGCTGCATCAGTCTACTCTCAATCATCAGCAAAGTGATGGAAGGTGTCGTCGACAGTGCTCTCAAGCGGCACTTACTCACAACAACAACAACTTGTATTTATATAGCGCCTTTAACATAATAAAACATCCCAAGGCGCTGCACAGGAGTATTTTAAGACAAAAAATTTGACATTGATCCACATAAGGATAAATTAGGGCAGGTGATAAAAGCTTGGTCAAAGAGATAGGTTTTAAGGAGTGTCTTAAAGGAGAAAAGAGAGGTAGCGAGGCGGTCAGGTTTAGGCAGGGAATTCCAGAGCTTAGGGACTAGACAACAGAAGGCACGGCCACCAAAGGTTGAGCAATTATAATCAGGGATGCTCAAGAGTGCAGAACTAGAGGAGCACAGACATCTCGGGGGGGGTTGTGGGGCTGAAGGAGATTACTGAGATAGGAAGCGGTGAGGCCTGGAGGGATTTGAAAACAAGGATGAGAATTATGAAATCGAGGTGCTGCTTAACTGGGATCCAATGTAGGTCAGCGAGCACAGGGGTGATGGGCAAACAGGACTTGGTGCGAGTTAGGACATGGGCAACCGAGTTTTGGATGAACTCAAGTTTATGTAGGGTGGAATGTGGGAGGTCATTCAGGAGTGCATTGGAGTAGTCAAGTCTAGAGGTAACAAAGGCATGGACGAGGATTTCAGCAGCGGATGAACTGAGGCAAGGGCGGAGACGGACGATGTTACAGAGGTGGAAGTAGGCGGTCTTTGTTCTGCTGTGGATATGTGGTTGGCAGCTCATTTCAGGGTCAAATATGACACCAAGGTTGCAAACAGTATGATTCAGCCTCAGACAGATGTTAGGGAGAGGGATGGAGTCAGTGGCTAGGGAACGGAGTTTGTGGCAGGGACCGAAAACAATGGCTCCAGTTTTCCCAATATTTAATTGGGAATAACCTACTCACTGATGCTCAGTTTGGGTTCCACCAGGACCAATCGGCTCCAGACCTCATTACAGCCTTGGTCCAAACATGGACAAAAGAGCTGAATTCCAGAGGTGAGGTGCGAGTGACTGCCCTTGACATGAAGGCAGCAATTGAAAGAGCCCTAGTAAAACTGAAGTCAATGGGAATCAGGGTTAAAATTCGCCACTGGCTGGAGACATACCTAGCACAAAGGAAGATGGTTGTGGTTGTTGGAGGCCAATCATCTCAGCCTCAGGACATCGCTACAGATGTTCCTCAGGGCAGTGTCCTAGGCTCAACCATCTTCAGCTGCTTCATCGCAGACCTTCCCTCCATCATAGGGTCAGAAGTGGGGATGTTTGCTGATGATTGCACAGTGTTCAGTTCCATTCGCAACTCCTCAGATAATTATCCGACTGAACTCCACAAATAAACTCTAAAGCCTGCACATCTGCCAATGCACTTTATTATGGTTATGTTTATGTTAATGTATTACAAGCCAAATGAATGTTGAATGTTTAAATGTCTTAATCTAAATGTACACTCTCGGGAGCTGCAAGCCTACATTTCGTTGTACTGCACTTGTGCACTAACAATGACAATAAAGTTGATTATTATTATTATTATTATTATTATAAGTCTCTGCATGCAACAAGACCTTCAGGCTTGGGCTGATAAGTGGTAAGTAACATTTGCACCACACAAGTGCCAGGCAATGACTATCTTCAACAAAAGAGAGTCTAACCACTGCCCAGAAACTTAACTGGCCCAGCCACATAATACTGTGGCTACAAGAGCACGTCAGATGCTGGGTATTCTGCGGCAAGTGTCTCACCTCATGACTCTCTAAAGCCAATCCACCAGCCCTGTTCCTGGGACTAGGGACAGGGTCACTGGCAAGGCTTGGAAGCTAAGCAGAGCCAGGCCTGGTTATGGTACCTGGAGGGGTGACCATCAGGGAAGACCAGGTGCAGAATGTCACAGAAGGAGCCCCGAGGAGGGGCGGTTGGTGAGAAGGACACGGAAGGAGCCCCGGGAGGGACGGCTGGTGAGCAGGCCCGGGCGTTGGGCTGAAGATTGTCGGACAGGAGGAATGGTGGAAATGGAATGGTGGCGCGCACAGACGCAGCGGCTTTGCTTCTCCCAGGACGGTGCTATTTACGTTTAATGTTAATGTTATTTGTACTGGATTCATGGGAGCTTGCAAGATTACATTTCGTTGTTCATGTACTTGTACAATGACAATAAAGTTGAATTATTATAATTATAGAAACATAGAAACATAGAAGATAGGAGCAGGAGTAGGCCATTCGGCCCTTCGAGCCTGCTCCGCCATTCAATGTGATCATGGCTGATCATCCAAATTCAGTACCCTGTCCCTGCCCTTTCCCCATATCCCTTGATCCCTTTAGCCTCAAGAAATATATCCAACTCTTTCTTGAATATATTTAATGAACTGGCCTCCACCGCCCTCTGTGGCAGAGAATTCCACAGGTTCACCACTCTCTGGGTGAAGAAATTCCTCCTCATTTCAGTCCTAAATGGCTTACCCCTTATCCTTAGACTATGACCCCTGGTTCTGGACTCCTCGGCCATCAGAAACATCCTTCCTGCATCTAGTCTGTCCAGACCTGACAGAATTTTATAGGTTTCGATGAGATCCCCTCTCAATCTTCTAAACTCCAGTGAGTATAAGCCCAATCGACACAATCTCTCCTCATACGTCATTCCTGCCATCCCAGGTATCAGCCTGGTGAATCTTCGCTGCACTCCCTCCATGGCAAGAACGTCCTTCCTCAGGTAAGGTGACCAAAACTGCACACAATACTCAAGGTGCGGTCTCACCAAGGCCCTGTACAACTGTAGCAAGACATCCTTGTCCCTGTACTCGAACCCTCTTGCTACGAAGGCCAACATACCATTTGCCTTCTTAACCGCCTGCTGCACCTGCATGCTTACCTTCAGCGACTGGTGCACAAGGACACCCAGGTCTCTTTGCACTTCCTCTTCTCCCAATCTATTGCCATTCAAATAATAATCTGCCTTCCTGTTTTTGCCACCAAAGTGGATAACCTCACATTTATCCACATTATAGTGCATTTGCCATGTTTCTGCCCAATCACACAACCTGTCCAAATCGTACTGGAGTTTCCCGACATCCTCCTCGCACCTTACCCTCCCGCCCAGCTTTGTGTCGTCTGCAAATTTGGAGATATTACATCCAATTCCCTCGTCCAGATCATTAATATATATTGTGAACAGCTGGGGTCCTAGGACCGATCCTTGCGGTACCCCACTAGTCACTGCCTGCCACTCGGAAAACGACCCGTTTATTCCAACTCTTTGCTTTCTGTCCGCCAAACA
This sequence comes from Somniosus microcephalus, assembly GCF_052327205.1. Lineage (NCBI taxonomy): Eukaryota > Metazoa > Chordata > Chondrichthyes > Squaliformes > Somniosidae > Somniosus > Somniosus microcephalus. The sequence goes on along the minus strand of NC_140997.1, from coordinate 185,848,330 downwards.
ATTCTCTATCCAAGTCAATACCTTGCCCCCAATCCCATGTGCCTTAATTTTGCACGCTAATCTCTTGTGTGGGACCTTATCGAAAGCCTTCTGAAAGTCCAAATACACCACATCCACTGGTTCTCCCTTATCTATTTTACCAGTTACATCCTCAAAAAATTCCAGTAGATTAGTCAAGCATGATTTACCTTTTGTAAATCCATGTTGACTTTGTCCGATCCTGTCACTGCTTTCCAAGTGCTCTGCTATTACATCTTTTATAATGGACTCTAGCATTTTCCCCACTACCGATGTCAGGCTTACCGGTCTATAATTCCCCGCTTTTTCTCTACCACCTTTTTTGAATAGTGGGGTAACATTAGCTACCCTCTGTAAAGTCTGTGGGTTGTGCAGTTAATAAATACACAGACTTCAGAAGTAACAAACAAACATGTCTTTACTATTCGAAGGTCAGGGCGAATCTGCCCTAGTTATCCTGCCACAACACTTATATACTGGTGTGGTCACTGTCGGTATTACAGTATACAGAAGCCAAACAAGTAGTGCCACACCTAAAGTAGTTCTCTTAAAGGTGAACGGTTACATTCAATAGTTCCCTTAAAGGTAGACGGGTACATACACTACAATCCTCCCTTTTTAGCTTATTACTTACAGAGTCCCCGTTAAACATACATATCTTCAACTTCATATAAACAATTTACAGATATAATCTCGGTGGGAACAGTTCACAGGTTCAGTCTCTGCGGAAACAGTTCATAGATTCAGTCTCTGATCTTGACCCGTTCCAAACAGTATCTCTTTGGTGTAGCCGGTTCACATGGCTAGCGTGACTCCTCCATAGCCTTTTTCTTGACGTAACAGCTTGAACTTTCGTCCTGTTGAACCAGCAGTGCGGACTTTTACAACCGACTGGCTGTCTTGCTAATTTCCGTTTTTTCAACTAATTTAGCTCCTTTCGTAGTGTCCCGCCTGAGATGGTAGAAGTGATACTATTTTAGACAGTTATTATCTTCTGCTTCTTCTTTTTCTTTTCTGCCTTTTTGAAACTCTCGGAGCTCCTTTCTCGGCTGCCAGCTGTAGCGCCACCAACTCTCTATGTTCCTTAGACCTTAAGTGCTTCATCCGGATTTCAGCACTTTGGGAGTTTTCATCACAAACTGGGCAGACCACATCCTCGTAATATTCAGTGTCACTCAACAGGTCATGGTAATATTCGGGTTCGTCCTGAGTTAGGCCAGCGAGAGAGCCTTCTTCTTCCTCCTCACCCGTCTGGACGTTAGCTGACGGTGGTTCCTTCCCTAGACATCTTTCTTGAAAAGACTTCTTCATGCATTCATATTCATCCCGCTCTTCCTGGGTTATCTGCCATTCCTTCATGACGGACCTCATTTGTGAGTTCAATACCTTCCCTTCCATCGGGAATTGCGTTATCAGGCTATTTAATCCTTCTACTGAAGTAACTGTTTCCACATTCTTCTGTTCACCTTGACGTGATTCAACGTACTTTTGGCATCCTTGTAAAATCTGTGTTGCCACCTCAGCTATCTCCGTGACTTTTGAGAGCTCCAAACTCCTTCCCCCTGAAGATTGAAGCTCGTGTTCAGATTGTTCCCCTTGCAGAGTCTTGTCCTTCAGCATATGAAGGAGTTGGCTGACCGTTAACTCTTCCCTGGGAACACGGTGGATCAGAGTCTTCTCCATTTCATCCACCTTTTCCTCCAATGCTTCCACCTTCTGTTCCTCTTGTACTTTGGCTTTCAGCGCTCGGAAAAGTTGCGCCCTGATGCTCTCTAGTTCATGTTCAGGGACCATTCTTACAGTCTCTGAGTTTCTTACAGTTTCCTTTTCTTCCACTGAAAGGATTCCCAGTTGAATCTGTTCTTCAAGTTGTTGAACCTCGGTCATTGCCGCCTCATATTTGTCTTGGGTTTCCTTCAATATTTTTATGAGTTCTTGGACATCCTGTCTTTCACGTTCTGCCATGTTTTTCACCTCTAATTTCTCATCTATGGATGGAACTTCTACCGATGAGTCTGTCTTGGCCTTGAGCTCATCAAGAATTTCCTGCAGCCTTTGGACTTCTTGCTCATGTTCAACCTTTAGTTGTTCATATGCTTCTACTGAAACTAGCTTTTCGGAGGTTGCCGAGTTAACCCCCTCCAGAACTGTAGCCTGGGCCTGTCATTACTGTTCTTTCGACTTCTCACACTCTGCTTGTAAGGAGTCGTAGAGAAGAACTGGAATAACATCCTGGCTTCCTGAAGATTCCTCTTCATTTGCTTCTTTCGCAATTTCCTGTTGGAGTTCAGCCAAGGCTGCTATGCTATCTGCCTCTCGAAGTCTCACTGCCATCAAATCTTCTTTATTCTTGCAGTCTATCTCAGCCATTTTCTGTTTACTTTCATTTAACTGAGTGAGTAGTCCCTTATTCTGGGCTGAGAGATATTGCACCCTCTCATGTAGACCATAGCACTCCTTCTCCGCCCGACATAGCGGGTTACTGCTGATTTGGTTCTGTGTTTCAAGTTCCAACATCCTTTGCTTAGCTTCTTTCAGTTTCGCCCCTATAAGCTCCTCTTGCAACATGGCCACATTATTCACATCAGGTAAAGAAGCGTTTCTCTTTTCCATGTCCAAGATTTTTTTCTGCATCTCTTTAAGTGCACACTGCGATTCAGCTTCTCTTAATCTTGCCTGCACTAGCTCCGTCTCCAATTGCAGAACAAAATCCTCAGTGTAGTGTGGTTTGCCTTTATGCTGTATCTCTAGATTATGCAAATATTCTAACTCCTGAACATCATAAGGGAGATGTGATCGGTAATTGGTCACGATGGCTCTATGGACGCTCTTTGCTTGAGCTAGCTGCCTCTGCTGTCTTTCCAGGTTCTCCCATTCGGTGTCCCAGAACTTTTCCATTGTTTTCATCTCTTGTACGAGACGGTAACTCAACTGTTCTAATTGTTGTCGTACTTTGAAATAAGTTTGAGTCCGAGTTCGGTGTTCTTCCGTCGTGGATAAGTCCTTAACTTGAACGGGCTCAGAATTCTCTGTCAAACTGGAGTTCTGCTCTGAAGCTTTATTCTTCTCGGTAGCATAAGCCTTTATGCATGTCTTCGTTTTCTCCACCATAGACGGCAAGTCCATTTTAGCCTTGTCTTCCATATTTGCGTTGGTCTTATTGTCATCTGTTTCAGAATCTGAGCTGATAGCTTGCACCGAGTCCTCACTCATTATGGCTTTTAGATAGTGCCATTCCATGTCTATTCTCTTGATCCACTCCCGTCCTAGAAGTGGTGGTCCTCCCTCAGATAATACGTACAAGTTCATTCTTGGGTGTTCTTTACCCCTATCTCTCACCTTGACTCTTATCTTCCCCATGGGGTATACCTTATGCCCCGTGTATGTCTGCAATACGAACTTGGTATTTCTTAAGGGTATGTGAGAGAATAGCCGGTGGTAGTCCCTTCGATTTATGACTGATAGAGCTGATCCAGTGTCCAACTCCATTCTTACTTGGACTCCAGCTATTTTTAGTATGACCCAGATAGTTTGTAGGTCAGCTTCCTTACTCACATTGTGAATTCTCAGACTACCCAGCTCCTGGTTGTTTGGGTCTGAGCCTGAATTCTGTTCGTCTGAACTCTTCTCAGCCACCTTGTGTACCTTGTTGTACTTTTCTTGTGGTGGCTTCCTTTGGTTGTTGGTCTTCTTCCCTGACCGGCATACCTTAGCGATGTGACCCAGTTTGCCACATTTCCTACATTCTTGGTTCTTAAACCAGCATTGATTCTGGTCGTGTGTTGTCTTCCCACAACGATAGCATTTTGTTGTACTCGAGGTAATTTGGTCCACCCCGAGTGCCGCCGCCTTCAGCTGCATTTCCGCCGTTCCTTTCGCTGCGGCTTCGTGCGATGCAGCTATAAGGACAGCCCTGTCTAGTGTGAGGTCGTTCTCTTCCAGTAGTCGCTTTTGCGTCCCTTCTTTGGACAATCCACATACGAGCTTGTCTCGCAGTGCCTCTGTCAGATTCCCTCCGAACTGGCAGTCTTTCGCCAGCCTACGCAGTTCGACCAAGTATTCCGCGTTACTTTCGTCTTTCTTCTGCGTTGTTGCATAGAATTTGAATCGTTCAGCCAGCATCAACAGTGTGGGGTTCAAGTGATCCTTCAGCACTGCTATAATATCATCGAAAGTCTGATCCGCCGGTTTAGCTGGTGAGAGAAGATGCTTCAACAACCCGAATGTTTTTGCACCCATCATGTTAAGTAAGGTTAAAGCTTTTTCATCCTTAGCTATTTTGTTAGCCTTACAATGTATCTCAATACGTTCCACGTACGTGGCCCAGTCTTCTATCTCAAAATTGAAATCGTTGATGTCCGCCCGCTTAGGCATCTTCCTTTCCTTGGGTACAACACAAGTATTTCTTTAAGTATTCTTATTTATTTGTTTATTTCTAAGATGGCGGTTTTCCCGCAAAAATGGCGGTTTCCCGCTCTTTCCTTCTCGCCCCACCCACTTCAATGGCGGTTTCCCGCTTCTGTCGTCTTCTCCGCCTAATGGTGGCTTCCCGCGTTTCTTCCCGGTGGAAGGGGTACGCTTCCCCCACAGCGGACAGGTTCAGCCGCTGGGCTGGCTTCCGCACAGCTCCCCTTACTCGGCTCTGTCTTTTCCTCCCGCCCGCACGGCTCTACCGGCGCTGGGTACACCCCGTTAACGGAGGACAGTTCAGCCGCTGGACTGGCTCTCGCGCAGTCTCTCTCTCCGTACCCGGCTCTGTCGCTCTCTCTCCCGCACGTTCGGTTCCACCGGCTCTGGGTACCCCGTTGGTGGAGAACAGCTCAGCCGCTGGACTGGCTCTCGCGCAGTCTCTCTCTCCTTGCTCGGCTCTGTCTCTCTCTCCCACCCGCACGGTTCCTGTTCGCCTCCCAGCCCTCTCGCAGACCGGTATTTCCCTCCCCGGCTGCGGCTGGGTTTCTCTTCCCGCGCCTACTCCCAGTCTCAGCGCTTCGTGGCTGCGGTCGCTGCCCGGCTTTTCCCGCCGATCGCGGTCCGACTGTCTCACGACGCCGTTTGACCCGACTTTCTGACCGGCTCCGTTCCCCCTCGACCGTGGTCGAGTGCACAGCCCTTATCCTCCGGATATTCTCTACACCTTCCCCTACTCACAGTCTCCGCGGCCGCCTTGTTTCCTGCTGATCGGCTCACTCCGCACCGTGGTAGAAGGGTAGTCAGTGCCTGTTGCAGATGGAAGCTTTTATTGCTAAGTCTTCCTCCTTCCTCCTGCTGCAGCCTCGTGTTTTCTTTCAGCAGCACAACGAGGGCGGTTGCCTCTCTTCGACGCTCTTCGTTGCTTTGGTAGTCTTGCCGCAGGGTACGATCGGACTCGTCGCCACTGTAAAGTCTGTGGGTTGTGCAGTTAATAAATACACAGACTTCAGAAGTAACAAACAAACAGGTCTTTACTATTCGAAGGTCAGGGCGAATCTGCCCTAGTTATCCTGCCACAACACTTATATACTGGTGTGGTCACTGTCGGTATTACAGTATACAGAAGCCAAACAAGTAGTGCCACACCTAAAGTAGTTCTCTTAAAGGTGAACGGTTACATTCAATAGTTCCCTTAAAGGTAGACGGGTACATACACTACACCCTCCAATCCATGGGTACCGTTCCAGAGTCTATCGAGTTCTGGAAGATGATCAGTAATGCATCTACTATCTCTAGGGCCACTTCCTTAAGTACCCTGGGATGTAGACCATCAAGCCCTGGGGATTTATCGGCCTTCAGTCCCATCAATTTTCCTAACACCATTTTCCTACAAATACTGATTTCTTTCAGTTCCTCGCTTTCATCAGACCCTATGTTCCCCGGCATCTCTGGGAGGTTATTTGTGTCCTCCTTTGTGAAGACAGAACCAAAGTATGCATTTAGTTGGTCTGCCATTTCCTTGTTTCCCATTATAAATTCCCCTGATTCTGACTGTAAGGGATCTATGCTTGACTTCACTAATCTTTTTCTCTTCACATATCTATAAAAGCTTTTACAGTCAGTTTTTATGTTCCATGCTAGCTTACTCTCATATTCTATTTTCCCTTTCTTAATTAATCCCTTTGTCCTCCTTTGTTGACTCCTAAACTGCTCCCAATCCTCAGGATTATTGCTTTTTCTAGCCAATTTATATGTCCTCTCCTTGGATCTTATGCTATCCCTAATTTCCCTTGTTAGCCACGGTTGAGTCACCTTTTTTGTTTTATTTTTACGCCAAACTGGGATGAACAAATTCTGTAGCTCATCCATTCAGTCTTTGAATGTTTGCCATTGCCTATCCACCGTCAACCCTTTGAGCGCCATTCCCCACGCAATCCTACCCAACTCGCTCCTCAGACCATTGTAGTTTCCTTTATTTAAATTGAGGACCCTTGTCTCTGAGTCAACTACTTCATTCTCCATCTTAATGAAGAATTCGATCATATTATGATCGCTCAGACCCAAGGGGCCTCGTACAACAAGATTGCTAATTAATCCTTTCTCGTTGCATAATACCCAGTCTAAGATGACCTGATCTCTGGTTGGTTCCTCGACATATTGGTCCAGGAAACCATCCCGTAAACACTCCAGGAATCCCTCCTCCACAGTATTGTTACTAATTTGGTTGGCCCAATCTATATGTAGATTAAAGTCACCCATGATGACTGCTATGCCCTTATATTGCACGCTTCTTTAATTTCCCTTTTAATGCCATCCCCTACCTCCACCTTACTGTTTGGAGGTCTATATACCACTCCCACTAATGTTTTTTTCCCCTTAGTATTTCTCAATTCTACCCATACAGATTCCACATCATCAGAGCTAATATCCTTCATTACAATTGTATTAATCCCTTCTTTAACCAGTAATGCTACCCCACCTCCCTTTCCTTTTTGCCTATCTTTCCTGAATATCGAATACCCCTGGATGTTGAGTTCCCAGTCTTGGCCATCCTTGAGCCACGTTTCTGTAATCCCAACCAAATCATATTCGTTTACCTCTATTTGCGCAGCCAATTCATCCACCTTATTACAAATGCTCCTCGCATTAAGACACAAAGCCTTCAGGCTTGTTTTTTTAACGCTCTTAGACCTATTAGAATTATTATTTACTGTGGCCACGTTTGATTTAAACCGTTGATTTCTCTGACTGCCACTTTTGTTTTTCTCCTTCCTATCTTTTGCTTTTATCCCTGTTTTCCTTTCCTCTGTCTCCCTGCTCAGGTTCCCAACCCCCTGCCATTTTAGTTTAAAACCCCCCGAACAGTGCTAGCAAACCTCCCCGCAAGGATATTTGTCCCGCTCTGGTTCAGGTGCAACCCGTCCGACTTGTACAAGTCCCACCTTTCCCAGAAGCAGGCCCAGTGATCCAGGAAACTAAAGCCCTCCCTCCTGCACCAACTCTTTAGCCACGCATTCATCTGCTCTATCCTCCTATTCCTATACTCACTAGCACGTGGCACCGGGAGTAATCCAGAGATTACAACCTTTGAGGTCCTGCTGCTTAATCTGCTACCTAGCTCCCTAAATTCTTGTTGCAGGACCTCATCCCTCTTCCTACCTATGTCGTTGGTCCCAATGTGAACCACGACCTCTGCCTGTTCACCATCCCCCTTAAGAATGCCCTGCAGCCGTTCAGTGACATCCTTGACCCTGGCACCAGGGAGGCAACAAACCATCCTGGAGTCACGTCTACGGCCACAGAACCGTCTATCTATTCCCCTTACAATAGAATCCCCTACCACTATTGCTCTCCCACTCTTTTTCCTCCCTTCCTGAGCAGCAGCAACACCCCTGGTGCCAGGAAGTTGGCTGCTGCTGCCTTCCTCTGGTGAGTCATCCCCCTCAACAGCATCCAAATTGGTATACCTGTTTGAAAGGGGGATGGCCACAGGGGTTTCCTGCACTACTTGCCTGCTTCTACTTCTCCGCCTGGTGGTCACCCATTTCCCTTCTGCCTGTGCAGCCCTACCCTGCGGCGTGACCAACTCATCAAACGTGTAATCCACGACCCTCTCAGCATCTACAAGGCACAAGTCAGGAGTGTGATGGAATGCTCTCTGTAGTGTATGTGCCTTTAAGAGCCCCAGGTGTACTGTAATGCCGGTAATGGCCACTCAGCTATATAACCCTGTATATTGTGTATATCCGTTAGAAACCCCCCCCAGACTTTGCTTAGTAAACACCTATGAACCAACTCCTGTCTTCAGTGTCTTTATCAACACACGGACACTACAGTGGCGACGAAGTGGAAACGGACTTACCTGCAATTCGGCAGCATCTCAAGGACATCGATTCCTCGGGCGTCCAGAAGACTCAAGAAAGTGAGAGAAGCTGGTGGCAGGTACTGCGCTAATCCTTCCTGGGCGTCAGGCTGGGGCTCCAGCGGCTGGCTCTACAGCTGAGACAGGCAGCGAAATCGGAGGCAAGCAATAACGGACTGGGAGGGAGCACTCGGGAGACGGCCGGCGCGGCAAGCAGGTCAGCGTTCAGACCTGCAGAGAAAGTCCGGCGGGAACGAGTCTCCAACTAATAAAAATAAAATAAATTTTAAAAAAACAAAGAACGGAAACCACGGGAAACAGCGTTGTCATCGGCAGCAGCGGCGGGAAAGCGCGGGAAGCACCATATCTTTGCTGCTGAAAAGAAAGAAAAGCGCGGGAAGTGCCATGTCTTTTCTGAAATGCCTAAGTCTGGCAATATTGATGCTTTTGATACCGAAATAGAGGATTGGACCACATACGTGGAAAGAGTAGAGGTATATTGCACTGCAAATGGAATAGAAGATGAAAAAAAAGCTTCAGTACTGCTGAACCTAATGGGCGCAAAGGCATACGGGCTGTTACAAAATGTAATCACTCCAGCCAAACCAAAGGACAAGAATTTTAAAGAAATTGTTTATACTCTGCAGGAGCACTTAAACCCAACTGACAGTGGAACGATTCAAATTCTTCAAGAGAAATCAACACAAGAATGAAAGTAACGCTGATTACCTAACCGAATTAAGAAAGCTATCAAAGTACTGCCAATTCGGGGCAGGACTAGCAGATTATCTTCGAGACAAATTCGTTTGCGGTCTCTTAAGTGAAGGAACACAAAAAAGGCTGCTTTCTGAAAAAGATTTAACATTGGACAAAGCTTTCAGTATGGCTGTATCATACGAAGCAGCAACAAAAGGAGCTGCAGAGATACAACAAAAGACACAGGACTTCGGCACCCATGAAATGACACAGGGTTTCGAAAGATGTTATCGCTGCGGCAGATCCACCCATAACCAGAAGGACTGCTGGTTCAAGGACAAAGCATGCAGGCAATGCGGAAAGATTGGACACATTGCACGGGTATGCCGATCTGGACAAAATAAATCCACAGACAGAAAAAAAAATCAATAAAGGAAAGTACAGGAAGGTACAAATGATGACGGACAGTAGCTCCGAAGACCAGAAGAGCGATAGCGACTCCGAAAACAAGAGACTAAGCTGCCTCAAATTACATAATGTACTTGCCAAAGATGATTACCAAACCATTTGGGTTACCCTCACGATAGCAGGGTCCCCTGTTAAAATGGAGCTAGATACAGGATCAGCTCTAACTGTAATAAATCGACGGGATTACGAGAGGCTATTTTCGCATATACCTCTAAAAGACACATTCATTATCTTAAAAACATATACGGGGCAGAAAGTATACTCCAAAGGAAAAATAAGGGTGCCTGTTGTATACAACGGCAAAGAAATACAAAAGTTGTATTTATACATTCTACAAGATGGTGGTCCACCGTTGTTGGGACGTGAATGGATCAGAAAGATACGTTTAGACTGGCACTCCATTCAGGCACTGACGGTGACCAGTAAGAAAATAAACAATGATGACATCATACCTGAACGATTAAAAGACATCTTGGCCAATGCCAAAGAAGTGTTTCAAGAGAAACTAGGAACCTTGAAGGCATCACCGCCTCAATAAAAGTGGAAGATGCAGCAATTCCCAAATTTTTTAAGGCAAGACCGGTGCCATACGCAATTCGTCCAGCAGTCGAGGCAGAGCTGGAGAATTTGGAAAAGGCAGGCGTATTATCCAAGATAGGTTGGAGCGAGCGGGCAACACCCATCGTCCCAGTCATGAAAAAAGCATTGAATAATGATAAATCTGAAGAACAGAGAAAAATTCGCATCTGTGGAGACTTCAAGGTGACTGTAAACCCAGTCCTTCACACAGTGCAGTATCCTCTTCTGAGGATTGAAGATATTTTTGCCTCACTATCCGGAGGGAAACATTTCACCAAAATTGACTTGGCACAGGCATATCTACAGATGGAGGTTGAGGAGGCCTCTAAAAAGTATCTCACGATAAACACACACAAAGGCCTGTACCAGTACAATCGACTCGTTTTTGGAGTAGCATCAGCTCCAGCTATCTGGCAAAGAGCTATGGAGCAAGTCCTGCAAGGGATTCCGGGGACTCAATGCTACCTAGACGACATCCTTGTAACAGGAGAAAACGACAACGAGCACCTTGCCAATTTGGAGCAGGTGCTCACTAGGCTGAAAGAACGGGGCCTACGAGCAAATCGCCCCAAGTGCGAATTTTTCCAAAATCAGATATCATATTGTGGCCACATAATTAATAAGGAAGGGTTGCATAAGTCACCTGAAAAAATTGAAGTGGTCATAAAAGCCCCAGCACCTGAAAATGTTTCACAATTAAGGTCGTTCCTGGGATTAATAAATTACTATCATAAATTTTTACCAAACTTATCAACTCTTCTACACCCTCTTAATGAACTTCTACAAACAGGAGTGATTTGGAAATGGAACGAAGACTGTAAACGTGCCTTCCATAAATGCAAAGACTTAATCACATCCGAAGAAGTTTTGGCTCATTACAACCCATCACTGCCAATCAGACTGGTGTGCGATGCATCCCCTTACGGCATAGGAGCAGTATTATCCCATAAATTCCCTGATGGCTCAGAACGGCCGATAGCTTTTGCGTCACGCTCATTAAACTCAGCTGAGCGTAACTATGCCCAAATCGACAGGGAAGCACTCAGCCTGGTATGGGGAGTGAAGAAATTCAACCATTACCTACACGGACAAAAATTTACCTTGTTGACTGACCATCAACCCCTCATCTCCATATTCAACCCTAAAAAGGGTGTTCCCATTATGACAGCGCAAAGGCTACAGAGGTGGTCCCTTTTTCTAGGGGCACACCAATACAACATAGAATACAAAGGATCAAAACAGCATGGGAATGCTGATGGTTTATCGCGCCTACCGTTGCCAACGGTAGAAGAGGCACCTACAGTAGACCCAGTAGAGATGTTCCACTCTACCATAGTGGAATGTCTACCAGTAACAAATTCTGCCATTGAAAGGGAGACGAGAAATGACCCGACTCTCTCACGGGTCTACGATTTAACAGTGAAGCGATGGCCAGCACATGGCGAACCACTGTTGCCAGCATTTTCGCAAAGAAGAGAACAGCTGTCAGTGTGCCGAGGAACCTTGATGTGTGGATCCAGAGTGGTGATTCCACCCAAACTCCAGGATAAAGTGCTAAAGGAGGGGCATCTGGGTGGAGTGAAAATGAAGAACCTAGCTAGGGCATTTGTATGGTGGCCAGGTATCGATGGAGACATCGAAGAAATGACCAAGAGCTGCCTAGGATGCCAGAAGGTCCAAAACGCTCCACCACAAGCCTTTCTACATCCATGGGAGTGGCCCTCATCTCCCTGGCAAAGGGTGCACATCGACTTTGCTGGTCCATTTATGGACTCAATGTTCTTAATCGCGGTTGATGCATACTCCAAGTGGCCGGAGGTAATAAAGATGTCCTCCACCACCACGGAAAAAACCATCACAGTATTAAGGACCATATTTGCCAGGAATGGGCTGCCGGAACAGATATGTTCTGATAATGGACCGCAATTTGTGTCCGAAGAATTCAGAAATTTCTTAAAAAACAATGGGGTTAAGCACTACACGTCCGCCCCATACCATCCCGCCACCAATGGATTGGCTGAAAGGTTTGTCCAGACCTTCAAGAAGGCCATAAAGGCCATGGGTAATGAAGACATAAAACTTCAGCACAAGGTGGATAACTTCTTATTCGCATACAGGAATGCAACACATATGGTTACCAACCAAACTCCCGCCATGATGTTCTTCAATAGAAACCTAAGATGCCGGCTGGATTTGGTCAAGCCCAACATCAGAAGGGATGTGGAGAACCGACAGTTTCAAGGCATGAATGAAAGGCCAACTAGAACCTTCCAGATAGGTCAACAAGTTTTGGCCCGGCACTACCGTACCGAGAAATGGCAGCCTGGAACTATCTGCACACGACTAGGACCACTGATGTATACCGTGGACATCGGAGAAAGCATAATAAGGCGCCATGCTGACCAAATCATAAAGTCATCCAAAAAGGGACAACCTACACCACAACTCTATACGTCTAACGATGAAGTAGAGATACCCATATCTACCTCTGATCCGGTGATACTGGAACCCGATGAACCCGACACTGGCATTCAAGCCGAATCAGCCTTGCCAAAAGAACCTACTACACCACCAGAAACTACTACACCCCCGAGGCGTTATCCGGACCGAGTCAGGAAGCCTCCTGAGAGACTGACTTATAATTAATTAACTACAGCAATGTGTATATTATTTTTCTTATAACATGTAATTAATAATTACTTAAAAATATGATGTACTGGTTAGCTAAAAGGGGAGGAATTGTAGTGTATGTGCCTTTAAGAGCCCCAGGTGTGCTGTAATGCCGGTAATGGCCACTCGGCTATATAAGCCTGTATATTGTGTATATCCGTTAGAAACCCCCTCCAGACTTTGCTTAGTAAACACCTATGAACCAACTCCTGTCTTCAGTGTCTTTATCAACACACGGACACTACACTCTCCACTTGCTTGGATGAGTACAGCTCCAACAACACTCAAGAAGCTCGACATCATCCAGGACAAAGCAGCCAACTTGATTGGCACCCCATACAGAATGTTAAACATTCCCTCCACCATCGGCGTACAGTGGCTGCAGTGTGTACCATCTACAAGATGCACAGCAGCAACTCACCAAGGCTTCTTCGACAGCACCTCCCAAACCCACGAGCTCTACCACCTAGAAGGATAAGGTCAGCAGGCGCATGGGAACCCCATCACCTCCAAGTTCCCCTCCAAGTCACAAACCATTCTGACTTGGAAATATATCGCCGTTCCTTCATCGTCATTGGGACAAAATCCTGGAACTCCCTCCCTAACAGTACTGTAGGAGTACCTTCACCACACGGAGTGCAGCAGTTCAAGAAGGCGACTCACCACCACCTTCTCAAGGGCAATTAGGGATGGGCAATAAATGCCAGCAATAGCTACATCCCATGAACAAATTTTAAAAAAGCACCACAGTTTAGATTTTCCCCATTTCCGTACCATTGCCATACATGTCAAGTTGGAGAAATATTTAATAGCAGTGAAGTTGTTTAATAGTTTCAATGGGTCTGTAACCTACTTCCTAACAACACAAACTGGTAAGCAGTAAATAAATAATTGGAAAATCTAAAGCATTATGATCTTATATTGAAATACTAGCTGGGGGGGCTCGGCGTTGCCAGGGCAATTTTGGGCCACGCGTTTTACGGCCGGGCAGTGCCGCTCCCCCGCTCTGTGTCACTCTTTCCCTCCCTGACTCTCTCTCTTTCCCTCCCCCTCTCTCTCCCTGCCCCTCTCTCTGTCCCCTCTATCTCTCCCCCCTCTCTCTCCCTGCCCCTGTCTGTCCCCTCTCTCTGTCCCTCCCTCTCTCTCCCTCTCCTCTCCCTCTCCCTCGTTTCATTTCTCTCCGTGCCTCACCTGTCCCTCGCTAGTGCCTCAGGCCCAGCCAGACTCACCTGGGTAGCAGAACGGAGTCAGTCGGAGAACAGGAGGCCAGGTGCCCAGTGGTCGGAAGCGAGCCCGGGGTTGCTGATGGTTAACGCGGTGGACGTTTGGACCCGGTTGGCCGGGCGGCAGACGAACGCGCTGGAAAGCCCCAGTTTTGCCGGTCCCGCACTCACGGCAAGAGAGAGAGGGGGAAGGAGAGAGAGAGAGGGAAGAAGAGAGAGCGAGAGAGAGAAATTTTTTGAGCTTGTGGCCCGGCCGGTCTGTAATGGGCGCCACTCACCTGACTAACGGCAGTTTGAGGGGGAAAAATGGCGGCGAAGTTTCGGGAGGCTGGAGGATTAGGTCCTGCCCATGATGCACCGATTGGTCAACCATCAGGTCACTGAACTGTAGGATTGGTCAACCAGCATGTCACTCAACGCTAATGAGAGGTAGGATTGGTCAACCGCTAATGAGCGGATTTTTGAACGTTTTTTGTATACTGTCCGAACAATTTTTGTCTGACCAAAAAGTAAATACGCCTATTAGACTCCCCTAATGATAACCTTTCTTTTGATATAACATGCGTGTAGGTATGCTCTATAACTTTTGAGTGTATAGCGGACAGACAGACAAACAGACAGACCAATAGACAAACCAACCGCTTTATCTATAGATAGATAGATAGATAGATAGATAGATAGATAGATAGATAGATAGATAGATAGATAGATGGATGAGAGGCAGCATTTCTGCATATAAGCCCATACAGTTCCAGACTCAATAACTGTCTCTCCTGTAATTTGTAATAAATAATGATCACATTAATGTAGGCTAAATGCTATTGATCTTCCCTGGCCTTGTGCGTATAAATATCTCCTGTGTCTATAATCATAAGGTCACACCTTTTTCCAGTTGTGTAATCTTTGATCAAAATTAAATTTCAGTACTCTGAGTGTAACTGTGTATCAGTGGGATATATGAAATTGATGGACAAAAGCAATTGCAATTGCATGCCTAGAATGAGATTTCATGTGCCTGCTGACTAAACACCTACACTGTTGCCCTGGCAACCCTATGAAGCACCATACAGTCACAACCTTCCACCCTTTTCTGTATTTCCTTAATCCTAAAGAGGTACAGCTCACCCATTCTTGGTTTTTACCCTCCTTTCCTGCAGATCCACCACAACAACAAGTGACACAGGAGGAGGAAGGTGGCGATGAGGATGATGAGGGCCAAACTACCCAGGAGCTGCAGCTACATGATACTATCTCAGAGCAGTAGCACATGCCAGGCCTCTAGCCGTCCTCACATAACACTACAGCAGTGATATTTGGGAGGCAATACCAAGCTGCCAAGGAGCCAGCTGACAAAAGACAAAGGCCACCTCAGTCCCATGAACCTCTGTACAGCATAAGCACCCAACCACTTACATAGAATTACATAGTATGTACAGCACAGAAACAGGCCATTCAACCTAACTGGTCCATACCGGTGTTTATGTTCCACACGAGCCTCCTCCTAGAAGGCACACCCTTCTATTCCTTTCTCCCTCATGTGTTTATCTAGCTCCCCCTTAACTGCATCTATGCTATTTGCCTCAACTATTCCTTGTGGTAGTGAGTTCCACATTCTAACCATTCTCTGAATAAAGAAGTTTCTCCTGAATTACCTATTGGATTTATTAGTGATGATGGCCAGAATTTTAATCTGGAGATGGGTCAGGAGCAGGGGGGGGGTGCTAGAAAGTGGTCGGGAATCCTGGGAGAATGGATATCCTGCAGGCCCTGCCGGAGGAAGATCGGGGCCGAACGGAGGAGGATCAGTGGGTGGGGGGGAACATCGGGGCCAGCTGAAAGAGCATCGGTGGGAGGGGGAAGAACCAGGGCCAGCCAGAGGAGCATTGAGTGGAGGGTGGTGGGGGGAACATCGGGGCTGGCTGGAGGAGTATCGGGGGTGGGGTGGGAGCGGGGGAGGGGTGGGTGGGTCGGTGCTGGAATATTGGGGTTGGGGGGGGGGGGGGAGAGGATCAGAGCCTAAGGAACATCGTGGCTGATGGGGGGAGTCCGGAAAGGTGATCAGGGGCCTCGTGGGGGGGACTGGAGGCCTCGTGGAGGACGGATCCGAGGCCTCGGGCGGGGGGGGGTTCAGAGGCCTCGTGGGGGGGATCTGAGGCCTCGTTGGGGGTCTTCGATTGCGGGGGGTGGATGAGGCAAGGACGCTGGATCCAGGAGGTAAATGTAAAGGTACTTACCTCCTGGATCCAGCAGCATTTGTCTTACTTTAGCTTGCGGGTTCCCTGAGGCCTGAGAAACCTGGCCAGAGCTAAATGTGTAATGGTGGTTAAATCTGAGGCACGGCAGCCTCATTATAATATTTAAATAGACGACCCACCTCCTGGGAGCGGGTTGGTTGCCCACCCCTATCCCACCTCCGTTAAAACTGGAAGTGGCCGGGTTGGAGGCGGAATGGTGTCGGGATTCAGTTTTTTAACACTTTAACCTCCCAGCCAACCCCAACCCACCTGTTTTTTGGGATTAAAATTCCCCCCATCTTATATTTATGGACCCTAGTTTTGGTCTCCCCCACTTCCTGCAATCCTGCTCCTCAAATGACACCTAGAGATGATAGATGAGAATAGATACAAGAAAAGCACGTTTAGGCACCCAGGGGAAGCACAGTGTTGAGAATGAGTGGGTAGAATTAATTGTAATAAAGTAGAATGCGCACTGACATAGTGCTTCGTTATTGATGGAGGTTGGAGCCATACAGGAAAGGATGTGGTGCCAACATCTTCACTCAGGCAATTGATGATTTGCATGTAAGGGCAAAGAGGACTGATGTGTTGTCACGTTGTAGAGTGGGTAATGGTTTGAGGAAAAGTCCCTTTATTTGAAAGAGGGAGAGAAGGAAATAAGGTTGTGGTGTCAAAGGCAGATTTTGCTCCACATAAAAGAAGACTTCAATGATGGGCAGTGATGGGAACCTAAGAAGAGTCAATAGGGAGGGAAGAAAAACTGGAATTGGAAAACAAAAACATAGAAAGTAAATTGGAAGGACAGAAGAATCAAGGGCTAGATAGTAGCCAACAAGGAGGTTTGCCTGTACTAAATGGTATATACTTCAATGCAAGGAGTATAGTGAACAAGGCAGATGAGCTGAGGGCACAGGTAGATACTTGGGACTATGATATTATAGCTATTACAGAGACGTGGCTGAAAAAGGGGCAGGTATGGCAGCTCAACATTCCTGGTTACAGGATTTTCAGACGGGATAGTGAGGGAGGTAAAAAGGGAGGGGGGTGGTCACAGTGTTGATTAAAGAAACTATTACAGCTGTGAGGAGGGATGATATGTTGGAGGGATCATCAAACGAGGCCATATGGGTCAAATTGAAAAACAAAAAAGGGATGATCACACTGCTGGGAGTGTACTATAGACCCCCAAACAGTGACAGGGAGATAGAAGAACAAATATGTAGACACATTTCTGAGAAGTGCAAAAATTATAGGGCAGTAATAGTAGGGGATTTCAACTACCCCAATATTAACTGGGATAAAATTAGTGTGAAGGGTATCGAGGGTGCAGCATTCCTAAAATGCATCCAGGAAAACTTTTTTAGCCAGTATGTAGCAAGCCCAACAAGGGAGGGGGCAGTTCTGGACTTAGTTTTAGGGAATGAAGCTGGGCAGGTAGAAGGCGCGGGGGAGCATTTTGGTGCTAGTGACCATAATTCAGTTAGATTTAAGGTAGTTATGGAAAAGGACAAGGATAGACCAGGAATAAAAATTCTAAATTGGGGAAAAGCAAATTTTGCTAAGCTCAGAGGGGATTTAGCCATAGTGGACTGGAAACAGCTACTAGAAGGTAAATCAGTGTCAGAGCAGTGGGAGGCATTCAAGGAGGAGATCTGGAGGGTTCAGATCAAATATGTGCCCTTAAAGAAAAAAGGTGGGACTAACAAATCTAGCGTCCCCTGGATGTTTAGGGACATACAGGGTAGGATAAAGAAAAAAGGGAGGCGTATGACAGATACCAAGGGCTAAATATTGTAGAATCTTTAGAGGAGTACAGAAAGTGCAGGGGTGCAATTAAAAAAGATATTAGGAAAGCAAAGAGAGAGCATGAAAAATTCTTGGCAAGTAAAATCAAGGAAAACCCCAAAATGTTTTATAAATATATTAAGAATAAGAGGTTAACTAAGGAAAGGGTAGGGCCTATTAGAGATAATGAGGGTAACCTGTGTGTGGAGGTGGGAGACGTCGGTAGGGTTCTTAATGAATACTTTGCATCTGTTTTCAAAAAGAGGGGCGAAGCAGGCATTGCTATCAGGGAGGAGGAGTGTGAAATATTAGATGAAATAAACATAGTGAGAGAGGAAGTATTAAGGGGTTTAGCAGCTTTAAAAGTGGATAAATCCCCAAGCCCAGATGAAATGTATCCCAGGCTGTTAAGCAAAGCAAAAGAGGAAATAGCAGAGGCCCTGACCATCATTTTCCAATCCTCTCTGGCTTCAGGTATGGTGCCGGAGGACTGGAGGACTGCTAATGTGGTACCCTTGTTTAAAAAGGGAGAAAAGGATAGACCGAGTAATTACAGGCCAGTCAGCCTAACCTCGGTGATGGGAAAATTATTGGAAAGAATTCTGAAGGACAGGATAAATCTTCATTTAGAAAGACACGGATTAATCAAGGATGGTCAGCACGGATTTGTTAAGGGAAGGTCATGTCTGACAAACGTGATTGAATTTTTTGAGGTAACAAGGAGGGTAGATGAGGGTAGTGCATTTGATGTTGTGTATCTGGACTTTAGCAAGGCTCTTGATAAGGTTCCACATGGCAGACTGGTCACGAAGTTAAAAGCCCATGGGATCCAGGGCAAAGTGTTAAGTTGGATTCATAACTGGTTCGGAGGCAGGAAGCAGAGAGTAAAGTTTGATGGGTGTTTTTGTGACTGGAAGGCTGTTTCCAGTGGGGTTCCGCAGGGCTCAGTAGTAGGTCCCTTGCTTTTTGTGGTATATATCAATGATCTAGACTTAAATATAGGGGGTATGATTAAGAAGTTTGCAGATGATACTAAAATCAGCTGTGTGGTTGATACTGAAGAAGGAAGCTGTAGACTGCAGGAAGATATCAATAAATTGACCAGGTGGGCAGAACAGTGGCAAATGGAATTCAATCCGGAGAAGTGTGAGGTAATGCATTTGGGGAGGGCTAACAAGGAAAGGGAATACACATTAAATGGTAGGACACTGAGTAGTGTAGAGGAACAAAGGGACCTTGGAGTGCATGTCCACAGATCCCTGAAGGTAGCAGGCCAGGTAGATAAGGTGGTTAAGAAGCAGGCCAGGTAGATAAGGTGGTTAAGAAGACATACGGAATGCTTGCCTTTATTAGCTGTGGCATAGAATACAAGAGCAGGGGGGTTATGCTTCAGCTGTATAAAACAATAGTTAGGTCTCAGCTAGAGTACTGCGTGCAGTTCTGGTCACCACATTACAGGAAAGATGTGATTGCACTAGAGAGGGTACAGAGGAGATTTACAAGGATGTTGCCAGGAGTAGAGAATCTTAGCAATGAGGAAAGACTGGATAGGCTGGGTTTGTTTTCCTTGGAACAGAGGAGGCTGAGGGGAGACCTTATTGAGGTGTGTAAAATTATGAGGGGCCTAGATAAAGTGGATAGAAAGGACCTATTTCCCTTAGCAGAGGGGTCAAAAACCAAGGGGCACAGATTTAAAGTAATTGGTGGAAGGTTTAGAGGGGATTTGAGGGGAAATTTCTTCACCCAGAAGGTTGTGGGGGTCTGGAACTCACTGCTTGAAAGGATGGTAGAGGCAGGAACCCGAACCACATTTAAAAAGTACAGTACTTGGATGTGAACTTGGGATGCTGTAACCTGCAGGGCTATGGACCAAGAGCTGGGAAGTGGGATTAGGCTGGATAGCTCTTTGTTGGCTGGCGCGGACACGATGGGCCAAAATGGCCTCCTTCCGTGCTGCAACTTTCTACGATTCTATGATTCTATGCTTCTTGCAGTAAATGTTGCCTGAGTCTCCTTTGCTCCATCCTGTGGTACTGTTCCCCCTCCCCCCACCCCCCATAATAATGGCATACAAGAGTATACTCAAAGGGAATGCCATAACTGCTCTGAGAAACCCTGACTGTGGGTAGGGGCTGAGAGGCCCAAAACTCCACCAGTGGTTTGATTCTGTGAGAAGCAAGTGCAGGAAAAATGGCAAAAAAATAATGCTTTAAAAATTGTTTCCCGGCTGCAGAAATCTGTATTCAAAGAGCTCCAGACTCTTTTGTGCCAGGAACTCCTCATTTCTGCCTTTAACAGCTGATCCTGGCAGCTTCTGCACCTTTTGTGGCATACCCTGAGTGTATCAACAATCCAAACACAGGAAACTCAAAGCTGCTTTGCCATTGGCTCTCATTTTGACATATGCAAATGAGGCCAGTGGTGACTTGGTGGGCCCAGGAACGTAGGAACAGGAGGCGGCCATTCAATCGAGCCTGTTCTGCCATTTTTTAAAATCATGGCTGGCCTGTCATAGAGTCTATGGGCTGGATTTTGCCAGGCCCAAGGAGGTGGGAATGGAGCCGTGTAGGGTGTTAAAATTGCAAAACGTGGCGGGCGGGCCCGACCCCGTCTTCATCCCGCCTCCAAGCAATTTTCCCAAATGCGTGGTTTCTGATCCCGTCTCCGTCCCACCTCCAAGAGGCGGGGTAGGCCCTTAAGGCCCTTAACAACCATTAAATTGCCTCTATAATCCCATTTTGAGAGGCCTTTCCGATTTTAACACGTTTCCCACATGATTCACGTCTCCTCTGAAACACGATGGTGAAACCTGACGGGAGCACAATTGGATTGCTGACTATCAGCTGCAGCACCACCATTAAATAGGAGATTTGATCAGTCATCATTTGCAGGTGGCAGGACTTTGTTGTCTCAGGTCTGGGGGAACTTTTAGCAGGCATAACCATAGCTGTGGAAGTTTGGAGCCTGACACCCATCTCCAGTGTGACCTCCTGGGAAACCCCTCTCGCCACGTTGACTGAGCGCTTCCTCAACTGAGGCATCTACCAGAAGCATGGGAACCATTTATTTCCTTTCCTCCTGGAGATCAGATTCGGACGAAGACCAGCCGCGGCAGCAGCAGAACCATGAACAACAGCAGCACCAACAGCAGCAACAACAACAGGAGCGCTAAGCTGCTGCTCACCCAGCTGAAGCTGCACAGGCTAGAAGGCGCCAGCCCACGGAAGCCCGTCGGCACAGGAGATACCCCCCAAACAGGGTCTACAGACAAAGGATCAGCTACCTCAACATGAGTGAGCAGCAGTGCCAAAGGCGGCTCCGACTTTCGCGAGAGGTAGTAGGTGACATCTGCACAATGGTGCAGCAAGACCTGGAGCCCAGAGGAGCAGGTGGACACCCCTTAACCAGTGGCTGTCAAAGTCACCTCCGCACTCAACTTTTTTGTTTCAGGCTCATTCCAGGGATCAGCAGCAGACATCAGTGGCATCTCCCAGGCGGCCGCACACACTTGCATCACGCAGGTAACCGATGCCCTCTTTGCCATCGCGCACAATCACATCCATTTCTCCAAGGATCAAGCAAGTGTCAGGGCGCGTGTGGTTGGATTAGCTAATCTGGCAGGCTTTCCAAGGGTGCAGGGCGTCGTTGACTGCACACATGTGGCCCTTAAGGCACCCCATCATAATCCAGGTATTTTTGTCAACCGCAAGGGCTTCCACTCCCTCAACGTGCAGCTGGTGTGTGACCATAAGAAGGAAATTTTGCATGTTTGTGCCAAGTACCCTGGCAGTTGCCATGACTTCTTCATATTGCGCCAGTCTAGTGTGCCTCCATTCTTCAGTCCGCCAGACCAACTTAACGGATGGCTACTTGGAGGTTGGCAGTCTGCAGAAGAAGCAAGGCTTCTTGCAGACCTTAAATGCAGCAGCAATGATGACATCATCAGAGGCGAGTTTCAGACTGAAAAAACTAATTGGGCCATGGGTTCCCACACGCTGGAACTCAATTGCCCGATTATGAGAAAATCGCATCAATCTCCCACATCGATTTGGAATCGGGTGGATAACGCGAAAAGCGGATGACACGACCCCAGCCTGCCCCAATGACACAGAAGGAGGCCATTCGGCCCATCGAGTCTATGCCGGCTCTCTGTGGAGCGATCCAGTCAGTCCCATTCCCCCGCTCTATCCCCGTAGCCCTGTAAGTTTATTTCCCTCAAGTGCCTATCCAGGCTCCTCTTGAAAACATTGAGTGTCTCCACTTCCACCACTTCCGTCGGCAGCGAATTCCAGGTCCTCACCACTCACTGTGTAAAAAAGTTTTTCCTCACATCCCCCTGTATCTCTTGCCCAAAACCTTACATCTGTGTCCCCTAGTCCTTGTACCATCAACTAGTGGGAACAGCCTTTCCCTGTCTAGCCTATCCAAACCCGTCATAATCTTGTACACCTCTCTCAAATCACCCCGCAACCTCCTTTGCTCGAATGAAAACAAATCCAGCTTCTCCAACCTGTCCTTGTAGCTAAAATCCCCCATCCCTGGAACCATTCTAGTAAATCTCCTCTGCACCCTCTCAAGGGCCTTCACATCCTATTGATCTTAGACTTGAAAATTTCAATTCACCACAGCCTTTTGGGGATTGAATTCCAGATTTCCACTACCCTTTGTGTGAAAAAAGTACTTCCTCATTTCACTGCTAAATGACCTGGCTTTATTTTTAGGGTTATGCCCCCTTGTTCTTGATCCTCCGACCAGAGGAAATAGTTTCTCTGCATCTGCACTGTCAAATCCCTTTATCATTTTAAAGACCTTAATTAGTTCTCACTCAAACTTCTAAATTGAAGGGAATACAAACCAAGTTTATGCATCCCATCCTCATAATGTAACCCTTCAAGCCCTGGTATTATTGTGGTGAATCTGCACCCTCCATGGCGATTATCTTTCCTGAATTTCGGAACCCAAAACTGAATGTGGGACTCCAGATGGGGTCTGACCAATTGCTCTGTATAACTGAATACTGAGATAAAGGCCATTATCTATTCCATTAGCCTATTTGATTACTTTTTGTACCTGCGCACCATCTTTTTGTGATCTGTGCACATGGACATCTAAATCCCTTTGCTCCTCCACAGCTAATAGTCTCTCACCATAAAGAAAATATTCTGATTTGTCTTTCTCAGATCCAAAGTGGATGGCCTCACACTTTCTCACATTTGAGTCTGGCAGAAAAACTGATAAAAATACAGGCCAGTTAGGGAAACAAAATTTGATAAATTCCTCTCTAAGCCCTTTTGGTGATTGAAACTAAACCAGGAGATCACATTGACCCTGATTCTTTTTATTTTTTTCATACAGGGTACCTATCTCTTGTACAAGGTGATTTCCACCCTAGCCAGAAACAAGTCCAGCTCTCTCTTGAAGGAATACACTGAATCAGCATTCACTGCACGAGTCAGCATCCTGTTCCACAGGCCCACTATACTCTAAAAAGAAAAGACTTGCATTTATATAGCACCTTTCACGACCACCGGATGTCTCAAAGTGCTTTACAGCCAATGAAGTACTTTTGAAGTGTAGTCACTGTTGTAATGTAGGAAACGCGGCAGCCAATTTGCGCTCAGCAAGCTCCCACAAACAGCAATGTGATAATGACCAGATAAACTGTTTTAGTTATGTTGATTGAGGGATAAATATTACCAAGGACACCACGGATAACTCCCCTGCTCTTCTTCGAAATAGTGCCATGGGATCTTTTACATCCACCTGAGGGAGCAGACGGAGCCTCGGTTTAACCATCCGAAAGACGGCACCTCCGACAGTGCAGCACTCCACTGGAGTGTCAGCCTAGATTTATGTGCTCAAGTCACAGAAATCACAGAAATCACAGAAACCCCACAATGCAGATAGAGGCCATTTCGGCCCATTGAGCCTGCACCGACACATATCCCACCCGATCCCCGTAACCCCTACACCAACACATATCCCACCCTATCCCCGTAACCCCACGTATTTAATCCCCCTAACACTAAGGGTCAATTTATCATAGCCAATCAACCTAACCCTGGAGTGGGACTTGAACCCACAACCTTCTGACTCAGAGGCGAGTGTGCTACCAACTGAGCCACAGCTAGGAAAAGAACCGCCTAACATCTAACCTAGTTCTGCCCTTACATAATTTGTAAGGTCAAGCTGGGTGGGTTTCAATTTCAACTTCTGTATCCATGTGTCCATTCTGTATCACGCATATTGTCCCAGATGCTTTCTTCTTGATATGTCTGCCTTAATAAAGAAGAGAAATTGAAAAGGCTTCAGCCATGTCTATATTTCACCTTAATAGATATACCTCACACATATAAGTAATTCCATTTCCCATTCCTTCCCAGTGACATTTCTCCTCAAATGATCGACTTGGTTGGAGGTAATTTCTTTTAAGTACCCTGTATTATCTTAAATGGACATAAGGTGGTGCTGTGGTCATAAGAAACTCAATGTGGTATTTGCTGTGATCTGCATTGAATATATGGGCAATGATAAATGGCACAACCTATATTCTTCACTGAGACAATGATTATATAAGGAAACATTCAAAATAAAAGAGTAGTTTGGATCTTAATCTGCTAGATAATGCTGAAAGTTCTTAATATCAGCAGTGAAAGGCTTGCAAAGAAATAAAAAAGATGCATTTAATGGTATTTTATATTACTCTCTGAGTAGTTGTTAAGAAACGTCAGTGTTCTTGCTCAGGCCAACATCCCCAGCATCGAAGCTCTGACCACGCTCAATCAGCTCCGATGGACGGGTCACATTGTCCGCATGCCCGATACGAGACTCCCAAAACAAGCGCTCTATTCGGAGCTCCGGCATGGCAAGAGAGCCCCAGGTGGGCAGAGGAAACGCTTCAAGGACACCCTCAAAGCCTCCTTGAAAAAGTGTAACATCCCCACAGACACCTGGGAATCCCTGGCCCAAGACCGCACAAAGTGGAGGAGAAGCATCTGGGAAGGCGCCGAACACCTCGAGTCTCTTCGCCAGGAGCAAGCGGAAGCCAAGCGCAGGCAGCGCAAGGAGCGCACATCAACCCAAGCACCCCACCCACCCGCCCCTTCAACCACTGTCTGCCCCACCTGTGACAGAGACTGTAGGTCCCGCATTGGACTCATCAGTCACCTGCGAACTCATTTTTAATGTGGAAGCAAGTCATCCTCGGTTCCGAGGGACTGCCTAAGAGAGAGAGAGAGATAGGTCGGAATTTTCAACTTCAGCAGGGGTGTAAAACAAAGGGTAGTGGATCAGCCACCAATTATACACCTGCCTGATACCACTTTCCAATGGAAAGGAAAATCAGGTGGGAGGAAAATCGGGCGGGGTGCATAACGGACGGCCAATTTGCTACTACTCGGATTACGCCCCTGCCGCAGTTGAAAGTTCCGCCCAACTGTCTTTGATAACTGATAATCCTTGTCTGTCTTCAAACACTTAAGAGTATTTTCCCCTCTTAATCACAAGTTGCCTTTCCCCCTTTCTTTCTCTTCTGAAAATGTTATTTCCTTGTTGGGGTACATTTCTATATGTTTCAGGGATAATTGGCTATCTTTCATGTGTGAGCCTAGACAGTGTCGGTCGGCTATTTGACAGCAAAGTAATTACAGCAGAACCTGATCCTATCCACAGCACACTTCCAACAGGGGTTGCTAGAAAGCCAGGAACCTTGACAAATTTTACCTTTGCCATCTGTGATAAATCCATGTAGTGAGACAAGGACTCGAAGAGGCGATATCGTAGAATTAGCACGAGTACTTTATTAACAAACAGAGTAACAAACATCATGCCTGCATCCTGGCATTTCACCTTTGCTGACCTTAACAGGAAGCAAACCTCTGACCTTAACAGGAAGCAAACCTCTGACCTTAGCAGCAGCATTGGCTACAGCACCACCTGGTGGATAACCTTAATCATAACATCCCAGATTACTATATCCCTCCCCCCTTAAGATTTAACAAACAACCATTCCTGAGGGTCACATAAGGAGTCTCCATTCATCATGTTCCATACTTGACGAATCTAACAGTTCAGTATTAATCTCTCTGGTGGCTTGCGAGTCCTTTGTGAACGTCTAACAGTAAAGTCCCTGCTTGTTTGTGGTGAAGCCATCAGCTGCTCCTGAGCAGTGCTTAGAGTATCTGACTCTGCAACAATGGTTTCCTCTTGACGAATGGGTTCCTGTGGAGTTGGCTCTGTCCCTGGTGGTGGCACCACAGATGCACTTGGATAACTGGGGGCAACCCTGTCTTCAGTCATTGCATCTGGAACCTTCATTTCAATTTCCCTTTGTCTGGGAAGTATCTGATCTACATGTTTGCGTACTACCCTACCATCTCCCAACATGACCTTGTATGATACTGGACCTGTCATTGAGTCGATGAAGCCAGGGATCCACTTTGGTCCATAACTGAAATTCCTGGTAAGGACCGCATCTCCTTCTCCAAAACTTCGGCTATTTGTTCTTTCACCATGGTTCTCTTTTTGTTTGTTTTGTCTGTTTTCCATTTTCCTTTTTAGGTCTGGGTGGACAAGGTCAAGAGTGGAGCGTAGTCTATGACCTAATAACATCTCAGCAGGAGAGAGTCCTGTGGTGGATTGAGGTGTTGTTCTGTAGCTAAACAGAACCCGTGACACTTTGGCTGCTAAACTCCCTTCTGCACTTTTTTTCATCATCTCCTTAAATGTTTGTTCGGCTCTCTCCGCAAGTCCATTCGAGGACGGATGATATGGAGCCGAGGTCACCTGCACTATACCATTTTTTCTCAAGAACTCTTTTGTCTCTGTACTCACAAAACAAGTGGCATTGTCACTCACCACGATCTCCGGTAGCCCTTGATTACTGAAGCTCCGATGCAGGCAGTCTATAGTAGTAGTGGCGGAAGCAGAATTTACAGGATAAACATCCATCCATTTGGAATGTGCATCAATTATTATGAGGAACATCTTCCCCATGAATGGACCCGCATAATCTAAGTGCAATCTTCTCCATGGTTTATCCGGCCACTCCCAGGGGTGGAGAGGAGCCGCTGCTGGTGCCTTCCGGTGTTCCTGACAAGTGCTGCATGTCTTGACTAGATTTTCTATCTCCTCATCTAGCTTTGGCCACCACAAGTAACTCCTAGCCAAGGCTTTCATACGCGAGACCCCAGGATGACACTGATGTAGTTGCTCTAGGATAGATTGTCGTGCTGGCTGTGGAATAATCACTCGTGCTCCCCACAACACGCAACCATCCTGCACACTCAGCTCTGTTTTCCTGACACTGTAGGGTGTGAAGTCAGCCCCTTCCGGATGCTGTGGCCATCCCCTCACCACATATTCTCGAACTCTAGACAGTACTGGATCTTTACCTGTCCATGTTCATACTTGCTCTGCAGTCACAAGTGCCGTGTCAATGTCCTCCAACATCAAAACTCTGTCCTCTGGAGCTGCACGGATAGGTGTGCCTGGCAGTGGAAGACGACTCAAGGCATCTGCGTTCCCATGGTACTTGCCTGCCTTGTAGACGATGACATACTCATATGCCCTCAACGTCACTGCCCACCTCTGGATCCGGGGTGACACCATCTGTGGAACTGCTTTCATTTCATTGAAAAGAGAGAGAAGAGGTTTATGATCGGTGCATATGGTGAACTTCCTGCCATATATGTACTTGTTGAACCTCTGTAACCCAAACATTTCTGCTAACCCCTCTTTGTCTAACTGGGAATCATTTTTTTCCGCTGGTGTTAGAGTTCAGGACATAAACCCTATTGGTCTTTCAGTTCCATCTTCCATGCAGTGTGAAAGAACTGCCCCCACCCCATAAGGTGAAGCGTCACAAGAGAGAATGATGTCTTTCTCTGCATTGTAGTGAACCAGCACATCCGACGACAGCATCAGTTTCTTGGACTGTTCAAATGAAACCCCCTGCTCCTCTCCCCACTGCCACTGTGTTTCCTTGCGCAGTAGTTTGTGAAAAGGTGCTAACACAGTTGACAAGTTTGGTAAAAACCTGTTATAATAGTTCAGCAGTCCCAGGTAAGCTTTTAACTCAGCCACATTTGCAGGAGCAGGGGCGTCCTGCAGTGCTTGTACCTTCTCCTTGAGTGGATGGAGCCCGGTGGTGTCCACTCTGTGTCCCAGGAACACTGCCTCATTCCCCAGGAAAGTGCACTTACTCCCCTTGAGCCAGAACCCTGCCCTCTCCAATCCCTGTAGTACCTCTCTCAGAGTGCTCAAATGCTCCTGGTCAGTTCTTCCCATCACCAGAATGTCATCCAGATAGATGGAAACATGTGGAATCCCTTGCAGTACACCTTCGATTGTCCTCTGGAAGATAGCTGGGCTAGATGAGACACCAAACGGTAAGCGGTTATATGTAAACAAGCCCTTGTGTGTATTTATGGTGACATACTTCTTTGATTCGTCATCCAGTGTGATCTGCAAGTAGGCATGACTCATATCCAACTTTGTGAATTTCTTTCCTCCAGCCAGGTTTGCAAAGAGATCCTCTGTTTTGGGAATCAGATACTGCTCTAGTTTGGACACCCAATTGACTGTCAATTTATAGTCTCCACAGAGTCTTACTGAATTGTCCGGTTTTAAAACAGGTACTATGGGAGCTGCCCATTCCGAACATTTCACTGGCTCCAGTATGTTCTCTCTCAATAGACGGTCAAGCTCAGCCTCTACCTTTGGCTTCATGGCATAAGGCACAGGTCATTGTTTAAAAAACCTTGGCGGTGCCTCCTTGTCTACATAAATCTTAGCTGGGGTGCCATTAAATGTGCCAAGTTCCTCCTTGAACACATTCTCATGTTCACTCAACACTTCTTGCAAAGTCAACTGGTTGCCCGCATCTATTTGATGTACTGCTCCCCAGTCTAATTTAAGTTCTTTTATCCAGCCCCGACCTAACAGGTTTGGTCCGGTACCCGATACTATAACTACAGGTAGCTGTTCCACTGTGTCCCTGTGTTGCACAGTTACCTTAGCTGTACCTAATGTCGCTACTCGTTCACCTGTATATGTTTTAAGATGCAGGGAGCAAGGCTTTAACTCTGGAACTTTTGCACGGTTCCACAATTTTGAGTACTCTGCCTTGTTCATTATGGTCACGCTGCACCGTGTATCCACTTCAAAGTTCACCTTAGAGTCATTTACTGTCAGTTGCAATGTGATAGGAGCCACTTTTGGAATGTTCTCTAACATGCTATACATTATGAACATGTCCTCTTCTTCCTCAGCTTCCCCGCTGATGTGGTGTGCTCCATGTTTTTTCACTTCTCTCCCTTGGTTTTGTTGTCCTTCCCCTTTTGGTTTGGATTCCTCCACAGGTGATTTCACCCTGCAAGCTCGTTTTATGTGTCCTTGTTTCCCACACTTGTAGCACTTTTCCTCCAGAAACCGGCATTCACTCGCCAGGTGATTGCCCTTGCATCTATAACATGCCTTCCCATGCTCACGTTGTGGTTTCTGACGCATGTTCAACTTGTGCACAACAACCTGACCTGCAACTTGTGTAGCATTAGCCCTGTCTGAACCCTTTATTTCTTTTACATCTCGGTTCGCTGTCTCTATGGCTTGAGCAAGTTCCAATGCTTTTTCATAAGTAAGCCCAGTCTTGGATAATAATCTACGCTGCATTCGGTCGTCCATAATTCCGCAAACTAGCCTATCTCGCAGCATTTCCTTCAGGTTGTTCCCATAATTGCAATCTTGTGCTAATTTACGCAACACCGCTACATAGTCCATTACACTCTCTTCCTCTTTCCTGTTCTTTGAATTAAACTTGAACCGCTGTACAATCTCACTAGGCTTAGGGTTGAAATGTTCTTTTAGCAAAGCCACTAATTCAACAAATGATTTGTCTCCAGGCTTTTCAGGACTGAGCAGATTCTTCATCAAACTGTAGGTTTGGCTTCCCACTGAACTAAGCAGAATGGCTTTCCCTTTTCCGGCATCATTTATTTCATTTGCTTTGAAAAAATAACCCAACACTTCACAGTATTCCTCCCAGGTTTGTACTTGACTATCAAAAGCGGAAATCGTTCCTACCGTGGCAGCCATGCTCTCTTCCAACTGGTAGCTAACTGCAGCTCGTGATTTTGTTGTTTAAACGTCCTGGCAGACTTCTCTTCTTTATCCAGGGTCCTGTTTTACCTCGTCGCCAAATGTGATAAATCCATGTAGTGAGACAAGGACTCGAAGAGGCGATATCGTAGAATTAGCACGAGTACTTTATTAACAAACAGAGTAACAAACATCATGCCTGCATCCTGGCATTTCACCTTTGCTGACCTTGACAGGAAGCAAACCTCTGACCTTAACAGGAAACAAACCTCTGACCTTAGCAGCAGCATTGGCTACAGCACCACCTGGTGGATAACCTTAATCATAACATCCCAGATTACTATACCATCTCAGGCCTTAATGCTACCCAGACTGAGATAAGTTAACTCAGCGCACAAATAGAGATGGAATTTGGATCTTTTTGGTCTTTATAGCTTAACTACTCACTGGCTTAACCAGCTGCACTAACAAGAGAGTCTGAAAAGAGGAATTCCTTTTATTAACATATAAATTTGTACATTCAACTGATTTACTGCTCTGCCTCTCAATTTGGAAAAAACGACTGCATTTTGTTTATACTTAAAATGGGCTCCATTCAGTGTCGAATTTGAGTTTGTAGTATCAGTTTCAGGGGAGTTGCCCATTCATACAAAAAACTCACTAGAGGGTATCTTCTCTATCATTGTGACTGGACTATTTGGTCAGGGTAAGAATTTGATTTAATAGAAGGTAAGAGGTTAGTCCTCAGATATATATGCTCAAGCAATGTTGTCAGAAAATATTACCTGCTGAGTATTTCCAGCATTTTCTGTTTTTATTTCAGATTTCCAGCATCCGTAGTATTTTGCTTTTGTAGAAAATAGTACTTAATTTATTGAGAAAATGTTACTAACTAAAGAAAGAAAGACTTGCATTTATATAGCGCTTTTCACGACCACCAGACGTCCCAAAGCACTTTACAGCCAATGAAGTATTTTTTGAAGTGTAGTTACTGTTGTAATGTAGGAAATGCGGCAGCCAATTTGTGCACAGCAAGCTCCCACAAACAGCAATGTGATAATGACAAGATAATCTATTGTAGATGTTGATTGAGGGATAAATATTGGCTAGGACACCAGGGATAACTCCCCTGCTCTTCTTCAAAATAGTGCCATAGGATCTTTTATGTCCACCTGAGAGCAGACGGGGCCTCGGTTTAACGTCTCTGACAGTGCAGCACTCCCTCAGTACTGCACTGGATTGTCAGCCTAGAATTTTGTGCTCAAGTCTCTGTTAATGTTATGTGACTCACATCTAACATTTGAAATGCAGCAGGAAGATTGCAAACCAGTGATACTGACTAGCTTAGTTCAGCAATTTCACAGATAAACCTGTTGGGAGCAGATCCTAATGCGGTAAACACTCTATATTATTTAATATCAGCTTATATTGTGCTCAAGTCTCTGTTAATGTTATGTGACTCACATCTAACATTTGAAATGCAGCAGGAAGATTGCAAACCAGTGATACTGACTAGCTTAGTTCAGCAATTTCACAGATAAACCTGTTGGGAGCAGATCCTAATGCGGTAAACACTCTATATTATTTAATATCAGCTTATATTGCACTGTCTCTAATGGTTCTAGTGTAGGAACTGGGGTTCCTAGCCGAAGAATTGAGATCGACTCAGAAAATCAAAAACAATAAAATTTAATGAACAAACGAAGCTGTACAGGAAACTGTAGGATACAATGCAAATAGGTCTGGTCTGCTTGAAAGCCTCTCTGGAAACTGCTAGAAGGTTCCGAGCTCAACTGCTAGCAGGTTCCGAGCTCAACTGCTAGCAGGTTCCGAGCTCAACTGCTAGAAGGTTCCGAGCTCTACTGCTAGAAGGTTCCGAGCTCTGACGTCATGACGTCATCACGTTCTTCCCGCCGTTGAGAGATCATGTGACGGACGGCATGACGTCATCACGCGGAGTAAAGGAAAGAAGCCCTAGTACAGTTAACAGATACATTAAAGGTGCAGCCCTCAGCTGTACTACATTGCTGTAAAAGGAATTATATACAATTGTCCGTAATCCACTGGTGGTTCCGCCACATGCGCCCCCCCAGAATTGCTTTTAACAGAGAAGGTAAGGCGAGAAGGGGGTCTGACGAGTCTGTCCGACCGACTGCGATACCCCGGCAGCTGGAACGGAGTGCTAGAAGACGAACTGGCCGTTGGCTGTGGTTGGGATGACGCCGCAGGCGGAGGAGAAGAAGAGGCCGGCTGTGGTCGACCCGGTGATGCGGGCACTGGTGACTCGGCAGATGACTATGGCTGTACTGGACTGGCAGTCGATGGTGGACGACCACGATGAGGCGGCTGAGCGGTGACGACTGGTTCGCTCAGATCCAGATGCGCCGTTTTCAACCGGTCGATGGAGATGTGGTCAGGCTTACCGCCGACGTCGACTGTGAAGGACTTGTCACCTGACGAGATGACGCGGAACGGACCTGTGTAAGGCGGTTTGAGCGGGATTTTGCGAGCATCCTGCCGAATGAACACGTATTCTGCGCTCTTAAGAACCACCGGGACATGGGAGCGCTGCAGGTCATGATGCGACATAGGCACTGGGATGAAATTCCTAGCCGCTTCCTGGTGGCTGACGAGCTGCTGAGCTGGGGACCAGGGTTCCGTGTGAGGAGGAAGAAAATCGCCAGGCACTCTGAGTGGTTGGCCGTAAACCAGCTCTGCTGAAGAAGAATGCAGGTCGTCCTTAGGCGCCGTGTGAAGACCTAGCAGCACCCAAGGGAGCCTGTCCACCCAACTAGGCCCACGGAGACTAGCACGCAGTGCGGCTTTAAGGGACCTGTGGAATCTTTCACACAGACCGTTCACCTGTGGATGGTAGGCGGTGGTACGATGAAGCTTGGTGCCCAAACCTTGAGCTACGGCGTTCCAAAGCTCAGAGGTAAATTGAGGCCCCCGGTCGGAGGAGATGTCAGCCGGTACCCCGAACCGAGCTACCCA
Source organism: Somniosus microcephalus (assembly GCF_052327205.1). Lineage (NCBI taxonomy): Eukaryota > Metazoa > Chordata > Chondrichthyes > Squaliformes > Somniosidae > Somniosus > Somniosus microcephalus. The sequence continues at coordinate 185,815,292 of NC_140997.1, read as the reverse complement.
CGACGAGAATGAAGGCTCTGGAGACGTCTGCCGCTGTGGTGGCAACAAAAGGAATTGCCTCTGGCCACCTGGTGGTGCGGCCTACCACGGTGAGGAGGTGAGTGTACCCGCGAGAGGAAGGGAGAGGACCAACCAAGTCCACGTGCACATGGTCGAATCGACGCGCCGGAACCGGAAAATTGCCGACTGGGGCCTTAACATGGCATTGTATCTTGGACTTCTGGCAACTCACACAGGTATTGGTCCAGTCACGGACGTCGAGATGCAGGCCCTTCCAGACGAATTTCTTTGCCAGGAGTCGTTGTGACGCTCTCATGCCAGGGTGTGACAACCCGTGGATAGTGTCGAAAATTCTCCTGCGCCATTCGACTGGAACGATTGGATGTGGGACGCCCATCGAGATGTCACACAGGAGTGTGGTCCCTGCGGTCTGGAAACTGACATCAGCCACTTGTAAGCTGGAAGGTGCGGTCCGGTATGCCTGCACTTCAGGGTCTGCCTTCTGTTCTTTTGCCAAACCAACATAGTCGACTCCCAGGTGTATTGCGTGGAGCTGGGCGCGGGAGAGACAATCTGCCACCAGGTTGTCTTTGCCCGAGACATGTTGTATGTCGGTTGTAAATTCAGATATGTATGTAAGATGACGTTGTTGCCGTGCCGACCATGGTTCCGCTGTCTTGGCCATCGCAAAAGTAAGTGGCTTGTGGTCTACAAAAGCCGTGAATAGGCGTCCTTCCAGTAGGAAGCGAAAATGGCGGATGGCCAGAAACAATGCCAACAACTCCCTATCAAAAGTACTATACTTGCGTTCGTTCTTCCGCAATTGGCGGCTGAAGAAAGCCAGTGGTTGCCATGTGCCGTCGACCCACTGCTCCTGTACTGCCCCGATGGCATAATCAGATGCGTCAGTGGTAAGGGCAATGGTTGCGCCCGGAAGGGATGTGCCAATATGGTCGCAGCAGCCAAAGCGTTCTTAGTGTCAAGGAAAGCCTGGTCCATCTGGGGTGTCCAATCGATCAGGTCTTTGCCCGATTTACCTCTGAGGGCCTCGTACAAAGGTTGCATCAACAATGCCGCCTTGGGGACGAACCGATGATAAAAATTGACCATTCCCAGAAATTCCTGGAGGGCCCTGATGGTCTGAGGAAGAGGGAACGAGGGCACTGGCGACTCGGCGGATGACTATGGCTGTACTGGACCGGCAGTCGATGGTGGACGACCACGACGAGGCGGCTGAGCGGTGACGACTGGTTCGCTCAGATCCAGATGCGCCGTTTTCAACCGGTCGATGGAGATGTGGTCAGGCTTACCGCCGACGTCGACTGTGAAGGACTTGTCACCCGATGAGATGACGCGGAACGGACCTGTGTAAGGCGGTTTGAGCGGGTTTTTGCGAGCATCCTGCCGAATGAACACGTATTCTGCGCTCTTAAGAACCACCGGGACATGGGAGCGCTGCAGGTCATGATGCGACATAGGCACTGGGATGAAATTCCTAGCCGCTTCCTGGTGGCTGACGAGCTGCTGAGCTGGGGACCAGGGTTCCGTGTGAGGAGGAAGAAAATCGCCAGGCACTCTGAGTGGTTGGCCGTAAACCAGCTCTGCTGAAGAAGAATGCAGGTCGTCCTTAGGCGCCGTGTGAAGACCTAGCAGCACCCAAGGGAGCCTGTCCACCCAACTAGGCCCACGGAGACTAGCACGCAGTGCGGCTTTAAGGTGGCCAGCGGGACGGCGCCTTCTGAGGTGATTCTGTGTCCCAGGAAATCAATGTTGTGCAACCCAAACTGGCACATGGCCGGGTTGATAATAAGGCCATGTTGGCTGAGACGAGAAAAAAGGGTACGCAAGTGCGTAATGTGTTCTTTCGTGCTGTTACTGGCAATAAGGATGTCATCTAGGTAGACGAAGATGAACGGCAGATCACGCAACACGGAATCCATGAGACGTTGGAAGGCTTGTGCTGCATTCTTCAGCCCAAACGGCATACGAAGGAACTCAAAGAGCCCGAAAGGTGTGATGATGGCAGTTTTGGGGACGTCCTGAGGATGCACGGGCACTTGATGATAGCATCGGACGAGGTCTACTTTGGAAAAGATGGAATTCCCTGCCAGATGGGCCGAAAAATCCTGAATGTGAGGAATTGGGTACCGATCCGGTGTGGTAGCCTCATTCAGGCGTCTGTAGTCGCCGCATGGTCGCCATCCGCTGCCCGGCTTAGGAACAATGTGTAATGGCGAGGACCAAGGACTATTCGAACGTCGAATAATACCCAGGCGTTCCATTGTATGGAACTCCGCCTTGCTGGCCGCGAGTTTACCGGGTTCCAGCCTTCGAGCTCTTGCATAAACGGGGGATCCTGTCGTGGTAATGTGGTGCACCACACCATGCCTCGCGACTGAAGAAGAAAATGTGGGCCTGGTGAGCTGAGGGAACTCACTGAGAAGACGAGAGAACTCATTTGGAGATGGGACTGCACAGGCAACTGACCAAGACATCGCGGTGCTTCGGTGGCAGGGGACCGAGTGAAAAGTGGAGGCACTGATTAGCCGGCAGTGTCGGATGTCGACGAGAAACCCGTTTGCGCAGAAGAAATCTGCCCCCAGGATGGCCTGTGAGACTTTCGCTGTGATGAACTCCCAAACAAAACATTGACCGCCAAAACTCAACTGGACCCTACGCTTTCCGAACATGCGAATGGCCACACCATTGGCTGCCTCGAGGGGGGGACCTTGACCGCTGGATTGAAGATCTAGCTTCAACGCTGGTAGGATACTGCACTGGGAGCCAGTATCACAGAGAAAACGTCGCCCTGACAGGGAGTCTGTAATATATAGGAGTTTCCCTGCGGACCCGACGGCCATCGCAACTCCGGCGCGTCCCTTAGGCCTTATTGATCTTCTCAGAAACCGTTGGTTTGAGGTAGGTTTTTTTTTGGTGAGAAACTGCAGGGCGGACAGCAATTTCTGGCCTTCGCGCCGAAACGAGCGTGGTATGCACACCAGCCTGCAGGAGGAGGAGTCGGATTCGCTCTTGTGGGGGATGGGTGCCTCGTGGCTGCACAAGATTGTTGTGAGATGGTGAATATTTTATCCGCTTCCGCGGCGAGTTCAGCACAATCCGTGATCGTGGAATTGGCCAAGGCCGTCTGTACTGGCTCTGGTAGTTGACAGAGAAACAGCTCACGGAACAGAAAGCATTGCGATTCCAAGCCCAAAAGCGTGAGCATTTGGCTCATGAGCTCTGAGGGTTTTGAGTCCCTGAGGCCGGGCATGGAGTTAAGTCTGCGAGCGCGCTCCGACTTAGACAGACCGAAAATCTGCAGTAAACGTGCTTTTAAAGCTTTGTACTTGCCTCGTTCGGTGGACTCTCGAGGAGGCTGACGACCCGCGAGGCTGTGGCACTGTCGAGGGCGGAGACCACGTAATAATAACGGGTCGAATCCGCTGCTACTCCCCGGATTGCAAATTGGGCTTCCGCCTGGAAAAACCACGCGGCCGGTTGTTGCTCCCAAAATTGCGGCAGTTTGAGGGTGACGGCGTTCGTGTCCATGATGTAACTTCAACGAAAATTGTTCGAAGAAATTGGGGTCACCAATGTAGGAACTGGAGTTCCTAGCCGAAGAATTGCGATCGACTCAGAAAATCAAAAACAATAAAATTTAATGAACAAACGAAGCTGTACAGGAAACTGTAGGATACAATGCAAATAGGTCTGGTCTGCTTGAAAACCTCTCTGGAAACTGCTAGAAGGTTCCGAGCTCAACTGCTAGCAGGTTCCGAGCTCAACTGCTAGCAGGTTCCGAGCTCAACTGCTAGAAGGTTCCGAGCTCTACTGCTAGAAGATTCTGAGCTCTGACGTCATGACGTCATCACGTTCTTCCCGCCGTTGAGAGATCACGTGACAGACGGCATGACGTCATCACGCAGAGTACAGGAAAGAAGCCCTAGTACAGTTAACAGATACATTAAAGGTGCAGCCCCCAGCTGTACTACATTGCTGTAAAAGGAATTATATACAATTGTCCGTAATCCTCTGGTGGTTCCGCCACACTAGTACATTAGGGGTGGGCTTCCTTTATGGCAAAAGAGTGTTTGGCAAGGATAAACTGTACACTGAAAATCAGATAAGTGCTGATTCAGTTTAGTAATTGATTTATAAAACATTCACAACTGTACAGAAAAGCATATTGGTGCACTTACTATATTGCAGCAAAGGGTACAGTATAAATCTCATCATCAGGAGAGCCATATTTACCCTGCCTGCTCGCATCATGTGAATTGAAGGAAGGTGAGCTCCATGCAGCAGTACTCAGACACATGTAGAGAGCACTGCTCACTAGCTACCAAATAGAGATGAGTTATTTTAGTAATCGAAAAGAACTGATGAAATAGTCAGGCTTGAGAATCATTAAAGTCTGATTGTCAGTACAGTGGACAACCAGAATTGTTTTGTTAACTTTTAAAACTAACCTCTTTAGTAGACTGCGCATTAGCAATTTTATACTTCAGCTGATGTGCATTGTTACCGGTGCAGGGCTACCTCATCCAGATGGCATCTCATCCGATGCAGATTTTAGCACCGACTTGCCACACATTGGCCTAGAATTTGGACCTTGTTGCAGCCATCTTATGGTCGTAAAACAGGGCCCAACAAGGCCCAATATTTCATACCCACTACCTGACAAATGTCCCGCCCTAAATTGGATCAGCTTATTTTTCTAGGCATTCCTGGCAGCTGCCTAAAATGGGTGTTAGGTCTTTTGCATATGTAAATGAGGGACATAATGCCTGTTTTAGGCCCCCCCTCACTGGAATTCGTGTGGGATGAGTGGGGCAGGCGTCAGACTTAACTGTTAGATCCGTGTGTTAATGGAGACATGGAATGCAGGAGTTGATTTAACAAGTGTTTACTGAACAAAGTCTGGAGGTGAACTAACAACATAAGACGCTACACAGGCTTATATACCCGAGTGGTCACTACTGGTACTACAGTATCCAGGGGCTTCAAAAACATAGTTCCTCTTAAAGGTACATACACTACAATTCCTCCCCTTTTAGATAAATAGTACATAACATTTTAAGTAATCATTAAATAACATTTTTACAAGAACAATAATATACACATTTGCTGAAGTTAATCAATTACAAATTCAGTCTCTCTGGAGGCTTCCTGACTCGGTCCGGATAACGCCTCGGTGGTGTAGTAGGTTCTTTTGGCAAGGTCGATTCAGCTTCAATGCCAGTGTCGGGTTCATCTGGTTCCAGCATCACCGGATCGGAGGTAGATACTATGGGTATCTCTGCTTCATCACTAGGCGTATAGAGTTGTGGTGTAGGTTGTCCTTTTTCGGATGACTCTATGATCTGGTCAGCATGGCGCCTTATTATGCTTTCTCCAATGTCCACGGTATACATCAGCGGTCCTAGTCGTGTGCAAATAGTTCCAGGCTGCCATTTCTCGGTACGGTAGTCCCGGGCCAAAACTGGTTGACCTATCTGGAAGGTTCTAGTTGGCCTTTCATTCATGCTTTGAAATTGCCGGTTCTCTACGTCCCTTCTGACGTTTGGCTCAACCAAATCCAGCCGGCATCTTAGTCTTCTATTGAAAAACATCATGGCGGGGGTTTGGTTTGTAACCACATGTGTTGCATTCCTGTACGCAAACAAGAAGTTATCTACCTTATGTTGAAGATTTATGTCTTCATTACCCATGGCCTTTATGGCCTTCTTGAAGGTCTGGACAAACCTTTCAGCCAATCCATTGGTGGCGGGATGGTATGGGGCAGATGTGTAGTGCTTAACCCCATTGTTTTTTAAGAACTTCCTGAATTCTTCGGATACAAATTGCGGTCCATTATCAGAACAGATCTGTTCAGGCAGCCCATTCCTGGCGAATATGGTCCTTAATACTGTGATGGTTTTTTCCGTGGTGGTGGAGGACATCTTTATTACCTCCGGCCACTTGGAGTGTGCATCCACCGCGATTAAGAACATTGAGTCCATAAATGGACCAGCAAAGTCGATATGTACCCTTTGCCATGGAGATGAGGGCCACTCCCATGGATGTAGAGGGGCTTGTGGTGGGGCGTTTTGGACCTTCTGGCATCCTAGACAGCTCTTGGTCATTTCTTCAATGTCTCCATCGATACTTGGCCACCACACAAATGCTCTGGCTAAGTTCTTCATTTTCACTCCACCCAGATGCATCTCGTGAAGCTCCTTTAGCACTCTATCCTTGAGTTTGGGTGGAATCACCACTCTGGATCCACACATCAAGGTTCCTCGGCACACTGACAGCTGTTCTCTTCTTTGCGAGAATGCTGGCAACAGTGGTTCGCCATGTGCTGGCCATCCCTTCACCGTTAAATCGTAGACTCGTGAGAGAGTCGAGTCATTCCGCGTTTCCTTTTCAATGGTAGAATTTGTCACCGGTAGACATTCCACTATGGTCGAGTGGAATATCTCCACTGGGTCCACTGTAGGCGCCTCTTCCACCGTTGGCAACGGTAGGCGCGATAACCCATCAGCATTCCCATGCTGTTTTATTCCTTTGTACTCTATGTCATATTGGTGTGCCCCTAGGAAAAGGGACCACCTCTGTAGCCTTTGCGCTGTCATAATGGGAACGCCCTTTTTAGGGTTGAATATGGAGACGAGGGGTTGATGGTCAGTCAACAAGGTAAATTTTTGTCCGTGTAGGTAATGGTTGAATTTCTTCACCCCCCACACCAGGCTGAGTGCCTCCCTGTCGATCTGGGCATAGTTACACTCAGCTGAGTTCAATGAGCGTGACGCAAAAGCTATCGGCCGCTCCGAGCCATCAGGGAATCTATGCGATAATACCGCTCCCACGCCGTAAGGGGATGCATTGCACGCCAGTCTGATTGGCAGTGATGGGTTGTAATGAGCCAACACTTCCCTGGACGTGATCAAGCCTTTGCATTTATGGAAGGCACGTTTAGTCTTCACTCCATTTCCAAACTACTCCCGTTTGTAGCAGTGCGTTAAGCGGGTGCAGAACCGTCGACAACTTTGGTAAAAATTTATGATAGTAATTTACTAATCCCAGGAACGACCTTAATTGTGAGACATTTTCAGGCGCTGGGGCCTTTACGACCGCTTCAATTTTTTCAGGTGACTTATGCAACCCTTCTTCGTTAATGACATGGCCACAATATGATATTTGTTTCTGGAAAAATTCACACTTGGGGCGATTTGCTTGTAGGCCCCATTCTCTCAGCCTCATGAGCACCTGCTCCAAGTTGGCAAGGTGCTCGTTGTCGTTTTCTCCTGTTACAAGGATGTCGTCTAGGTAGCATTGAGTCCCCGGAATCCCTTGCAGGACTTGCTCCATAGCTCTTTGCCAGATAGCCGGAGCTGATGCCACTCCGAAAACCAGTCGATTGTACTGGTACAGGCCTTTGTGTGTGTTTATCGTGAGATACTTTTTAAAGGCCTCCTCAACCTCCATCTGTAGATATGCCTGTGCTAAGTCAATTTTGGTGAAACATTTCCCTCCGGATAGTGAGGCGAAAATATCTTCTATCCTCGGAAGAGGATACTGTACCGTGTGAAGAACCGGGTTTACAGTCACCTTGAAGTCCCCACAGATGCGAACTTTTCTCTGTTCTTCAGATTTTTCATTATTCAACGTTTTCTTCATGACCGGGACGATGGGTGTTGCCCACTCGCTCCAATCTACCTTGGATAACACGCCCGCCTTTTCCAAATTCTCCAGCTCTGCCTCGACGGCTGGACGAATTGCGTATGGCCTTAAAAAACTTGGGAATTGCCGCATCTTCCACTTTTATTGAGGTGGTGGCGCCTTTCAGGGTTCCTAGTTCCTGTTGAAACACTTCTTTGGCGTTAGCCAAGATTTCTTTTAATCGTCCAGGTATGACGTCATCATTGTTTTTTTTCTTACTGGTCACCGTCAGTGCCTGAATGGAGTGCCAGTCTAAACGTATCTTTCTGATCCATTCACGTCCCAACAACGGTGGACCACCATCTTGCAGAACGTATAAATACAACTTCTGTATTTCCTTGCCGCTGTATACAACAGGCACCCTTATTTTCCCTCTGGGGTATACTTTCTGCCCCGTATATGTCTTCAAGATAATGGATGTGTCTTTCAAAGGTATATGCGGAAATAGCTGCTCGTAATCCCATCGACTTATGACGGTCAGAGCTGATCCTGTATCTAGCTCCATTTTGACTGGGGACCCCGCTATCGTGAGGGTAACCCAAATGGTCTGGTAATCTTCTTTGGCAATTACATTATGTAATTTGAGACAGCTTAGTCTCTTGTTTCCGGAGTCGCTATCACTCTTCTGGTCTTCGGAGCTACTGTCCGTCATCATTTGTACCTTTCTGTACTTTTCCTTATTGACCTTTTTACTGTCAGCGGATTTCTTTCCAGATCTGCATACACGTGCAATGTGTCCCATCTTTCCGCATTGCCTGCATGCTTTGTCCTTGAACCAGCAGTCCTTCTGGTCATGGGTGGATCTGCCGCAGCGATAACATCTCTCGAAACCCTGTGTCATTTCATGGGTGCCGAAGTCCTGTGGCTTTTGCTGTATCTCTGCAGCTCCTCTTGCTGCTGCTTCGTATGATACAGCCACACTGAAAGCCTTGTCCAGTGTCAAATCTTTCTCAGAAAGTAGTCTTTTCTGTGTTCCTTCGCTTACGAGACCACAGACGAATTTGTCTCGTAGAGAATCTGCCAGTCCTGCCCCGAATTGGCAGTGCTTTGACAGCTTTCGTAATTCGGTGAGGTAATCAGCGTTACTTTCATTCTTGTGCTGATTCCTCCTGAAGAATTTGAATCGTTCCGCTATCAGCAGCGGTGTTGGGTTTAAGTGCTCCTGTAAGGTATCAACAATCTCATTAAAATTCTTGTCCATCGGTTTGGCTGGAGTGATCAAGTTTCGTAACAGCCCGTATGTCCTTGCGCCCATCAGATTTAGAAGTACCGATGCCTTTTTATCATCCGGTACTTCATTCGCCTTGCAATATACCTCCACTCTTTCCACATATGTGGTCCAATCTTCTATATCACCATCGAAAGCAGTAATATTGCCAGTCTTCGGCATCTTGAAAATCTAAAATGGCGCTTCCCGCGCTTTTCTTTCTTCCCCGCCGAGTTAAGATGGTGTCTCCCGCACTTTCCCGCCGCTGCCGCTGCTGCCAACGCTGTTCTCCGCGGTTCCCGTTGCGACCTGCAGCTTTTCGCGGTATTTCTATTTTTTTCTATAGCGCTTCAATAGTTTCTTCGTTACTTGGAGAACCGTTCCCGTCGTGGAGCGGACCCTCTGGGACTTTCCCCTCCCTCTGCTCGGTCCGAACGCCGACCTGCTTCACAGCACCGGCCGCGCCCTGAGTGCTCCACCCTCTCTCTCTCTTTGCTTCTGCTTCCCGACTCGCTGCCCGGCCCCGTTGCAGAGCCACCCGATCGAGCTCTAGCCCGCCGCAGCCCAGGAAGGATCAGTGCACTACCTGCCACCAGCCCGTTTAGCTGGGGAAACCACAGACTGGAGACCAAGCCTGGCCCTCGTTTTCGAGTTTCTTCGAGTTATTTTTTTTTTCTTGCTTCTGGCTTCGACCTTCGTCTGAGGAATCGATCCCCTTGAGGTGCTGCCGAATTGCAAGTAAGTTCGTTTCTAACTCGTCGCCACTGTTAGATCCGTGTGTTAATGGAGACACGGAATGCAGGAGTTGATTTAACAAGTGTTTACTGAACAAAGTCTGGAGGTGAACTAACAACACAAGACGCTACACAGGCTTATATACCCGAGTGGTCACTACTGGTACTACAGTATACAGGGGCTTCAAAAACATAGTTCCTCTTAAAGGTACATACACTACACTAACCTGTTCAGGATTCTTCAGCACCTGCTGCAGCCTAAGCAGTGGCTGCCAACAAAAGGATAGTTTATTAAAAATATATTTGTAATGTTCCTGTGGAGCCTGGAGGAGCAGGAGTGCTCTGCTCAGCTCCATAGCCCTCCTTAAGGTCGTTGCTGGCCTGCAATCGGCCCCCCTTCCATTCTCCTTACCCCCTCCCAAACATATCCGAGGGCGAGGCAAGTGGTCTGAAATTAATTTCACCAGTGCAGCTTGCCCAGATTACTTAGATGAGATCCGAGATTCAATTTCAGGCCAGCCTAGGGCCTTCCAATTCAGGCGTATGTTGCAGCGGCATCACCGCATTAATTGCAATTGGATGTTGGGGCGGTGCTGTTGATGGAGCGGCAACACTAAAGTTGCAGTATAAAGCAACATTGAACAGTAAAGATCAACTTTAGTACCCTTTTACTTAATTATTCTATTTCACTCAGTAGCTTCTCCCAATCAGTAATCATCAATACTGACTGTTTGTCAAAAATGAACAAAGAAACAGAATATTAAAGTTGGTGACACTCATTTTTATTTTTTGTGACACTAAGGAACAGAGACTATCCATACAATAATATAGTTAGACATTTTAATTTATTGTTAGGCATGGACATTATTTAATACTTTGATTTATTTTACTGACCTCATACTTTATTAGCATCCATATATCAGCTGCACATTTACCACTTTTACCAGTAAAACTATTTTGAAGGCTCTAATGTAACACTTTATCTACCTCTCAGTTGAGACATTAAAGAGAGGCCCCATCTCTGCTCAGGTGGACATAAAAGATGCTTGACAGTATTTGAAGAAGAGCAAAGAATTCTGCCAGTATTATGGTTAGCATTCTTCCCTCAGCCATCAATGCCAAAATTAGATTACTTGGCCATTCATTCATCTGCTGTTTATGGGACCTTGCATTTCAAAAGTAATTAACTGGTTGTAATGCACTTTGGAATATCACGAGGACATGATAAGTTGCTATGTAAATGCAAGTTTGTTCTTTAACTAAAAGTTAATTCAAGTTAGCTTTTTATTTTGATTAAGTGTAATATAATTAAAACCTCTCTTATTATGGTTATTTGGATTGACAGTCTGTACATCATTTTTTGATGTTAACATTTGATTGGCGGGCTGCCCACACGATTACGTTGGGAACAGGCAACCTTCCCACTTTTCACATCAGGCCTTTTTAAAGCATGAATGCACCTCTCAAAGGGAGGTTGCATTCACTGCTGCCAGACTGGTTGTGATGCAAATGGTAAGTGGAGATTCTCAGCCGCGAGTTGCAAGGCTGCCCACAGGTTCTCTGGTGCCTGCCTGGAGGTCTTAGTGGAAGAGGTGAGGGCAAGGAGGGATGTTCTGTTTCCTGACAGTGGGAAGAAGATTGCCAAGGCCTACGTACACTTGAGAGGTGGCAGAGATGGTCAGTTCCAGGAGCACCACCCTCAGGACCTGGATTCAATGTAGGAAACACTTCAATGATTTGGCAAGAGTAGCAATACAGTCTCTATTTTCCCATCTCTCTCAATAACACCTGGTAACAGTCCAACCCCCACCACCCAGCAATCAGAACAATTTCCTCACCTACATCACATCCTTCACCACCAATGACAAGGCCACACTATACCACCTCTCATTCTAAACACAAACTTGCTGCCTTCCTAGCAGCATTGAACAGCATTCTGTTCAACATTGGTAGCAATTGTAACACCAGGAATTCCTCTCATAATTCCTTGAGTTCACACTCCAATCACTTGCTTTCCATTTAACACCTCCCTATCCTGCTTGCATCTTGCTTTTTCTCCTTCTCAGAACATGCACAACAAGCAGAAACTCTATACATATGTACCCTGTGTAGTGTCCGAGTATCAATAATACACGGACTGCAGGAGAACAATAATAACAGGTATTTACTGAACAGAGGGTAAGTTAAGACTGAAGTACAGAAGCCTGCTATGGCTTTATATACAGGGGTGGTCACTGCCGGTACTGCAGTATAGAATCAGTTCTTCTCTTAAAGGTACATACACAACAATTTCTCCCCTTTTAGATAAACAGTACATAACATTCATTTAACAACTAAATAATAACTAATTACAATTATAATTTTCTCTGTACTATATACATCAACTGAAATAATCATTTATAAGTTCAGTCTTTGAGGAGGCTTCCTGATCCTGACTGGATAGCGCCTTTCTCGAGTATCCTGTTCTTGCGGTGGAGTTGATTCCTGTAATCTCGTGAGCACCTGCTCCAGGTTGGCAAGGTGTTCACTGTCATTTTCGCCCGTAACCAGGATGTCGTCGAAATAACACTGGGTCCCCGGAATCCCTTGCAGGACTTGTTCCATCGCCCTCTGCCAAATAGCCGGGGCTGATGCTTCCCCGAATACCAGTCGATTGTACTGGTAAAGGCCTTTGTGAGTGTTTATCGTGAGGTATTTCCTAGATGCTTCTTCCACCTCCATTTGTAGATACGCTTGGGCCAGATAGTGAGGTGAAAATATCTTCTATCCGTGGAAGTGGATATTGTACTGTGTGCAGGACTGGGTTCACAGTTACCTTGAAGTCCCCACAGATGCGAACCTTCTTCGGCTCCCCAGGCGTGCTGCTCAATGATTTCTTCATTACAGGAACGATGGGTGTGGCCCACTCGCTCCAGTCCACCTTGGACAGCACACCCGAACGCTCCAGACTCTCCAGCTCTGCTTCAACGGCTGGGCGGATCGCGTAAGGTACCGGTCTGGCCTTAAAAAATTTTGGGTTTGCGTTATCTTCGATTTTTATTGTTGCCGTTGCTCCTTTTAGAGTCCCAAGTCCTTGTTGGAACACCTCTTTCGCGTCAGTTAGAATTTTTGACAGTCGTCCAGGTGTGACGTCATCATCCTTTTTGTCAGTCACAGTTAGCGCCTGAATGGAATGCCAATCCAATTGTATTTTTCAGATCCATTCACATCCCAATAATGGTGGTCCTCCATCTTGTAGTATATATAGATACAGTTTCTGTGTTTCCTTGCCGTTGTATTCAACTGGCACCCTTATTTTTCCTCTGGGGTAGACTTTTTGCCCCGTGTATGTCTTCAATACAATGGACGTGTCCTTCAAGAGTATGTGTGAGAATAGCCGCTCATAGTCTCGTTGATTCATGACAATTAGGGCTGATCCTGTGTCCAATTCCATCTTTACTGGGGACCCTGCTATCATGAGGGTGACCCAAATGGTTCGGTGATCCTCCTTTGCGATCACGTTGTGTAACTTTAGACAACTTAGTCTCCTGCTCCCGGAGTCATTATCACTCTCCTGATCTTCCGAACAACTGTCTGTCAATTTCTTTACTTTCCTGTACTTTTCCTTAGTAGTTCTTGTAGTGTTGGTTTTCTTTCCCGACCTGCAGACTCTTGCTATGTGTCCCATTTTCCCACATTGCCTGCATACTTTGTCCTTAAACCAGCAGTCCTTCTGATCATGGGTTGTTCTGCCGCAGCGATAGCACTTTTCTGTTCCATACGCCATTTCATTAGCGCTGTATTCTTGTGGTTTCTGTTGTATTTCCGCAGCTCCCCGTGCTGCTGCTTCGTAGGATACTGCCACGCTGAAAGCCTGTTCTAGCGTCAGGTCCTTTTCCGAAAGTAGTCGTTTCTGGGTTCCTTCACTCTGGAGCCCGCAGACAAACTTATCCTGTAAGGTGTCTGCCAGTCCTGCTCCGAACTGGCAGTGCTTCGATAACCTGCGTAGTTCCGTAAGATAGTCAGCATTGCTCTCATCTTTGTGCTGGTTTCTTTTATGGAACTTGAATCTTTCTGCTATCAGCAGCGGTGTAGGGTTTAGGTGTTCCTGTAAGATATTAACAATCTATTCAAAACTTTTCTCCATTGGTTTAGCTGGGGTAATTAAATTCCGCAATAGGCCGTATGTTCTCGCGCCCATCAAATTTAATAATAATACCGACACCTGCTTTCCATCGGCCACCTCATTTGCCTTGCAGTACACTTCAATTCTTTCCACATACGTGGTCCAGTCTTCTACCTCGTTGTCGAAAGCAGTGATACTGCCACTTTTCGGCATCTTGGGTGATTTAAAATGGCGCCTCCCGCACTTTTCCTTCTTCCCCAATGGAATAAAATGGCACCTCCCACGCTTTTCCTTCTTCCCCTTGCTGCCACGCTGCTCCTAGCGTTCTGCAGGGTAATGGCAGCGACCCGCGGCTTCGGCGCGTCTCACTTTTCCTTCCTCTTGTTTTATTTTCGCTACACTGCCCGGTTCTTGAGCACCGACCGCGCCCTGTGCGCTCCACCCTCTCTCGCTCTCTCTTTTCCTCCCGACGACGCTGCACGGCCCCTTTGCAGAGCCGCTCGATCGAGCTCGAGCCCGCCGCAGTCCGGAAGGGTCAGCGCACTGCCTGCTACCAGCACGATTTGCTGGAACACCTTGACTGGGGAGCCAAGCCCAGCTCTCCACAGCCTCTCCTGCAACTCTACGAACTCCGATGGAATCCTTGGGCGGTTGCCCACGGTCGACGCCCGTTGCTCTGACTTCGACCTCCAAGAAGCTTCTTCTCAGGGAAAGATCCCCGTGAGGTGATGCAGTACTGCAGGTGAGTTCGAACCTGTTCGTCGCCAATGTAGTGTCCGAGTATCAATAATACACGGACTGCAGGAGAACAATAATAACAGGTATTTACTGAACAGAGGGTAACTTAAGACTGAAGTACAGAAGCCTGCTATGGCTTTATATACAGGGGTGGTCACTGCCGGTACTGCAGTATAGAATCAGTTCTTCTCTTAAAGGTACATACACAACACTCTGCTTTTCACCTACCCAGCATCATGACGCTCAACAAGATGGAGCAGAAAGCTCTGGAAATCAGTGGCTTTTCAAGAGCAACGCGCATTGGAGATGGGGGGCTGGCAACTTACCTGAACAGGGTCTCTGACTATTACTTGTACCCCTTCATGTACCTCACTAAACGTACATTCAGCCAGCTTGATAACTTCAAGCTGCACTATGAAGCCTGTCGCCAATGACTGCAGCCTGTTGGTGCAAGGCTAACTCTTGTTCCTTTTCTCTTTCCTCCAGGCCCTTCTCAGCAGCAAGACCCGGAAGAAAACACTTCAAAGTAGAACAATCCTCCTGAGGAGGCATTCCATCCATCCCAAGCATCAGCGCAGATATTTATTGGCACCCCGGGTGGGTTAGAGAGTGAGTTAAGAGGGTGAAGCACCCAGCATGAGTGAGCAGGTGCAGGTCGTGGTAGCAGGGACAGCCCAGGAGAGGGCTCAGTGGAGGGAGATAAAACTCAGAGGGCTAGAAATTGGGTTGCTTTGCGCCTCTCGTTAATGGGACGCAAATGCCCTAGTGCCCGGGCGCGGTGCTGCTAATACCTCCCGTGGAATTCAGCGGGAGGTTAGCGGCGGTGGTAGCTGGTAGTGCCCCGCTCCGCTGCACCGGCGATGATGACATCATCGCTGTGCGCAGCTCCCCGTTTGCGCCTCGGCCGCCAACTTCCCTTGCGCCCCCTGACCTATCGGCAGGTGATATGTGCGACAGGATCAGGGGGCAGTTTTGCAGTGGCAGTAGTGGGCGGCGCTGAAATTTAAAGGGCAATTGTCGGGCGGCCATTTTCTTTGACCAACTGCCAGCACCTGCCCCCTTTCACATTTGTATGTAGGGTGCCGGCCGCAATCGTTCAGGTGCCGAGCTGTTTCCAGGGCACCCCACTCCCTGGTGGTCTGGCAGGGCCCCAGTGCATGCAGCGCTAGGCCCCTCCCCTTTAATCAGGGGATGAGGCCTGCAATGACACGGTGCTATGTGGCACGGCTGCACGTAGCACCACGACATTGAGTAGTAGCACCCCAAGAAGAAGGTGGAGCACTTCCAGTAGCGCTCCACCTCTTTCTTGGGGTGCTACTACTGAATTTATGGGGTAGGGGCGCTAACCTTTTCGAGGCGCTAAAACTGGCGAGGTTAGCACCCCAAAATGGGCTATACCCAATTTTTCCCACAGAAGGTTCCTTAATGAGGAGTTAAGGTGAGGGAGTTCAGGATTCGTTTGGTTCCTTGGTATTTATTTGTCGGAGCACCAAAACCCAGTGTTCTTACAGGCTTATCTTTTCCAAACAGTGACCCAAATACTGCTGCAATGCTGGATCAATTATTATACTACAGACCTTAAATCAGCAGGCCTCAACAAACAATACTCTAAAGCAAGAACTGCAGTGTACTTAGGCCACAAGAGACCTAAAGGCACCGTGGAAAATCATGTGCTGTTTCATAGTTTGGAACGGATAAAGGGACTCCAGACTTCTTAAAACTGCACTTTAAGAGAAGTGTAACAGGTCTGAGCAGCCTAATTTTGAAAAGTTTGCATTTGTTTGCCCTCTGGAAATGTTGCTAGAAGCTGGTATACAGTTTGCAGCAATTTATTTCTACTCACATTTAAAGGTATCACATGGGGTCCCTGACATGAATCAGTCATTCATGAAAGAAAGACTTATGAAATAATACTGAGCGGCCTACGGGTGGCGCTGTCCAGGGAGAGTATAATTACTCGGGCACGGGCCCAGCTTGCACAGGTCATTCTTAACAGGAACTAGTGAAGGACACAACTAGACCTCCATGTTGTAAAACAGTTGATTAAAGCTTTGTTTAACGCTTAGACCAAGTGCCTAGTAGTTTTCTTATGTCAGTCCCCATGGGAATCGCAGTGAATTTGTGTTTTCTGGAGGAAGAAGAGGAGGAACAAAATCAGGTTACACCATAGGTGCATTTATTGCACAATCAACTACTTTCCAAACCACACATACCATCTGAGGTGATCAGACCACAGTTTGTCTGAGCAACATTGCCATATTTCAATAGAGAAGCTGTGACAGGGTTCCGTTGCACGTGTCAGGTAGACCTCCAGCCATGTTCCACCACAGCCACAGTTCCGCCAGTGGCAGTGATTGTCACTGCTGCCCTCAATTTCTACATGCCAGCATCCTTCCAGGTGCCCACAGGGAACACCAACTACATCTATCAGACCACTGTCTATAAGTGCATACATCAGGTGAGTAGTGTACTGTTCACTAGAGCCTTCCCCGTGGACAAATGGCAGTAGCCTGATCAGGCTGTGAACTTCCAAAGTGACATCCATGTGAAGCTGTTACAGGAGGATGGGAACCACCACAACCAGTAGAGAACCCCCATAATCAGAGGACACAGAAGAATTGCCACAGTACATCCGAGGCTGTGCCAGACCTTAGGCAGGCTTTTATAGATGAAACCTTCAACAATGTCATCCATGGCCCTAAACGATGGCCAAATACACCCTCCCAATATTGACCAATGCTGCACCATAAGTCCCATTCATGCTAGTCCCTTTCTCTGATTAACCATTATTCAAGACAATAGCAAGAATGCTCTTTGGACACATACTACTTAAATGCTACCAAATATTCCCTATAAGCCTTTTGTGTGTGTGGCCATACTGTTGTATATATGGGACTAAATTTTCTTTTGTTTACAGTGGAACACTGAGCAAAACCCAGCAGTCAAGCCTGCCATTAAAAGAAGTAGGTGAGGAAATTGCAGATGCTTTAGTCATGATCTTCCAAAGCTCTCTTGATTGAGGAATTGTCCTCCTTGATTGGAAAATTGCCAGTGTCACTCCATTATTTAAGAAGGGTGGGAGAGAGAAACCAGGAAATCATAGACTGATTAGTTTAACGTCTATTATTAGGGACAGAGTCACTGAGCACTTGGATAAATATGAACTGATCAAAGAGAGCCAGCATGGATTTGTAAAGGGTAAGTCATGTCTAACTAAACTTGTTCAAATTTTTTGAGGAGGTCACTAATGTGGTAGATAAGGGAGTGTCCATGTGTGTTATTTATATGAACTTCCAGAAGGCATTCGATAAGGTTCCACACAAGAGGCTGTTAGCAAAAATGAAAGCGCATGGAATTGGAGGCAACCTATTGATGTGGGTAGGGAATTGGTTAGGAGGTAGGAGACAGAGAGTAGGATAATGGGCATGTAGTCCAATTGTGATTAGTGGTGTCCCGCAGGAATCTGTACTGGGGGCCTCAGCTTTTCACTATATTTATCAATGACTTAGATGAAGGAATAGAGAGCCCTGTATCTAAGTTTGCTGATGACACTGTTAGGTAGCACAGTAGGTAGTGTAGATGGGAGCAGATAGTTGCAAAGAGACATTGATAGATTAAGTGAGTAGCAAAACTGTGGCAGATGGAGTTTAATGTGGGTAAGTGTGAGGTCTTCCATTTTGGACCTAAGAAAGATCAATCAGAATATTTTCTAAGTGGAGAGCAGTTAGGAGCTGTGGATCAGCAGAGAGATTTAGGAGTCCAAGTACTGAAATCACTAAAAACCAGTGGACAGATAAAGAAAATAATTAAAAAGGCAAATGGAATGTTGGCCTTTATCTCAAGGGGTCTGGAATACAAAGTGATTGAAGTTATGCTACAATTGTATAAAGCTCTGGTTAGACCACATCTGGCGTACTGCGCTCAGTTCTGGGCACCGCACCTTAGGAAAGATATGGTGACCTTGGAGGGTGTGCAGCACAAATTCACCAGAAGAATGATACTGATGCTAAAGGGTTAAATTTTGAGGACAGGTTGCATAGACTAGGCTTGTATTCCCTTGAGTATAGAAGATTAAGGGGTGACCTAATTGAGGTGTTGAAGATGATTAAAGGATTTGACAAGGTAGATAGAGAAACTATTTCTCTGGTGGGGGAGTGCAGAATAAGGGGACATAACCTTAAACGTAGAGCTTGGCTGTTCAGGGTGAATTCAGAAAGCACCTCTTCATGCAAAAGGTGGTAGAAATCTGGAACTCTCCCCCCCAAAAAGCTGTTGGGGCTGGGTCAATTGAAAATTTCAAACCTAATATTGATAGATATTTTTTAGGCTAGGGTATTAAACGTTATGGAACCAAGGCAGTTAAATGGAGTTAAGATACAGATCAGTCATGATCTAATTGAATGGCATAACCGGCCTGAAGAGCTGAACAGCCTACTCCTGTTCCTATGTTCCATTGTTTCTGCAGCCTGATCTCTATTTACTTCCCACCACCCCTACTGGGACTGCTGCCAGGCACCCTTTCCCCACTGCATGTAAGGGCCAGTAGGTGGGCGGGGCCAAACTTCCCAGCTGATTTTGCTCCTGTCTACCATTCTTACCGCTGCTCCCTGGGCCTGCCTGGTGAAAGGTGGCAGGAGGCCCAAGATAGCCATAAAGCCCAAATTTTGCAGCTGGAGGGAGAGGGCCGAGTCGAGGTCTCCTCTCCCTCCAATGTAGCCTACATTCAGTTTCTGCCAAGGCTAGCTCCATTTTGGGGCTTTTCTACTTTTTTGAGGACTCTTGCCATCTCTTCAAATGTTTATTCAAAATTATATGAGGTTTGCTCTCAGTTTATGACATCGTCTGAACACTCTCAGCAATATACTATTATCTATATAATAAAGTATATGTATATAAAATAAATTTATACTTAAAATATGTGTGAAAAAATGTGGAAAATGAGAATCTAGAAATTTCTTTCATGGTTCTTTCTTTCCTATGTTTATATATTTTCATTCATCTTCATTTGTTGTACTTTACGTAGTGTGAGTAAAATAAGTAATGCAATTGTGAAAATCAGAAGAATGTTTCTCATGTTATGGAACTTTCTACCAAAAGCCACATGACCTTCCTTTATTGCACCAGCAAAGATTTCTCTTTCTGGTGGCCACTACCGCAAGCTACCCCCCAAAAAAGAGAAAAGTAAAAGCTACAAACTATGCCATCAGTTCTTTCATGCATTGAGGTTTGTCCAGTAACTCATCGTTCTAAAGACTTTTTATGATTGATTTTATGACATCCTCTGGTTTAAACTCTATTATCTGCAGCAAGCATTTCTTTACCACCAATCGTCGCATAAGGTATCCAGGTTATAACCTCATGAATGTTTTCAAGAAAGGTCCGAGAGATCTCAGTTCGGATTTTTATTCCAATTGTGTTACCATGAAACTGGCTGGTGCAGTGGGTTAGATGCTAGCCTTTTGCCTCTGCAGTCTGGATCCAGATCCAGCCCAGACCAATGGAATGGAAGACTCCTCCATCTGCTGGCTGTAAGGGTCATATGTATAGAATCATGGAATCATTGCATGGTTACAGCACAGAAGGAGGCCATTCGGCCCGTTAAGCTCGTGCCGGCTCTCTGCAAGAGCACTTCAACTAGTCCCAACTCTCCCACCCTTTCCCCGTAGCCCTGCAAATATAAGTTGAATTTGGGCAATATCAATTCAGTTACTAATAGGAGAAGGTTCACAGAACATAACTGGCAATCTCACTGGGAGAAGCTGCAAGGTGACCGGTATATTTAGCAACATACATTTATAGGAATTAGTTTTTGCAGAATTTTGCAAATGCTAGGTGCCTCCAGAGTAATAATAAAGAAAATGATTCACAGAGCAGTCATGTATTTGTCTAGAAACCTATAATTAAATTGGCGCTGAAAGCAGGGAGCTTTACTGTCCATACACTCACGATAAGGGATCTCTCAAGCAGAACAAAACAATTAAACGCATGACATATGCAAGTTAATCACATCTCTGACTGATGACTATCAAAGTATAATGATATAGATCACGATGACTGACAAAGTCTGCTTCTAGAAATAGTTTTACTTGCAGATCAATGAGCTAATTTACAACTGCATCACAGAAATGGAAAAGTTATAGTTTTTTGTTCATATAAGCATAAAAATTATATCATGTGACTTCCCTTATTTGGACAATAATATTCAAAAACCAGAAATTAGCAGAAAAAGTTATGCTTCACAGGTAAAAATATTTAGTGTGAAGCATTCGAGTAAAGGGCTGGTGACAATGAAACATGAGAGAGTAAGGCTCCCATAGAGATATTGAGGGAAATGGAACTAAGTGGGAAAAAAAGCAAAGATAAATAACTAAAGCAAGTTACAACAAGCAGGAATTGAAATAAGTAAGCATAGAGCAACTAAGGAGTCAACTGACAGAGAGCTAAACTCAATGCTAATCAGAACTAAGAGGTCAGTTCTGGGTCAAGATGAGAGTTTGTTGGGTGACAGTCAGTGGGGTGTGGAGCCTTGAGTCTGACTGAGAGCGTAACCAGATTAGAAAGACATTAAAGAGAAAAGAAGGAAACTAAAGACTAGAGATAGATGCCGGGAATTACATCAGGGTTTCCCGCTGTAACTTCAATACATAAATGGGGTTTCTGCCAATTTTCCAACAAAGTTACGGCAGCCAATCGGGAGAATCCCTGAAGAGATTGCCAATGAAAAGGGCAGAAATTCCAATTGTCAAAGTTCATACATGAATGTTGAACAAGATCATACTACATTCCTGCATGCATTATTTTCAGGCAGATGTAAACATAAAAAGAGCACTCACAGAAATGTAGTACAAGTGCATTAAGCATTCATGTATGAACTTTGCCAATTGGACTTTCTATTCTAGAAAATCCTTCTCCTCAAAGCACAGGAGTAATGGGATCCCCTGAAGCAAATCCATTATTTCACAATGCACAACTCACTTTAAACTCTCAACAAGTTTCACCAAGTACCTTTTAATGCTCAGAAACTGCAGCTTTAAAGTCGTAGAAGTGATTCCCATCCAAAACAGTGTTGCACAATGCGATCTTGTGTGACCTTTCAGCGTCTTGATCTCTTCCTGCTTGTAGTGCACCATACAGGCTCAGCACCACCACCTTAATAGTGGCAGTGAGCTGCAGGGACAGTAAGTGGGTGGAAATACAAAGAAATCCCGGGGGACAATTGGCTATGCCGCAATCCCACTTCATTTAAATGTGGCGGTGATGTGCCAAATAACTGCCCAAATCCAAAGTTAAAGCTTAAGACTGAAGCCTTTTATTAAATAAGAATCATGGCAGAGTTAACAGAGTCCATCATCGACCGAGCCCTTGGTAGAACATACCAGAAGAGGGGCGGGGCCAGGGAGGAGCATTAGTGGTTCCCCCCGGCGGAACATTCCAGACATTACAAGTACAAGTACAAATATCAGAACACAGTTATTTCATCACATTCACCCCCTGCGATAGATTCAGTCTGTCAGGAGGTCTGATAATCCTCTGGGAACGACGTAACTCTTGCTGAGGCTCCTCCCGGAGTACTAACTCCGGTTCACTCGAATTCCCAGAATCATCAGTATTTTCCACACTGAGGGTTTGTGTCTCTGAAGGTCCAATACCACGATTGAAAACTCTACTCTCAGAGTCGAACTCTTTTCGAGCTCCAGCAGGTGCAAGATCTTTAATAGAGACCGTATCCTCTCGCCCATCCGAATATTGAATATACGCATACTGGGGATTAGCATGGAGGAGTTGTACTTCCTCCACCAGTGGATCAGTCTTGTGGCCTCTCACATGTCTGCGCAACAACACAGGGCCCGTGGTCGTCAACCATGTGGGTAACGATACTCCATTAGTAGCTTTTCTTGGAAAACTAAACATCCTTTCATGAGGGGTGGCATTCCTCGCTGTACACAAAAGAGACCTTATGGAATGCAGCACGTCTGGCAGGACATCCTGCCAGCGAGAGGTCGGCAGGCCTCGTGACTTCAGAGACAGTACGATAGCCATCCACACTGTCGCATTTTCTTTCTCGACCTGCCCATTACCACGAGGGTTATAGTTGGTAGTTCTACTCGTTGCAATCCCCTTCGATAGCAAAAACTGTCGTAATTCTTCGCTCATAAAGGAAGAACCCCTATCACTATGTATATAGTTAGGCATGCCGAACAAGGAAAACAGTTGGCAGAGGCATTTAATTACAACAGCACTAGTCACATCCGGACAGGGGATAACAAAAGGGAACCGAGAGTACTCGTCTATAATATTAAGAAAATAGACACTACGGTCGCTCGATGGAAGGGGACCTTTAAAATCGAGACTCAAATGGTCGAGTTGCTTTAATAAGATGAGCTGGCTCGGACGGCTTATAGAAGCGGGGTTTGCATTCAGCACAAACATGACCGGTTCTGGTCATTGTCCGGACCTCCTCAATAGAGTAGGGTAGATTGTGGGACTTAATGAAGTGGTTCATTCTGGTAACCCCAGGGTGGCAGAGTGCGTCGTGGAGACTTTGAAGCTTATCTGTACCTAGACTAGCACATACTCCTCGTGACAAAGCATCCGATGGCTCATTAAATACTCCAGGCCTGTACTGAATATCATAGTCATATGTTGACAGTTCTATTCGCCATCTTAAAATCTTATCATTTTTGATCTTGCCTCTCTGCTTAGTGTTGAACATAAAGGCCACAGATCGCTGGTCAGTAATGAGCGTAAAACGTTGGCCAGCGAGATAATGTCTCCAATACCTGACTGCTTCAATAATTGCCTGTGCCTCCTTTTCCACTGAAGAATGTCGAACTTCTGGTCCTTGCAATGTACGAGAGAAGAAGGCTACTGGTCTACCAGCTTGGTTAAGAGTTGCTGCCAACGCAAAATCAGATGCATCACTTTCCACTTGACATGGGATCTTCTCATCCACGGCACATACCACTGCCTTCTCAATGTCCCGTTTGATATTAAGGAAAGCCTCCTGAGCTTCTGCCGATAGCGGAAAAGACGTCGACTTAATAAGAGGTCGGACTTTATCTGAGTAGCTAGCCACCCACTGGGCATAGTACGAGAAGAATCCCAGACACCTTCTTAAAGCTTTTACAGTGTGAGGTAAAGGTAATTCCTTAAGTGGGCATAATCTTTCAGGGTCTGGCCCGATTTACCCCATTCTCCACAACGCAACCAAGAATACACAAACGTGTAGTATTGAAGGTACACTTGTTTTCGTTGTAGGTCAGGTTTAACCTCTTTGCAGTCTGTAGGAACTTCGCGAGATTTTGATCATGCTCCCGTTGGTCACGCCCACAGATGGTAACATTGTCCAGGTACGGGAATGTTGCTTCCAACGCGTATTCATCCACCATACGATCCATCTCCCGTTGGAAGACGGATACCCCATTCGTCACTCCAAAGGGCACCCGAAGGAATTGGAACAGGCGCCCATTAGCTTCGAAGGCCGTATAAGGTCGGTCTTCTATTTTGATGCTATTTTGATGGGGAGTTGATGGTAGGCAGACTTTAAATAAATGGTGGAGAACACGCGGTAGTGAGCTATCTGGTTCACCATCTCAGAAATACGAGGCAAAGGATAGGCGTCTAATTAGGTATACAAGTTTATAGTCTGGCTATAATTGACCACAAGTCTTTTCTTCTCATTAGTTTTAACCACCACCACCTGGGCACGCCACGGGCTACCACTGTGTTCGATGATTCCCTCCCGTTGAAGCCTTTCCACTTCCTCTTTTTATAAATGTTTTTGTAGTGTATGTAACTGTTCTACCTTTAAGAGAACTATTGTATGTAACCGTCCACCTTTAAGAGAACTATTTTAGGTGTGGCACTACTTTATCCTGGCTGCTGTATACTGTAATACCGACGGTGACCACACCGGTATATAAGTGCTGTGGCAGAATTTATTGGGCAGATTCGCCCTGACCTTCGAATAGTAAAGTCCTGTTTAAGTTACTCTTGTAGTCTGTGTATTACTTCGCTATACAACCCACAGATTTTACAGTGGCGACGAGTTCGATCTTACCCTGCGGCAACAATACTTCTGAAGAAGTAAACGAGCGTCGAGAAGAGGCACCCGCCCTCGTCGTTTTGCTGAGAGAAAACTCGAGTCTGCAGACCAAGAAAGGAGGAAGATTTCAAACACGAAGTCTTCCATCAGCAACAGGCACGGATTGTCCCTTCTGCCACGGTGGTGAGTGAGCCGATCAACACGAGAAGCAAGTTGGCCACGGTGACTGTGAGTAAAGGGAAAATAGAAACAAATAAACGGAGGATAAGGGCGGTGCACTCAACCACGGTCGAGGGGGAAAGGAGCCGGACAGAAGTCGGGCCCAGAGGCGCTGAGACTGGGGCAGCGTGGAGCAGAAGCCGCGGTACAAGCGGGCTGGGGAGCGTCGTGAGACGACTAGACCGCGACGGCAAAAAAGGCCGGACAAATACCGCGACCACGAGGCGCTGCGACCGGGATCATAAGGCGCGGGAAGATATAAACATAAATAAGCCACGGAGAACTCAGCCGCAGCCGGGGAGGAAAGCACCGGACTGCGAGAGGGCTGGGAGGCGCGATTGGAGCGAAAAAGGCCGGGCACCTACCGAGGCCGTGAGGCGCTGCGACCGGGATCATAAGGCGCGGAGGCAATAAATAACTAAATAACCCGCGAAGAATCAGCCGCAGCCGGGGAGGAAAGGACCGGACTGCGGGAGGTCTGGGAGAGGCGTTTAAAGCCGCTGAGGGAGAGCCGCGCGAGCGGGAGAGACAGAGCCCGAGAGAGAGCGAGCGAGAGCCGAGCGAGCGGGAGAGACAGAGCCCAAGAGAGAGCGAGCGAGCGAGAGCCGCGCGAGCGGGAGAGACAGAGCCCGAGAGAGAGAGTGAGGGAGGTTCCGGCCAGCGTCTTGCAGCAGCTGCCGTGAAGGACCAGGAGCTGGATCTGTCCGACGCCAACTGGTTGTCCCCAGCGCCGGTTGCCCCTGCCGAAAAGAAGGGGGGGGGGAACAAGGAACGCGATCGGCTTTTCTAGCGTGCGCTTCAGAATAAACTGAAGCCGGCGCACAGGCTACAAACCCCGTAAACCAGCGGTCGTCGCCCGAGGGCAAAGCTTACCCCTCCCACCAGAGGAAGAAGTCAGGAGCGGGAAACCGCCATTTTGCCAGTAGGGGGGAAGAAGACAAGCGCGGGAAACCGCCATTTTGCCAGTAGGTGGGGAAGAAGACAAGCGCGGGAAACCGCCATTTTTGAAAAAAAAAAGAAAAAGTTAAAAAGTTAAAGAGAAATCCTGTTGTTTCGCAGAAAGATAGTGGGAGATAGTGAAGATGCCTAAGCATGGTAACATCAACAACTTCGATGCCGAGGTGGAAGATTGGGCCACGTACGTAGAACGTATCGAGATATATTGTGAGGCCAATAAAATAGAAGATGATGATAAAGCTATAACCTTGCTAAACTCGATGGGCGCGAAGACATACGGGTTATTGAAGCATCTTCTATCACCAGCTAAACCGGCGGATCAGACTTTCGATAATATTGTTGCTGATCTGAAGGATCACTTGAACCCCACACCGCTGATGTTGGCGGAACGATTCAAATTTTATGCGAGAACGCAACTGAAAGAGGAAAGCAACGCGGAATACTTGGTCGAACTGCGTAGATTAGCGAAATACTGCCAGTTTGGAGGAAATCTGACAGAGGCATTGCGAGACAAGTTCGTGTGCGGGTTGTCGAAGGAAGGAACGCAAAAGCGACTGCTCGAAGAGAACGACCTTACACTTGAGAGGGCTGTTCTTATTGCAGCATCACACGAAGCCGCAGCGAAAGGAACTGCGGAAATGCAGCTAAAGGCAGCGGTACTCAGTGTGGATCAAATTACTTTGGGTACAACGAAATGTTATCGTTGTGGGAAGACAACACACGATCAGAACCAATGCTGGTTTAAAAACCAGGAATGTAGAAAATGTGGCAAACTGGGTCACATAGCTAACGTATGCCGGTCAGGGAAGAAGACCAACAACCAAAGAAAACCATCACAGGAAAAGTACAACAAAGTACACAAGGTGGCTGAGAAGAGTTCAGATGAACCGAATTCGGATTCAGACCCAAACGGCCAGGAACTGGGTAGTCTGAGAATTCACAATGTGAGTAAGGAAGCTGACCTACAAACTATCTGGGTCATGCTAAAAATAGCCGGAGTCCAAGTAAAAATGGAGTTGGACACTGGATCAGCCCTATCAGTCATAAATCGAAGGGATTACAACCGGCTATTCTCACATATACCCTTGAGAGATACCAAGTTCGTATTGCAGACATACATGGGGCATAAAGTATACCCCATGGGAAAGATAAGAGTCAAGGTGAGAGACAGGGGCAAAGAACACCCAGGAATGGACTTATATGTACTACCTGAGGGAGGACCACCACTTCTAGGACGGGAGTGGATCAAGAAAATAGACATGGAATGGCACTACCTAAAAGCAATAACGAGTGAGGACTCGGTGCGGACAATCAGCTCAGACTCTGAAACGGATGACGATAAGTCCAGCCCAAGTATGAAAGACCAGGCTAAAATGGACTTGCTGACTAAGGTTGGAAAAACGAAGGCGTGCATAAAGGCTTATGCTCCAGAGGAGAACAAAGTTTCAGAACAGAACTCCACTGAACAACAACAACATAGTTTG
Organism: Somniosus microcephalus; assembly: GCF_052327205.1. Taxonomy (NCBI): domain Eukaryota; kingdom Metazoa; phylum Chordata; class Chondrichthyes; order Squaliformes; family Somniosidae; genus Somniosus; species Somniosus microcephalus. The sequence continues at coordinate 185,788,099 of NC_140997.1, read as the reverse complement.
ACAGAGAATTCTGAGTCTGTTCAGTTTACAGACATATACATTACTGAGGAACACCGAGCTCGAACTCAAACTTATTTCCAATTACGACAGCAATTAGAGCAATTGAGTTGCCGTCTCGAACAAGAGATGAAAGCAATGAAAAAGTTCTATGACACCGAATGGGAGAATCTGGAAAGACAACAGAAGCAGCTGAGGGAGAAAAGGGAGCAGGAGCACACAAACCGTCTGCGAGAGGAGGCCAAACGAATCAAAGCTGAGTCGGTTTCTGAAGGTGCATGCTCTAATCTGGTGGAACAAGATGTGCAGCAACTGAAGGCGCTTGTTAGCAGGTTGCAGGCAGAAAAGGCTGATTTGGTCGACATGACTTCCGAGCTCCTACTGAAGTTGGGTGCAGCATCACCGGACGATTCATTTGTGGAAATTCGAATGGTGGAGGCTGCGGATGATGGCAAAGTAGAAACAGCAAAGGAGCCCCAGGGCAAGTTTATAAACAGCCCTGCAGCTAATGGGAAACGGATGATGGCAGAAGAGTTAACAGTCAGCCAACTTCTTCATATGCTGAGGGACAAGACCCTGAAATGGGAAAAACTTGAACACGAGCCTCAATCTGCAAAGAAAAGGGGTTCGGAACTCTCAAAGGTTATTGAAATAGCTGAGGTGGCAACACAGACTGAGAAGACTGCAGCAGAGCCGCTCTTGGATGCCGAAAGTACGTTGCCTCACGTCAATGCAGAACAACAGAATGCTGAAACAGCTACTTCAGTAGATGGATTGAATGGTCCGATCAATCAATCTCCGAATGAAGTTGAAGTATTGAAATCACAAATGAGGTCATTAGTAAAAGACTTGCAGGAAGCCCAGAAAAAGCGGGATGAAGCTGAATGCATGATGAAGTCTCTTCAAGACAGATGTCGGGATTTAGAACAAAAGTCGGCTAACGTTCAGCTGGGCAAGGAGGAAATAGAAGACCCTCCCGCTGGCTTAGCTCAGGACGACACCGAATATTACCATGACCTGTTGAGCGACACCGAATATTACGAGGACCTGTTCTGCCCAGCTTGTGATGAAAACTCCCAAAGTGCAGAAACCTTGATGAATCACAAAAAGTCTAAGGAACATCGGGAGATGGTGGCGCTACTACGGGAGGAACTATGCAGGCAGCTGGCAGCTGACAATGGAGCCCCGAGAGTCTCCAAGAAGCAGAAAAGGAAAAGACGAAGCAGAAGATGATAACCATCTGAACCACAGAAAAGGAAACGACGAAGCAGAAAATGATGATCATCTGGACCATCATCATCACTATTAGATCACGCCCGGGGTCCCTGCGAACGGAGCCAAATCAGTTTGGAAATAGAAAACTCCCCAAGGTACTCAAGGTTTACAAGCCAACAATGCTGGTTCAGAAGGACGGAAGTTCAAGCTGTTAAGTCCAGTGAAGGACTATTGGATGAGTCACTCCAGCAACGTGAACCGACTACACCACGGGGAACTGCTGCACCACTGAGGCGTTGTCAGGACCGAGTCAAGAAGCACGGAAGGCGCATCCACCGAGATTGAATCTGTGAACTGTTTCCCGCAGAGACTAAATCTATGAACTGTTTCCTGCAGAGACTGAATCTGTGAACTGTTTCTGCAGAGATTACATCTGTGAACTGTTTTAACATAAAGTTGGATATATGTTAGGAGGTTATGTTTAATGGGGAATAAGTATGTTGTAAGCTAAAAAGGGAGGATTGTAGTGTATGTAACTGTTCTACCTTTAAGAGAACTATTGTATGTAACCGTCCACCTTTAAGAGAACTATTTTAGGTGTGGCACTACTTTATCCTGGCTGCTGTATACTGTAATACCGACGGTGACTACACCGGTATATAAGTGCTGTGGCAGAATTTATTGGGCAGATTCGCCCTGACCTTTGAATAGTAAAGTCCTGTTTAAGTTACTCTTGTAGTCTGTGTATTACTTCGCTATACAACCCACAGACTTTACAGTTTTATCTTCTGAACTATACCGTCGACTCTTAGTCGCTATAGGTCTACAATTAGGAGCAAGGTTCGCAAACAAAGAAGGCGGACTTATGTTTAAATTAGAAAGGCCGCAGACTGTGAGCGGAGGCTGAGATCCACCATACTTAAGGGTAACGCTCTCATGCTGACACTGGAAGTCCAAGCCTAATATTAAGTTCACACACAACTGAGGTAATATGAGGAGTTTAAAGTCCTTATACTCCGTATCCTTAACGGTCAATGTGACTTTACAATATCCAGTTACCTCCGAAGTAAGGGATTTGGACGCCATCACAATTTCACTTCGAGTAGGATACACCTTCAATGAACAGGAGTTAACAAGGTTGGGGTGTATAAAACTTTCAGTACTGCCACAGTCTATCAAACACCCAGTAGGACGACCATTAATCTTAATGTCCATCATAGATTTTGACAAGGAACACGGTATGGTCTGGTCAACCGTAGCCGAGGCTAGAGTAAAACGATAGGCGGCAGCAGAGAAGACATCGGGTACAGGATTACCCTTACACACTTTACTAAAATGTCCCCGTTTCTTACATTTAAAACAGGTAGCCTCTCTGGCTGGGCAACTTTGCCTGGGGTGTTTAGATTGGCCACAAAAATAACACTTAGACCCATGGGGCACAGCCGCAACAATAGGATTAAGTGGGGGCTCCATTGGTGTTATGGATGCCTCCATACTCGGAACACACGAGGCTGAGAGAGATGCATGGGCTGATGCATAAACTTTTGAATTCTTCTGGGCTACATCTAACGATCGAGCAGCAGCGACAACCGTTTTTAAAACTAACGAGTCGTTCTCGAGGAGTCTCTGTCTAATATAATTAGATCAGAGGCCAGATATGAAAGAATCGCGGATGGCTTCTTCCTGATACACTATGGCAGAGACAGCCTTGTAGTTGCAACCCTTAGCCAAAGCCTTAAGGTCCTGCAGGAAATCGTCCAGAGATTCCTCGGGTAATTGCCTGCGAGTAGACAGGAGATACCTGGCGTATACTTCGTTAACCGACTTAAGGTACTGGGCTTTAAGACCTGCGAGGGCCTCTTCATATGTAGTAATATCTTCAATTATAGAGTAAGTTTGATGACTTACCAAGTTGGTTAGAAGACCCAACTTGTTAACCGTCGGATTGGTCGATGATGCGATGAAGTGTTCAAAACATCGGAGCCAATGCGTAAATTTCTTCGACGCATCTACCGAATGGGGATCGATATCCAGACGCTCTGGTTTCAAAAATCGATCCATCTTCCAAAAGTTGTTATTTAATAAAATTGATGTGCCAAATAACTGCCCAAATCCGAAGTTAAAGCTTAAGACTGAAGCCTTTTATTAAATAAGAATCATGGCAGAGTTAACAGAGTCCATCATCGACCGAGCCCTTGGTAGAACATACCAGAAGAGGGGCGGGGCCAGGGAGGAGCATTAGTGGTTCCCCCCGGTGGAACATTCCAGACATTACAAGTACAAGTACAAATATCAGAACACAATTATTTCATCACAGGCGAGCATGCTTCCAGTGACCAGATCAAGGTCACAACAGGTACATGGAAAGGAAATGATGGCGGCCATTATAAAGAGCTTCAGTGGAGGGCCTCTCCGCTGCATTTTACTTGACAGACTACTTGAAGACCGCCCAAAAACTTGTGGTTTTTTTTAAAGAAAAAGCCAGGCCTAAAACTGTTCTTGCTGTTCTCCCTTCAATACAAAAGTTCAAGGATTTATGTATTCATTGACTAGGGAACAGCAAAGCAGGTTCTGTTGTACAACAAGGTTTGCTGAATAATATAATATTTTTTGCAGTTCATGGGGGTAATTATAACTAGCGGCGATGGCGTAAAATGGGCAATATCGGATCAGCCGCCTATTAAACACCCTGTCCAATTTTCCTTTCCTTCAAAGTCATGACTGAAAGCTTCTTCTTCTGATACCAAGGACGGGCTAAGTGTAACAACCTTATAGGTCTTAAAAGGAAATGTCATACAGGAGCTTTGGAGGTATATAAGATCCTTAACAGGATAGAGAAAGTAATCTCAAAACATTGCTTTCAGATATGCAACAACAGCAAGACAAGACAGACAGGGCTAAAAATTCACTAGCTACCAAAAACAGGTGCAGGGATCGCGATGCTCAATTAACCATGTACCAGGCGTGCAGTCCAGCGCTAAACGCGCTGCTGAGTGGCTGCATGCTCAGCAGAGGGCCCAAGTTCGTGTGAGGCTAGCACCAATTATATATTAAATAATTACTTTGCTTCAGTATTTACCAGGGAGATAGAACAGGTGGAGATGACATCAGATGATGAGATTAGTAATGAGATAACTGCATTTAAAATAAAATGAGGAGACATATTAAGTAAACTAATGAAACTCAAAGAGGATAAAACCCCTGGTTCAGATGGATTACAACCGCGCATTTTAAAAGAATCTCGGGAAGAGATAGCAGAGGCATTACTACACATATTTAATAATTCGCTAGAAAAAGGTGTAGTGCCAGAGGACTGGCGGATATCTAATGTAATACCTATATTTAAGAAGGGAGATAAAAACATGTCCAGGGAATTATAGACCAGTCAGCTTAACATCGGTGGTAGTAAAAATAATGGAATCCCTACTAAAGGAGAAAATGGAAGAACATCTAGAAACCAAAAATATAATAATAAATAGTCAGCGTGGATTTCAAAAGGGAAAGTCTTGCTTGACCAACCTAACTGAATTTTTGGAAGAGGTAACAGAGAGATTAAACAAGGGTAATAAGAAAATAAGAGCAGGAGTAGGCCATACGGCCCCTCGAGCCTGCGCTGCCATTCAATAGGATCATGGCTGATCATCGACCTCAACTCCACTTTCCCGCCCGATATCCATATCTCTTGATTCCCCTGGAGTCCAAAAATCTATCGATCTCAGCCGTGAATATACTCAATGACTCAACATCCACAGCCCTCTGGGAGAGAATTCCAAAGATTCACAACCCTCTGAGTGAAGAAATTCCTCCTCATCTCGATCTTAAATGGCCTTCCCCTTATCCTGAGACTATGCCCCCTAGTTCTAGACACTCCAGCCAGGGGAAACAACCTCTCAGCATCTACCCTGTCAATCCCCTTCAGAATCTTGTATGTTTCAATGAGATCACCTCTCATTCTTCTAAACCCCAGAGAGTATAGGCCCATTCTACACAATCTCTCATCATAGGGAGGGGGGAGGGAGGGAGAGAGGGAGGGAGGGGGGAGAGTGACAGAGAGGGAGGGGGAGAGAGGGAGGGGGAGAGAGGGAGGGGAGAGAGGGAGGGAGGGAAGGAGGGGGGGGAGAGAGAGGGAGGGAAGGAGGGGGAGAGAGGGAGGGGAGAGAGGGAGGGGAGAGAGGGAGGGGGAGGGGGAGAGAGGAAGGGAGGGGAGAGAGGGAGGGGAGAGAGGGAGGGGGAGGGGGAGAGAGGAAGGGAGGAGGGAGAGGGATGAGGGGGGAGAGAGGGAGGGAGGGGTAAGAGAGGGAGCAAGGGAGGGGGTGAGAGGGAGAGAGGGAGGGAGAGAGGGAGGGAGGGGTGAGGGGGAGAGAGAGGAAGTGGGAGGGGAGAGAGAGACTGAGGGAGGGGAAGCGAGAGAGGGAGGGAGAGGGAGAAGGGAGAGTGAGAGAGGGGGAGGGAAGGGGGAGAGGGGGAGGGAGGGAGGAGAGCGGGAAGGAGAGAGGGAGGGGGAGAGTGATAGAGAGGCAGGGAGGGGGAGAGAGGGAGTGATGGGGAGAGAGTGAGGGAGGGGGAGAGCGAGAGGGAGGGTGGGACTAGATATAATTTATCTAGATTTTCAAAAGGCCTTCGATAAGGTACCACATAATAGATTAACGAATAAGGTCAGGGAATGCGGAGTCAGGGGACAAGTAGCAAAATGGAGTCATAGCTGACTTCAATACAGAAAGCAGAGAGTAGGGGTAAAAGGTAGCTATTCAGAGTGGCAGAAGGTGGGAAGTGGTGTTCCACAAGGATCAGTGCTGAGTCCACTGTTGTTCACAATTTATATTAAAAATTTAGACATTGGAATCAAAAACACAATTTCTAAATTTGTGGAGGACGTCAAATGGGGGGGGGGACAAATGTGATTGTCAACACTGAGGAGGACTGCAACAAATTACAAGAAGACATTAATAAACTTGCAGAATGAGCATATAATTGGCAAATGAAATTCAACACAGATAAATGTGAGGTATTACATTTTGGTAAGAAAAATAGGGAGGTCACATATTACTTGGAAAATAAAAATCTTAATGGGGTAGAGGAGCAAAGTGATCTCGGAGTACAACTACACAAATCACTAAAAGTATCGACACAGGTTAACAAGGCCATAAAAAAGGCAAACCAAGCACTAGGGTTTATTTCTAGAGGGATAGAATTGAAAAGTAGTGAAGTTATGCTAAACTTGTATCAAACCTTGGTTAGACCACACTTGGAGTACTGCGTACACTGATGGCGATGTTGTGGAGCATGCAGAAGACCATGCCGAATCTTCAGAAGTGCTCTGGCGAGTACTGCAGGACTCCTCCAGAGTGATCCAGGCAGCAGAAGAGTTGTTTAAGGACGCCAATGGTCTGCTCTATCAGATTCCGTGTAGCAGCGTGGCTTTTATTGTATGCATGCTGCCCACGTGTGCATGGTTTCTGCACCGGAGTCATGAGCCAGGTATAGCGGATAGCCCTTGTCGCCCAGTAGCCACCCTCTGCTTTGTCGCAGTGGCTCAAATGCTGATGGTACAGCGGACTCTGCAGAATGAAGGCATCATGACTGCTGCCAGGATACCGAGCATTGACTTGCACGATGAGCTGAGTATGGTCGCACACCAGCTGGACATTGAGGGAGTGGCGTCCCTTCCGGTTGCGGTGCATCTCCAAATTGAGATGCGGTGCCCGCAAAGCGACATGTGTGCAGTCAATGGTACCCTGCACCATTGGAAAGCCTGCTATCCTGGCGAAGCCACGTGCTCGCTCTGCTTACTTCTCTCTGGCAAGAGAAAATGAAATGTATTCAGCTCTTTTTGCATACAGAGCCTCACTTGTCTCCCTTATACAGGAGCGGATGGCGAACTGGGAGATGTTACAGATGTTGCCTGCTCCAGCCTGGAAAGAGCCCGACGCAAAGAAGTTCAAGGCCACGGTGACATTTACAGCCACTGGCAATGCCATCCTCACCCTGGACTGAGGCTGCAGTTCTGCCTGCAGCAGGTGGCAGATTTCAGTGAGCACCTCCTTAGTGAAATGGAGATGTCGCCTGCACTGTTCCTCGCTAAGGTTGAGGTAGGAGAATTGTTCCCTGAAGATCCTGGGTGGATATGGCCTCCTGCTGAGACAGCTTCTCCCCCTCCTCCTCCTCCTGCCTCTTCTAGCAGCTTGTCCTGCTCTTTGTCGCCTCTTTAATTCTCCCCGTCATGTTGCAGGCCAAGAGGGATACAAAATGCTGCACCCATGTCTGGGAGCAACTGGTCTGAGCAGACCCCTTGCAAGTCAGTACCAAGACCATAAGCATGTGCCACACCACTCCTTGTAGACTTTACACAACTTTAAAGAAGTCTAGAAAGCACCAAACACTTCTATAAACTCAGCAACAGCTAGTAGAAATCAATCAACAACTAACCTGTAAGTAGCTGATCCCTTTAAATAGCGTGATGGGGGGGTTCTTCCTGCTGCTGAACGCACATTCAGCTGTGTGAGGTTAAGAGAAGGCGTTAGCTCCAGCGTTGAGATCGAAAACGGCAGCACTAGCAGTGGCGTAGTGGTTATATCACTAGGCTAGTAAGCCAGAGGCTCAGTCAAATGCTCTGAGGATATGGGCTCAAATCCCACCACGGCAGCTGGTGGAATTTAAATAAATTCAATTTAATTCTGGAATTAAATGTTAGTCTTAGTAATGGCGACCATGATACCATTGTCGATTGTTGCAAAAACCCATCTGGTTCACTAATGTCCTTTAGAGAAGGAAATCTGCCGTCCTTACCTGGTCTGGCCTACATGTGACTCCAGACCCACAGCAATGTGGTTGACTCTTAATGCTCTCTGAAATGGCCTAGCAAGCCACTCAGTTGTAAACAACTGCTACGCACCATATGGACTGCAGCGGTTCAAGAAGGCAGCTCACCACCATCTTCTCAAGGGCAATTAGGGATGGGCACTAAATGCAGGCCTAACCAGCCAGCGACGCCCACATCCCATCAATAAATCAAAAAAAAAAATCAGCGTTACATGTTGATTGACGTCACAATCTGAGTAATCTGCATCCTTCCTCTGCGTGCTCCCAGTGCTGACGCTAACACCCTCACCAAAATGGCGTGGCCTCACCAGAAGTGTGTGAGTGTTGCTCGGACGCCATTTTCAACCCAAAACGGCACCTGTAGCGTCCAAACAATGGGCGCTAGGCAACTGAATTTTGATCCCTAAATATTTAAGGTTGTGAAAGGCCATTTTAGTATAGACATAGGAAGTATTTCTTTCCACAGAACGAGATTGGCATTTTGAAAGTGTTGCCAGGAGCGTGGTTCAGGCCAGGACACTGAAATAACTAAATTTTAGGGTATTTTTATTTGTTCCTGGGATGTGGGCGTCGCTGGCAAGGCCAGCATTTATTGCCCATTCCTAATTGCCCTTGAGAAGGTGGTGGTGAGCCGGCTTCTTGAACCGCTGCAGTCCATGTGGTGAAGGTACTCCCAAAGTGCTGTTAGGGAGGGATTTCCAGGATTTTGACCCAGCAACTAGGAAGGATCGGCGATATATTTCCAAGTCAGGATGGTGTGTGACTTGGAGGGGAACTTGGAGCTGGTGATGTTCCCATGCACCTGCTGCCCTTGTCCTTCTAGGTGGTAGAGGTCATGGGTTTGGGAGGTGCTGTTGAAGAAGCCTTGGCGAGTTGCTGCAGTGCATCTTGCAGACAGTACACACTGCAGCCACAGTACGCTGGTGGTGGAGGGAGTGAATGTTTAAGGTGGTGGATGGGGTGCCAATCAAGCTGGTTGCCTTGTCCTGGATGATGTCGAGCTTCTTGAGTGTTGTTGGAGCTGTACTCATCCAGGCACGTGGAGATTATTCCATCACACTCCTGACTTGTGCCTTGTAGATGGTGGAACAGCTTTGGGGAGTCAGGAGGTGAGACACTCGCCGCAGAATACCCAGCCTCTGACATGCTCTTGTAGCCACAGTATTTATGTGGTTGGTCCAATTAAGTTTCTGGTCAATGGTGGCCCCCAGGACATTGATGTTCGGGGATTCATAAGAACAGAAGAAATAGGAGCAGCAGTAGGCCATTTGGCCCTTCGAGCCTGCTTCACCATTCAATAAGATCATGGCTAATCTTATACCTCAACTCCATTTTCCTGTACTATCCCCATATCCCTTGATTCCCTTAATATTCCAAAATCTATTGAGTTCTGTCTTGGAATATACTCAACGACTGAGCCTCCACAGCCCTCTGGGGTAGCGAATTCCAAAGATTCACCACCCTCTGAGTGAAGAAATTTCTCCTTGTAGGAACGGAGGTTCCTATCAAAAAGACTGAGTTCGACTCAGGCAATTAAAATAATGAACTTTAATGAAACCAAACGAGTTAACACTGAAAACTGCTAGAACACATCAATAACAGGTCTACTCTCCTTGAGGGCTCCATGAGGACTGATCCTCTGGTCTGAAGACTGACGTCATGACGTCATCACGTTCTTCCCGCCATTGGGGCATCACGTGACTAACGGCATGACGTCATCACGTTGAAACCGTGCTGTAAAGGTGACTAGACACTGTACAGTCAAACAGTGTAATTAAAGGTACAGGCACAGACAGTAACTACATTGCTGTTAAAGGAATTATGTACAACCGCTCTGAGTCCTTTGGTGGCTCTGCCACATGCGCCCCCCCAGAATTGTCTTTAACAGAAAAGGTGAGGCGAGGAGGAGGCCTGATGAGCCTGTCCGATCGACTTCAGTGCCCTGGTAGAGGAAGTTGACGACCGGTGGTCGAGTTGGCAGTCGGTTGCGGCTGAGCAGGCGCGGCGAGCGCGGTGGAGTTGGCCGGCGGCTTTGATTGATCCGGTGCGGCGGCAACGGGTGGTCGGCCATGTTTGGGTGGTTGAGCGACTATGACAGGGTGGTCCAGGTCCAGGTGAGCCAGCTTCAAGCGGTCCACCGAGATGTGGTCCGGCTTCCCTCCAACGTCAACCGAAAAGGATTTGTCTCCTGGTTCGATGACGCGGAAAGGACCAGTGTAAGGGGGCTTGAGTGGATCCCGGTGAGCGTCGTGGCAGATGAAAACATACTCCGCATTCTTCAGTCTCGGTGGCACGTAGGAGTTCTGCAAACCGTGATTGGACATAGGTATCGGAGCAAAGCATCTGGCCGCCTCTTGGTGGCGAACGAGTTGCCGGGAGGCGGACCATGGCTCTGTGGGAGAAGGGAGGAAATCTCCTGCTACACGGAGCGGCTGGCCATAGACAAGTTCAGCCGAAGACGATTGTAGGTCGTCTTTGGGCGCCGTACGAAGACCCAACAGGACCCATGGGAGTCTGTCCACCCATCCTGCGCCTTGAAGACTGGCCCGAAGAGAGGCTTTAAGCGACCTGTGGAATCGCTCGCAAAGGCCGTTTGCCTGCGGATGATAGGCGGTGGTGCGATGAAGTTTGGTACCGAGCACCTGTGCCACAGCGTTCCAAAGATTCGAGGAAAATTGTGGCCCGCGGTCAGAAGAGATGTCCGCCGGCACCCCGAAACGGGCAACCCAACAGGAGATGAAAGCTCTAGCGACGTCTGCCGACGTGGTGGAAACCAAAGGAATTGCCTCTGGCCACCTAGTGGTGCGGTCCACTATGGTGAGGAGATGAGTATAACCCTGAGAAGGCGGAAGCGGCCCCACGAGGTCCACATGCACGTGGTCGAAATGACGCTCCGGAACAGTGAACGCAGCCACTGGAGCCTTGACATGACGCTGGACTTTGGCCTTCTGGCATACGACGCAGGTATTAGTCCAGTCACGGACATCGATGTGCATACCTTTCCAAACGAAATTGGCCGATATAAGCCGTTGTGAAGCCTTCATCCCTGGGTGTGACAACCCATGTATGGCATCAAAAACCTTCCGGCGCCATGCGACTGGCACGATAGGTCGAGGAACTCCCATGGAAACGTCGCAAAGGAGCGTGGCACCTGCGGCCTGGAAGATGACGTCGGTCGCTTGGAACCTAGAGGGAACGGTTCTATATGATTGGACCTCCGAGCCTGAAACCTGATCTGCCGCCATGAGGGCGTAGTCGATTCCCAGGTGCACCGCGTGGACCATCGCACGGGAGAGGCAACCTGCCACCAGGTTGTCCTTACCAGACACATGTTGAATGTCCGTGGTAAATTCGGAAATGAACGTCAAGTGACATTGTTGACGAGCGGACCATGGTTCGGCAGTCTTGGCCATGGCGAAAGTAAGGGGTTTGTGGTCAACAAAAGCCGTGAAGGGGCGCCCCTCCAATAAAAACCGGAAATGGCGAATGGCGAGGAAAAGGGCCAGTAGCTCCCTGTCGAAGGTGCTGTATTTTTTTTCATTCTTTCGTAATTGACGGCTGAAAAACACCAGCGGTTGCCACGTGCCGTTGACCCACTGTTCTTGCACTGCACTGATGGAGTAGTCTGATGCGTTGGTGGTAAGGGCGATAGTAGCACCTGGAAGTGGGTGCGCCAGCATGGTTGCGTTGGCCAAAGCGTTCTTGGTGTCACCGAATGCCTGGACCATTTCAGCTGTCCAGCTGATTGGATCTTTTCTGGACTTGTCCTTGAGGGCCCCGAACAAGGGTTGCATGAGTTGAGCCGCCTTGGGGATGAAACGGTGGTAGAATTTGACCATCCCCAGGAACTCCTGCAAGGCCTTGACTGTCGACGGCTGCGGGAAAGAAGTAACCGCCTCAACCTTCGTCGACAAAGGGACGGCGCCATCCGATGTTATGCGATGGCCCAGGAAGTCGATTTGTTGCAGGCCGAACTGGCACTTGGCCGGGTTGATGATTAAACCGTGTTGGCTGAGGCGCGTAATGGGGGAGCGCAAATGGGAGATGTGCTCCTCCTTGTTGGCACTGGCGATGAGTATGTCGTCAAGACAGACGAAAATGAAACGCAGGTCTCGAAGAACAGAGTCCATTAAACGCTGGAATGCCTGTGCTGCGTTCTTTAAGCCAAACAGCATCCGCAGGAACTCAAAGAGGCCAAAAGGGGTGATGACTGCGGTTTTTGGGACGTCTTATGGGTGCACTGGAACCTGGTGATATGCACGAATGAGGTCGACTTTAGAGAAGATAGAATTTCCCGCCAAGTGGGCCGAGAAGTCCTGGATATGCGGGATCGGGTACCGATCCGGAGTGGTGGCGTCGTTGAGGCATCGGTAGTCACCGCATGGCTGCCAACCGCCGCCTGGTTTCGGCACGATGTGGAGAGGCGAGGACCAGGGACTCTTCGATCGCCTAATGATCCCGAGCCGCTCCATTGTGGTGAACTCCGCCTTCGCAGCTGCGGGCTTGCCGGGTTCGAGCCTTCTAGCCCGCGCATAAACCGGGGAGCCAGTAGTGGTGATGTGATGCTCAACACCATGTTTCGTCGCTGAAGAGGAGAAGGTGGGCCTTGTCAGCTCCGGAAACTCCCCGAGGAGCTGCGTGAAGTCATCTAGAGGAGGGAAAGCACAGGCAATGGAGCGCGCCATGGAGGTACCGTGGAAGCACGGAATCGAGTGAAAGGTGGCTGCGTTAATCAGCCGCGGTGCCGGACGTCGACTAGTAGGCTGTTGGCACACAGAAAATCTGCCCCTAGGATAGCCTGTGAGACCGTGGCCGTGATGAATTCCCAAAAGAAACGCTGACCGCCGAAACAGACTTCGACCCGCCGCTTTCATAACGTTCGAATAGCTGCGCCATTAGCCGCTACGAGGGAAAAACCGAGGTTCCCAGTCTGCATGTCGAGCTTCGACGCAGGTAGAATACTACACTGCGCCCCGGTGTCACAAAGGAAACGGCGGCCCGAGAGGGAATCGGTGATATAGAGGAGTTTCCCCGTAGAACCGACGGCCATCGCCACCGCGGAACGCCCGTTAGACTTGGTCATCCGTCACTAGGGACGCTGCCTGCGCCCTCTTGGTTTTCTTTTTGCCGAAAAACTGCAGGGGGAACGGCAGCATCGTGCTTTCATGCCAAAACGGGTGTGGTAGGAGCACCAGCCCGCTGTAGGAGAAGCCGGGACCGCGTCTGTGGGGGGTGGGCACCTCGTGGCTGTGCAGCACTGCTGGGCAACCGTGAAAATCTTATCGGCTTCGGCCGCAAGCTTGGCGCAGTCTGTAATGTCGGATCTGGCTAGGGCAGCCTAATCCTGTTCAGGCAGTTGATAGAGGAAAAGCTCCCGGAAGAGGAAACATTCCGGTTCAGCACCCAAGAGCGTGAGCATTTGGCTCATGAGCTCGGATGGTTTGGAGTCCCCGAGGCCGGGCAGCGTGATGAGCCGGCGAGCACGCTCCGACTTTGATAGCCCGAAAACCTGAAGCAACCACGCCTTATTTGCATCATACTTGCTGTCAGTAGGAGGACTACCGATGAGGCTGATGATCCGTGATGCAGTTGCGCTGTCGAGGGCGGAGACCACGTAATAATAATGGGTCTGATCCGCGATGATGTTCCGAATGGCAAACTGGGCTTCAGCCTGGATGAACCAGGCGTCTGGTTGTTGCTCCCAGAACTGTGGCAGTTTCAGCGTGACGGCGTTCGTGTCCATGTCGAATCTTCCACGAAAATCGTTCGTAGAAGTCGGGGTCACCAATGTAGGAACGGAGGTTCCTATCAAAAAGACTGAGTTCGACTCAGGCAATTAAAATAATGAACTTTAATGAAACCAAACGAGTTAACACTGAAAACTGCTAGAACACATCAATAACAGGTCTACTCTCCTTGAGGGCTCCACGAGGACTGATCCTCTGGTCTGAAGACTGACGTCATGACGTCATCACGTTCTTCCCGCCATTGGGGCATCACGTGACTAACGGCATGACGTCATCACGTTGAAACCGTGCTGTAAAGGTGACTAGACACTGTACAGTCAAACAGTGTAATTAAAGGTACAGGCACAGACAGTAACTACATTGCTGTTAAAGGAATTATGTACAACCGCTCTGAGTCCTTTGGTGGCTCCGCCACATCCTCATCTCAGTCTGAAATGGCCGACCCCTTATTCTGAGACTGTGACCCCTGGTTCTAAACTCCCCAGCCAGGGAAAACATCCTCCCTGCATCTACCCTGTCAAGCCCTGTGAGAATTTTGTATGTTTCAATGAGATCACCTCTCATTCTTCTAAACTCTAGAGAATTTCGGCTTAGTCTACTCAATCTTTCCTCATAGGACAATCCTCCCATCCCAGGAATCAGTCTGTTGAACTTTTGTTGCACTCCCTCTATGGCAAGTATATCCTTCCTTAGGTAAGGAGACCAAACTGTACACAATACTCCAGATGTGGTCTCAGCGGGGCCCTATATAATTGCAATAAGACATCTTTACTTTTATACTCAAATCCTCTTGTAATAAAGGCCAACATACCATTTGCTTTCCTAATTGCTTGCTGTACCTGCATATAAACTTTCAGTGATTTGTGTACAAGGACACCCAGGTCCCTCTGAACACCAACATTTCCCAATCTCTCACCATTTAAAAAATACTCTGCTTTTCTATGTTTCCTACCAAAGTGGATAACTTCACATTTCTCCACATTATATTCCATTTATTATGTTCTTGCCCACTCACTTAGCTTGTCTATGTCCCCTTGAAGCCTCTTTGCATCCTCCTCACTGTAATGTATGTACCTTTAAGGGGGAGAACTACTTTTTACAGCTCCTGTATCTTGTAGTACTGGCAGTGACCACACCTGTATATAAACCCTGAGTAGTGACCTGTACAGTCAGTTGCAGTTTGAACCTTCATTCAGTAAACACCTGTTGATCGTTCCCTGCAGTCTGTTGTCTGATTATTGAAGGACACAACATTAAGATACACGGATATAATATTGGCGACGACGCAGATTCGAACCTACCTGCAACTCTGCATCACCTCCCAGGGATTCGCTCCTGGAGAACAGTGGAAGGAGGTTGAGTCCAGAAGCACGGGCGTTGACCACGGGCAACCGCCCAGTCATCTAGCGGAGATTTGAGCATCACAGGGGAGGCTGTCGAGAGCCAGGCTTGGCTTTCCAGTTACGGTGGTCCAGCGAAATGGGCTGGCAACAGGTACTGCGCAGACCCTTCCCGGACAGCGGCGGCTAGAGCCGACCGAGCGGCACAGAAAAAGGCCGAGCAGCGTCGATGGGGGAGAGAGAGAGGGCAGAGCGCACAGGGCACAGCCGGTGTTCAGGACCGAGCAGCGTCAACGGGGAGAGAGACGAGAGAGAGCAGAGCGCAGCCGGTGTTCAAGGGCCGAGCAGCGTCAACGGGGGAGAGAGGCGCGCAGGAAAACGCGAGGCGCTGCCATTGCCACGAGGACCGCAGAGAGCGGCATTGGCAGCAGCGCAGGAGCAGCGCACGAAACCCACAGGGCGTCACCATTTGCCATGAGGACCGCCGAGAGCAGCGTTGGCAGCAGCGCGGGAGACGCCATTTTAAGCCGCAGCGGGGAAGAAAGGAAAGCACGGGAGACGCCATTTTAAGCCGCAGCGGGGAAGAAAGGAAAGCGCGGGAGATGCCATTGTAAGCCAGTCTAACCACACCCAAAAATGCCGAAGAGTGGCAGTATCACAGTGTTAGACAATGAAGTCGAAGATTGGACGACATATGTCGAACGCATAGAAGTATACTGCAAGGCGAATGAAGTGCCAGATGACAAGAAAGCGCTGGTATTGTTGAATTCAATGGGTGCAAAAATGTATGGCTTACTACGAAACCTAGTAACCCCAGAGAAGCCAGTAGAAAAGGATTTTGAAAACATAGTGTCAATCCTACAGGAGCACTTAAACCCCACACCGCTGCTGATAGCAGAAAGATTTAAGTTTCACAAAAGGAACCAGCATAAAGATGAAAGTAATGCTGAGTATTTAACGGAACTGCGCAAGCTATCAAAACACTGCCAATTTGGAACGGGACTAGCAGATACTTTAAGGGACAAGTTTGTGTGTGGGCTTCAAAGTGAAGGAACCCAGAAACGGCTTCTATCAGAAAAGGATCTTACGCTGGACAAGGCTTTCAGCATTGCAGTATCACACGAAGCAGCAGCACGGGGCGCTGCAGAGATACAATGGAGACCACAAGAATATGGCACAAATGAAATGTCATACGGAACAGTGAAGCGCTATCGCTGCAGCAGAACAACACACGACCATAATGATTGCTGGTTCAAGGACCAAGTGTGGAAAAGTAGGACACATAGCAAGAGTCTGCAGGTCGGGAAAGAAAACCAGCAGCAAGAAATCTCCACAGGAGAAGTACAAGAAGGTACATAAGGTGACGGAGAGTAGTTCAGACAAACAGAAGAGTGATACAGACTCCGGAAGCAAGGAGCTGGGTTGTCTGAAACTACATAATGTGATCAAAACGGAGGATCACCAAACTATCTGGGTCATGCTCAAGATAGCAGGAGTCCAAGTGAAAATGGAATTGGACACAGGATCAGCCCTAACAGTCATAAACCGAAGGGACTACAAGCGGCTATTCTCACATATAACCTTGAGAGATACAAAGATTGTCTTGAAGACGTACACGGGGCAAAAAGTCTACCCCAAAGGAAAAATAAGGGTGAACGTTATATATAACGGCAAGGAAACACCAAAAATGGACCTATATGTATTGCCAGATGGAGGACCACCACTACTAGGACGTGAATGGATCCGGAAGATACAGCTAGATTGGCATTCCATACAAGCACTGACTGTGGATGACGACGTCACACCTGGACGACTGTCAAAAATGCTAACTGACGCACAAGAAGTGTTCCAGCAGGGACTCGGAACACTAAAAGGCATAACAGCAATGATCAAAATAGAGGAAAATGCAAGCCCAAAGTTTTTTAAGGCCAGACCGGTACCTTATGCGATCCGCCCAGCCGTCGAAGCAGAGCTGGAAGGTTTGGAACGTTCAGGAGTACTGTCCAAAGTGGACTGGAGTGAGTGGGCTACACCCATCGTTCCTGTAATGAAGAGGTCGTTGAGTAATACGCCTGGGGAACCAAAGAAGGTTCGCATCTGTGGGGACTTTAAGGTGACAGTGAACCCAGTCCTTCACACTGTACAATATCCGCTTCCGCGGATTGAAGATATTTTCGCCTCGCTATCTGGAGGGAAACGCTTCACTAAGATTGATCTGGCCCAGGCGTACCTGCAAATGGAGGTAGAAGAAGCCTCGAAACAGTACCTCACGATCAACACTCATAAAGGTCTCTACCAATAAAACCAGCTGGTGTTCAGGGTAGCATCAGCTCCGGCTATTTGGCAAAGGGCAATGGAACAAGTCCTGCAAGGGATTCCAGGGACCCAGTGTTATTTGGACGACATCCTGGTCACGGGCGAAAATGATGGTGATCACCTCGCCAACCTGGAGCAGGTGCTCACTAGATTGAAGGAATATGGGCTCCGAGCTAATCGCCACAAATGCGAGTTTTTCCAGAAGCAGATCTCGTATTGTGGCCACGTTATTGATGAAGAGGGGTTACATAAGTCCCCTGAAAAGATTGAGGCAGTAGTCAAGGCTCCAGCACCAGAAAATGTGTCACAACTGAGGTCGTTCCTCGGGCTGGTGAACTACTACCATAAGTTCTTGCCGAATTTGTCTACCGTACTACACCCTACTGCAAACGGGGGTACCATGGAAGTGGAGTGACGAATGTAAACGAGCTTTCCAGAAGAGCAAAGCATTGATCACATCAAAAGAGGTGTTGGCTCATTTCAACCCAGCACTACCAATTCGGTTGGCGTGTGATGCATCACCCTATGGCATTGGAGCGGTGCTGTCGCACAAATTCCCGGACGGCTCGGAGAGGCCAGTAGCCTTTGCGTCTCGGTCACTAACCTCAGCCGAGCGTAACTATGCCCAGATTGACAGGGAGGCCCTCAGCCTAGTGTGGGGAGTGAAAAAGTTCAATCACTATATGCACGGGCAGAAGTTCACCTTGCTGACTGACCACCAACCACTTGTCTCCATCTTTAATCCAAAGAAGGGCGTTCCAGTGATGACTGTGCAACGGCTACAAAGATGGTCCCTTTTTCTAGGGGCGCACCAATATGAAATCGAGTATAAGGGCACGAAACAGCATGGAAACGCTGATGGGCTATCACGCCTGCCACTGCCTACTGCGGAGGAAGCACCAGCAGTGGATCCTGTCGAAATATTTCATTCGACTATAATTGAATGCTTGCCAGTAACTAACGCTGGTATAGAGAAGGAGACCCGAAATGACCCGACACTGTCTCGGGTATATGATTTGACGGTGAAGGGATGGCCAGCACATGGCGACTCACTGTTGCCAGCATTCTCATCCAGAAGAGAACAGCTGTCAGTATGCCAAGGGACCTTGATGTGTGGATCCCGAGTGGTAATTCCACCCAAGTTAAGGGAGAGAGTGCTCAATGAGCTTCACGAAGGTCATCTGGGAGGGGTGAAAATGAAAAGCCTTGCTAGGGCTTATGTGTGGTGGCCGGGGATCAATCAGCAAATCGAGGACCTGACAAAGAGTTGCTCAGGATGCCAGAAGGTCCAAAATGCACCACCACATGCCCCTCTACACCCATGGGAGTGGCCCTCATCTCCATGGCAACAGGTGCATATTGATTTTGCTGGTCCATTCATGGACTCGATGTTTTTAATAGCCGTGGATGCGCACTCGAAATGGCCTGAGGTGATCAAAATGTCCTCCACCACCACGGAGAAAACTATTGCAGTCCTACGGACCGTTTTTGCCAGGAACGGTTTGCCAGAGCAGATTTGCTCTGATAACGGACCACAGTTTGTGTCCGAAGAGTTTCGAAGATTTATGAAAAGGAATGGGGTAAGGCATTACACATCCGCCCCGTATCATCCAGCCACAAATGGATGGGCTGAGAGGTTCGTACAAACCTTTAAAAAAGCAGTAAAGGCCATGTGCGATGACGACATTCCATTGCAGCATAAGGTGGACAATTTCCTGTTAGCCTACAGAAATGCGACACATGCCGTCACCAACCAGGCCCCGGCCATGATGTTCTTTAACCGAAGGTTGAGATCTCGTCTGGATTTGCTCAGACCAAATGTACGAAGAGATGTTGAGAGTAAGCAATTCCAGCACATCAATGAGAAGCCGACAAGGAGCTTCAATGTAGGGCAACCAATCTTGTCCCGCGACTACCGAACAGAGAAATGGCAACCAGGAATGATATGCACACGGCAGGGGCCACTAATGTACACAGTGGATGTTGGGGAGAACATTGTGAGACGCCATACTGACCAGATCCTAGAGTCACAGGAACGAGTCAACCCCATGTCTCGGCCATACGTACCTGGTGAGGAACCCGACGTACAGGTCGCATCTACCTCAGAAACAATAGCATTGGAAGCTGATAAATCAACTGACAACAGGGTGTTAGAATCGCCTCCGCACCAGGAGCGAGACACTCGGGAAAGGCGCTATCCAGAAAGAATCAGGAAGCCTCCCCAAAGACTGAATTTATAAATAGACTATTTTCAGCTAATGTTGCATGTTAAAAGTGTTAATTGTAATTAGTTTGATATTTAATTGTTAAATGAGTGTTATGGTACTGTTAATCTAAAAGGGGAGGAATTGTAATGTATGTACCTTTAAGGGGGAGAACTACTTTTTACAGCTCCTGTATCCTGTAGTACCAGCAGTGACCACACCTGTCTCTAAACCCTGAGTAGTGATCTGTACAGTCAGTTGCAGTTTGAACCCTCATTCAGTAAACACCTGTTGATCGTTCCCTGCAGTCTGTTGCCTGTTTATTGAAGGACACAACATTAAGATACACGGATATAACACTCACAACTTACATTCCCACCCAGCTTTGCATCATCAGCAAACTTGGATATATTACATTTGGTCCCCTCATCCAAATCATTGATGTAGATTGTGAATAGCTGAGGCCCAAACACTAATCCTTGTTGTACCCCACTAGTTACAGTCTGCCAACCCGAAAATGACCCGCTTATACTCACTCTCTGTTTTCTGTCCATTAACCAATCCTCAATCCATGCTAATATATTACCCCCAATCCCATGAGCCCTAATTTTGTTTAAAACCTCTTGTATGGCACCTTATCGAATGCCTTCTGAAAATCCAAAGTTCCCCGTTATCTATTCTGCTAGTTACAACCTCAAAAAACTCTAACAGATTTGTCAAATATGATTTCCCTTTCGTAAATCCGTGTTGACCCTGCCCAATCCTATTATTATTTTCTAAGTGCCCTGTTACATATCCTCAGTAATAGATTGTAGCATTTTACTTACTACTGATGTTAAGCTAACTGGTGTGTAGTTCCCCCTTTTCTCTCTTCCTCCTTTCTTAAATAGTGGGGTTACATTTGCTACCTTCCAATCCACAGGAACCATTCTAGAATGTATGGAATTTTGGAAAATGACAACCAATGCATCCATTATCTCTATAGTCACCTCTTTCAAAACCCAAGGCTGTAGGCCATGAGATCCTGGGGATTAATTGGCTTTCTGTCCTGTTAATTTGTCCACTACTATTTTTTTTACTAATTTCTTTCAGTTCCTCATTCTCGCTAGACCCTTGGTTGTCCACTATTTCCGGGAAGTTTTTTGCATCTTCTTCCGTGAAGACAGATTCGGCGATGGTAATGCCACTGAATGTCAAGGGACAGTGATTAGATGCTCTCTTGTTGGAGATAGTCATTGCCTGGCACATGTGTGGCGTGAATGTTACTTGCCACTTATTAGCCGAAGCGGGCGTGGACTGCTTCATTATCTGAGGAGTTACGAATGGAACTGGACGGTGTGCGATCATCAGCGAACCTCCCCATTTCTGACTTTATAATGGAGGGTCTATCATTGATGAAGCAGCTGAAGATGGTTGGGCTTAGGACACTGCCCTGAGGAACTTTTGCAGTGATGTCCTGGGGCTGAGATGATTGGCCTCCAACAACCACAACCATCTTCCTTTGTACTAGGTATGACTCCAGCCAATGGAGAGTTTTCCCTCCGAATCCCATTGACTTCAGTTTTTCTAGGGCTCCTTGATGCCACCTTCAATCAAATGCTGCCTTGATGTCAAGGGCAGTCACTCTCACCTCACCTCTGGAATTCAGCTCTTTTGTCCATGTTTGGACCAAGGCTGTAATGAGGTCTTTAGCCAAGTGGTCCTGGCAGAACCCAAACTGAGCATCAGTGAGCAGGTTATTGGTGAGTAATTGCAGCTTGATAGCACTGTCGACAACACC
Organism: Somniosus microcephalus; assembly: GCF_052327205.1. Taxonomy (NCBI): domain Eukaryota; kingdom Metazoa; phylum Chordata; class Chondrichthyes; order Squaliformes; family Somniosidae; genus Somniosus; species Somniosus microcephalus. Next base: position 185,766,681 of record NC_140997.1, on the reverse strand, counting down.
TTCCATCAATTTGCTGATGATTGAGAGTAGACTGATGGGGCAGTAATTGGCCAGATTGGATTTGTGAAGGAATAGCCATGATTCAGAGAAATACATGATACCATGAACAAATTTCTAATTATTAATAAAAGACATACTGGGTTTAAAAGACACAAGTCTCAGCAGAAAAGGCTGTGAACAGAATACAGGCTTCTGAGAAAAGATCAGTTGATAACAAAGTTGTAAACAGGCTTTGAAATGGGAAAGGGATATTGACCAAGAAAATAAGACCCTATTGAAAAGCAAAGACTTGCTTCTGAAGAGTCTAGAGTTTGGAACGAACACAATGAGAATGCCCAGCTTAAGTGTTAAGAGCCAACATGTTGGAACAGAAACACAAACATTTAAAGAGACATGTGCCTTTGAAAACATGACATCAAGTAAAAGAAACATCTGCTGGTCAAATAGTTTTATGTTAAACTTGGAAAACAGGAGCCATAAGATTGCAACCAATTGAGATAGCTAGAAATGCATTAAACATTCAGTTGAAGTGTCTTTAATTTATAGACATAGCAAATATGATACCAACAAGGACACTTTGAAGATATGACTTCAATAGATACATCAAACAATTGCATTGTGTTTGTAATGAACTTGGAGAATAAGGGGAGCCACAATGTCTGCAAAAAAACAGTAAAGCCATGAAGAATCTTCAATAAGAATGGCATCAAACAGAAAACATTGCTGTCATTGTTTTTACGATGGTTTTTGGAACACTTAAAGGTAGAGAAATAATTATGCAAGCAATAGTAGAATTGATAGTAAGAATAGAAAGCATTCGAAAGAAGTATCAATAAAGACAATTAGCTGGCATCAGCAAAGAACATCAAAAGAAACCACTGCCAAAAGGGTATAAAAATAAGACCTTTTCAACAGAAAAGTCAGAACAAGCTGAACAGGCAAAGCGTTTCTCAACTTTCCAGAGGCATCTCTGTAAGTCTTTAACGATGAGTCTCGGGAAGTCAGATTGATTTTGGTGGATGTTCTGGATTTAGAAATAAGTAAGAAATAAGAAATGTAACCAAGTAAAGATTTGAGAATAAGGATCTCTGAGAAATAAGAAATGTAAGCTAATTCTATTTTGAATTGTTAATGTTGCGACTGATTCAACAGATGTTAACTGAATGTCAGCTCTTAAATAAAACTATATATTTTTAGAATTGTCTCAAAGAGTAATTCTATATAGACTCACGAACCCACAAATTCTGTACACTCTTTTGTAAGGAGTTGCAGAATTCTGGGGGTTATTCCGGACCCTCATAATATCCGGAAGGTTACAGTTTAGTTCAACTTATTAAAAGTACTATCTGGAGGATGGTAACATCTTCAGTCATTCCGTTCCTTTAGGGAGAGATAGCCTGAACATTTAGACCCATTTAAGTGTCTTATGGAATTCGGCTATCTCTAACTTAAGTTGAAGGTGAACATCTAGGGAATACACCTGATCTGGGATAGCCCAAAAGGGCTAGAACTGTAATTATCCCTTCAGATGGCGCCCAACGAGTTGATACAGAACCTATACTTATATTAATATCTATATCCATGTTGTAGATTGTTAAGTATAGGAGGAGTGTTTACTGACAGTGGTTCTAAGACCCAGATTTAAGTCTCTAGAGATGACAAAGACCCTGATCAGGCTTTGTGGAGCTTAAATCCAAACTTCCTCAAAATACCATTGAGGTCTAAAAGCTTCTTATAAAGTTCATTTTAAATCCTAACCAAGGTTAGGTCATAGAAACATAGAAGATAGGAGCAGGAGTAGGCCATTCGGCCCCTCGAGTCTGCGCCGCCATTCAATGCGATCATGGCTGATCATTCAAATTCAGTACCCTGTCCCTGCTTTCTCCGGATATCCCTTGATCCCCTTAGCCTTAAAAAATATATCTAACTCCTTCTTGAATATATTTAATGAATTGGCCTCAACTGTCTTCTGTGGTAGAGAATTCCACAGGTTCACCACTCTCTGGGTGAAGAAATTCCTGCTCATCTCAGTCCTAAATGGCGTACCCCTTATCATTTGACTGTGACCCCTGGTTCTGGACTCCCCCACCATCGGGAACAGCCTTCCTGCATCTAGTCTGTCTAGTCCTGTTAGAATGTTATAAGTTTCAATGAGATCCCCTCTCATTCTTCTAAACTCTAGTGAATATAGCCTAATTGACCCAATCTCTCTTCATACGTCATTCCTGCCATCCCAGGTATCAGTCTGGTGAATCTTCGCTGCACTCCCTCCATGGCAAGAACATCTTTCCTCAGATAAGGCGACCAAAACTGCACACAATACTCAAGATGTGGTCTCACCAAGGCCCTGTACAACTGCAGCAAGACATCCTTGCTCCTGTACTCGACTCCTCTCACTATGAAGGCCAGCATACCATTTGCCTTCTTAACCGCCTGCTGCACCTGTATGCTTACCTTCAGCGACTGATGCACAAGGACACCCAGGTCTCGTTGCACTTCCCCTTTTCCCAATCTATTGCCGTTCAGATAATAATCTGCCTTCCTGTTTTTGCCACCAAAGTGGATAACCTCGCATTTATCCACATTATACTGCATCTGCCATGCATCTGCCCAATCGCCCAACCTGTCCAAATCGTACTGGAGTTTCTCTGCATCCTCCTCACAGCACACATGCCCACCTAGCTTTGTGTCATCTGCAAACTAGGAGATATTACATCTAGTTCCCTCATCTAGATCATTTAATATATATTGTGAATAACTGGGGTCCTAGCACCGATCCCTGCGGTACCCCACCAGTCAGTGCCTTCCACTCAGAAAAAGACCCGTTTATTCCAACTCTTTGCTTCCTGTCTGCCAACCAGTTTTCTATCCAAGTCAGTACCTTACCCCCAATCCCATGTGCTTTAACTTTGCATGCTAGTCTCTTATGCAGGACCTTAATTATTTTATTAGGGGAAATAAGCCTTCTGAAAGTCCAAATACACCACATCCACTGGTTCTCCCTTATCTCTTCAACCAGTTACAGGTCCTGACGAAATATTAAATCCTAACCGAGGTTAGGTCCTGACGAAATATTAAACCCTAACCGAGGTTAGGTCCTGACGAAATATTAAACCCTAACCGAGGTTAGGTCCTGACGAAATATTAAACCCTAACCGAGGTTAGGTCTTGAAGAAATGGCAAATCCTGTCAGAATTGGCCAAGTTTTTTTATTAGAAAATTTAAACGATTGCTTTATTAGGGGAAATAATCCTATCCCTGTACCTCCACAAAACCAAGTGATAATTTTTGAAATAGAAGGCTTTGAAGCCAAAGGAGCTGTTAGAACTCATGGCACGATTAATGTTGATCCCCAGAACCAGGGGATACAGAATATCCTGTGGGATAATCAAACGAATACTCCGAATCCAATAAATTCCTTAATGATAAGGTGCACACCTGCACAATTGGGAGGCCTAATAAACGGTGCCCAACAAGGTGGTGGCAACCATGACCGAATAGCAGGACCTGGAGCAGCCTATGCTCCCGGGGGCCATGGATTCCGGTTAAGGTGGCAAACTCATGATGAAATAAATGACAACAATCTTCGAGAAAACTATAGACAGCTTAGAATCCATTATAATCAATGCCGACAGGCACTTGCTCACTCTTATCTAAATGCTGGAGGCGCAATGATTAAGTAATGGTCCAGTAAACCCACCCCAGCAACCACAAATTGTGCCCCAGGTCAAGTAAACCTAAGCTCTATCTACACAAAGTGTGGTAAACCAGGAAACACCAGCCAGGAAAAAACCTGCTGGATTCTAACTAACCTTGATAAATTGGAAACCTGTTGCCAAAATTGGAATGCTCAAAACCTGAGACAACTACTGCAAATGATACTAAGTTCAGACTTAATTCCCCCATTAAACCAGTGCAACAACTGGGTTCAAATATACGCTTATGTTCTCACGGCAACTCAGGGCGGGCATGTAATGGGTTCAATCAAGGAAATACTTACAAATACAGCCACAACTAAAGGGCTGGTAGCTGCCTACAGGTTAGGCAAAGTACTTACACAGGATAATTGAGACACTGTTCATGGTTGACTGGCAAATCAATATCAAAATACAGCCCTCAAACTTGCCTGTGAGGGTGCTCTAAATGATTACTGAGATAACCAACAAAGATGGGATAATGTCAATTGCATTATCCAATTAAATCATGACCTCTTAGGTCTACCCCAAACTAAACATATAATGAGATCAGAAACTAGGGATAAAAAAATTGAAGAAGGTACCTTTGGTACTCAGAAAGAAGGACTGTATAGACCCAAGTCTCAATTCCACCCTGCCCAGACACAAACTCATGGCTTGGGACCCCCAAGAGGGTATTCCAAAAGGTTTACACCCCCAACCCACCCACAATATGAGACAGATTTTTCCCCAGGAAGATGGGATAGACTAGGGGCTAGACCTCAAAAGGAAAGCGAAGGACAGTAGACTCCCTATGGGGACAGCTTTTATACTGGCCAAAGTTATCAAAGAGCCATGGGAGGGTACCGAGAAAACAGAACCAACGTCCACCTCAACAGGAGGATCGTCAAGAAAGTAAACGGTCCGATAAACCCCATCAGGGATCTAGAAAACATGAAATCCCCAAGAGGGAGGAACAAAAATCAGTTAAAATAATGAAAGATAAAGCAGTAAATGAACCTCAGCATCTTCAGGATGATAAGTCCCAGCATTGAAGGCCTGGCACCTAGCCAGGACCTTTTGAAATCCCCTATACCTTGGCAACCTTGCCCACAAACAAACACAGCTTGATTAAACTTGTCCAGAAGGGGGAAGCAAAGGCCTCCTTGAGCAACTCATTAATAAATACTATCTTTAACTACAAAGCCATTCAAATTAATGTGGAAAGATAGAATATCTCTCCATCATGGAGGATGATAATACGGAAAAGAGAATCAGATAAATACTTATGAGACCGCTTACAGAATACCATCAAGTTATTTGCTGTGATGGATCGTCAATGACGATTAAAAAAGAGACACCCCAACAATCCTCAGCTCGGATGTGGATAGTAATAGGGACTTGTCGAGATTTCTATTCTTTATATCTGTTTAAACCCCTTGGCCATAAGACAGCGCAAATATGCTGAAGCCACAGCATTACGGTATGCTTTAAAGAAAGCAGATTTTATTAAATCCACACTGTGGGAAGAAATTCTCCATTCGAGAATGGAGAAAAAGAAGTGTCAGGTGATTCCTATAAACGGGCATACCACTGGAACAGTACACTCGAAAGGAAACAGCCTTACAGACGAACAAGCGAAACGTTCGGTCTGCATGATACCCGCTTGAGAGGAGCCTGCCAATGTTAGTGTAATCACTAGGGCAGAACGGGCAGCTAATCAGGATGAGGAACTGATTCAGCTATTAGATCCAATAACAGAGAATCCACCAGAATGTCCACCGAGGTACTTTTACTCGGAAACCCCTATGGGTATTGTACTAGTTAAGTTGCCCAAAGGAAACCGAGAAGTACCCCCGAGCCACAAATGAGAACAGCTTGTAAAAGAAGCTCACAAGGGCATAAGTCAATCATATTGTAGTGCCAGAATAACATTCTGCAAATTGACCCTCTTATATTGGTGGCCAGGCATGCTTAAAGCCTGTAAAACATACGTGGAAAATTGTGAGCCATGCTATTCGACCAATAAGTCATCACTAAATTAAGCCATCACCATTGCTCCTGTGAAAGCTGATGAGCAAATGGGAAAATTAATTATTGACTTTATTTGACCACTTCCCCCATTTTTGGGATATAGGCATGTTCTCGTTTGTGTGGATGGATGCACTTCCTTCTTGCTGGCTGGTCCCCACAAACTGTTTCAGAAAACGCACTCGCCAGGGCTATTTCTGATATAATTACTGTAGCTGGTGCACCCAAAATCTTGCACTCCGTTAAAGGCGGAGCCTTTGTCTCTAAGGTCTTCAAAAACTATTGCAAACAAAGGGGGATTGGGTTAGAGCACAGCACGCCACATCATCCGCAATCAGCGGGGATGGTGGAATGTAAAAAATCGGGAAGTAATAAAGCTATTGGTCAAACTGTTGAGAATCAGGGAAATAAGTGGACCACCAGCATTCTGGGAGTACAGCTATCACTCAATAATGTGCCCACATCTGCATCAGGGACAGTGTCCCCTAAGAAACTCCGTATTATCTGATGTATGGGGTTGAGATGCATACACTGCTACCCATAGTTCTTTTATTGCATCTACACACTCTGAGTCCTTGACCCGACAGCAACAGTTAGGAAAAAAAAGTAACAAAGGAGATTCATCGAATTGATCAGAGGATAAGGGAAGCAAATAGGCAGAAAAAATTGACAAATAAAGTATGGCAAACTGTTGTGTCTGTGTGTTGATAGAGACACTGAAGACAGGAGTAGGTTTGATAGGTGTTTACTAAGCAAGGTCTGGAGGGGAACTAACGGATATAACACAATATACAGGCTTATATAGCCCGAGTGGCCATTACCGGCATTACAGCACACATGGGGCTCTTAAAGGCACATACACTACAATTCCTCCCCTTTTAGCTAACCAGTACATAATATTTTAAGTAATTATATGTTATAAGAAAAATAATATACACATTGCTGCAGTTAATTAATTATAAGTCAGTCTCTCTGGAGGCTTCCTGACTCGGTCCGGATAACGCCTCGGTGGTGTAGTAGGTTCTTTTGGCAAGGCTGATTCGGCTTGAATGCCAGTGTCGGGTTCATCGGGTTCCAGTATCACCGGATCGGAGGTAGATATGGGTATCTCTACTTCATCGTTAGGCATATAGAGTTGTGGTGTAGGTTGTCCCTTTTCGGATGACTCTATGATTTGGTCAGCATGGTGCCTTATTATGCTTTCTCCGATGTCCACGGTATACATCAGCGGTCCTAGTCGTGTGCAGATAGTTCCAGGCTGCCATTTCTTGGTACGGTAGTCCCGGGCCAAAACTTGTTGACCTATCGGGAAGGTTCTAGTTGGCCTTTCATTCATGCCTTGAAATTGCCGGTTCTCCACGTCCCTTCTGATGTTGGGCTTGATCAAATCCAGCTGGCATCTTAGGCTTCTATTGAAGAACATCATGGCGGGAGTTTGGTTGGTAACCATATGTGTTGCATTCCTGTATGCGAACAAGAAGTTATCCACCTTGTGCTGAAGTTTTATGTCTTCATTACCCATGGCCTTTATGGCCTTCTTGAAGGTCTGGACAAACCTTTCAGCCAATCCATTGGTGGCGGGATGGTATGGGGCGGACATGTAGTGCTTAACCCCATTGTTTTTTAAGAACTTCCTGAATTCTTCGGACACAAATTGCGGTCCATTATCAGAACAGATCTGTTCCGGCAGCCCATTCCTGGCAAATATGGTCCTTAATACTGTGATGGTTTTTTCCGTGGTGGTGGAGGACATCTTTATTACCTCCGGCCACTTGGAGTGTGCATCAACCGCGATTAAGAACATTGAGTCCATAAATGGACCAGCAAAGTCGATGTGTACCCTTTGCCAGGGAGATGAGGGCCACTCCCATGGATGTAGAGGGGCTTGGGGTGGAGCGTTTTGGACCTTCTGGCACCCTAGGCAGCTCTTGGTCATTTCTTCTATGTCTCCATCGATACCTGGCCACCATACAAACGCTCTGGCTAGGTTCTTCATTTTCACTCCACCCAGATGCCCCTCGTGAAGCTCCTTTAGCACTTTATCCTGGAGTTTGGGTGGAATCACCACTCTGGATCCACACATCAAGGTTCCTCGGCATACTGACAGCTGTTCTCTTCTTTGCGAGAATGCTGGCAACAGTGGTTCGCCATGTGCTGGCCATCCCTTCACCGTTAAGTCGTAGACTCGTGAGAGAGACGGGTCATTTCTCGTTTCCTTTTCAATAGCAGAATTTGTTACTGGTAGACATTCCACTATGGTTAAGTGGAACATCTCCACTGGGTCTACTGTAGGTGCCTCTTCTACCGTTGGCAACAGTAGGCGCGATAAACCATCAGCATTCCCATGCTGTTTTGATCCTTTGTATTCTATGTTGTATTGGTGCGCCCCTAGAAAAAGGGACCACCTCTGTAGCCTTTGCGCTGTCATAATGGGAACACCCTTTTTAGGGTTGAATATGGAGATGAGGGGTTGATGGTCAGTCAACAAGGTATATTTTTGTCCGTGTAGGTAATGGTTGAACTTCTCCACTCCCCATACCAGGCTGAGTGCTTCCCTGTCGATTTGGGCATAGTTACGCTCAGCTGAGTTCAATGAGCGTGACGCAAAAGCTATCGGCCGTTCCAAGCCATCAGGGAATTTATGCGATAATACTGCTCCTATGCCATAAGGGGATGCATCGCACGCCAGTCTGATTGGCAGTGATGGGTTGTAATGAGCCAAAACTTCTTTGGATGTGATTAAGTCTTTGCATTTATGGAAGGCACGTTTACAGTCTTCGCTCCATTTCCAAATTACTCCTGTTTGTAGCAGTTCATTAAGAGGGTGTAGAAGAGTTGATAAGTTCGGTAAAAATTTATGATAATTTATTAATCCCAGGAACGACCTTAATTGTGAAACATTTTCAGGTGCTGGGGCTTTTTTTCAGGTGACTTATGCAACCCTTCATTATTAATTATGTGGCCACAATATGATATTTGATTTAGGAAAAATTCGCACTTGGGGCGATTTGCGTGTAGGCCCCGTTCTCTCAGCCTAGTGAGCACCTGCTCCAAATTGGCAAGGTGCTCGTTGTCGTTTTCTCCTGTTACAAGGATGTCGTCTAGGTAGCATTGAGTTCCCGGAATCCCTTGGAGGACTTGCTCCATAGCTCTTTGCCAGATAGCTGGAGCAGATGCTACTCCGAAAACCAGTCGATTGTACTGGTACAGACCTTTGTGTGTATTTATCGTGAGATATTTTTTAGAGGCCTCTTCAACCTCCATCTGTAGATATGCCTGTGCCAAGTCAATTTTGGTGAAACGTTTCCCTCCGGATAGTGAGGCGAAAATATCTTCTATCCTCGGAAGAGGATACTGTACCGTGTGAAGGACCGGGTTTACCATCACCTTGAAGTCCCCACAGATGCAAATTTTTCTCTGTTCTTCAGATTTATCATTATTCAATGCTTTCTTCATGACTGGAATGATGGGTGTTGCCCACTCGCTCCAATCTATTTTGGATAATACGCCTGCATTTTCCAAATTCTCCAGCTCTGCCTCGACTGCTGGACGAATTGCGTATGGCACTGGTCTTGCTTTAAAAAACTTGGGAATTGCTGCATCTTCCACTTTTATTGAGGCGGTGATGCCTTTCAAGGTTCCTAGTTTCTCTTGAAACACTTCTTTGGCATTGGCCAAGATATCTTTTAATCGTTCAGGTATGACGTCATCATCGTTTTTTTTCTTACTGGTCACCGGCAGTGCCTGAATGGAGTGCCAGTCTAAACGTATTTTCCTGATCCATTCACATCCTAACAGCGGTGGGCCACCATCTTGTAGAATGTATAAATACAACTTTTGTACTTCCTTGCCGTTGTATACAACAGGCACCCTTATTTTTCCTTTGGGGTATACTTTCTGCCCCGTATATGTTTTTAAGATAATGGATGTGTCTTTTAAAGGTATATGCAGAAATAGCCTCTCGTAATCCCGTCGATTTATTACGGTCAGAGCTGATCCTGTATCTAGCTCCATTTTAACTGGGGACCCTGCTATCGTGAGGGTAACCCAAATGGTCTGGTAATCATCTTTGGCAAGTACATTATGTAATTTGAGACAGCTTAGTCTCTTGTTTTCGGAGTCGCTATCGCTCTTCTGGTCTTCGGAGCTACTGTCCGTCATCATTTGTACCTTTCTGTACTTTTCTTTATTGATTTTTTTTTTCCTGTCTGTGGATTTATTTTGTCCAGATCGGCATACCCGTGCAATGTGTCCAATCTTTCCGCATTGCCTGCATGCTTTGTCCTTGAACCAGCAGTCCCTCTGGTCATGGGTGGATCTGCCGCAGCAATAACATCTCTCGAAACCCTGTGTCATTTCATGGGTGCCGAAGTCTTGTGTCTTTTGTTGTATTTCTGCAGCTCCTCTTGCGGCTGCTTCGTATGATACAGCCATACTGAAAGCCTTGTCCAGTGTTAAATCTTTTTCAGAAAGCAGCCTTTTCTGCGTTCCTTCACTCAAGAGACCACAGACGAATTTGTCTCGAAGATAATCTGCTAGTCCTGCCCCGAATTGGCAGTGTTTTGATAGCTTTCTTAATTCGGTGAGGTAATCAGCATTACTTTCATTCTTGTGTTGATTTCTCTTGAAGAATTTGAATCGTTCCACTATCAGCAGCGGTGTTGGGTTTAAGTGCTCCTGTAGGGTATCAACAATTTCTTTAAAATCCTTGTCCGTTGGTTTGGCTGGAGTGATTAAATTTCGTAACAGCCCGTATGTCTTTGCACCCATTAGATTCAGCAGTACTGAAGCTTTTTTTTCATCTTCTATTCCATTTGCAGTGCAATATGCCTCCACTCTTTCCACATATGTGGTCCAATCCTCTATCTCACGATCAAAAGCATCAATATTGCCAGACTTAGGCATCTTAGAAAAGATATGGCGCTTCCCGCGCTTTTCTTTCTTTTCTGCAGAAAAGATATGGCGCTTCCCGCGCTTTCCCGCCGCTGCTGCCGATGACAACGCTGTTTCCCGCAATTTCCGTTCTTTTTTTATTTATTTATTTACAGTTGGAGACTCGTTCCCGCCGGACTTTCTCTCTAGGTCTGAACGCCGACCTGTTTGCAGCGCCGGCCATCTCCCGAGTGCTCCCTTCCCGTCTGTTACTGCTTGCCTCCGCTTTCGCTGCTTGGCCCAGCTGTAAAGCCAGCCGCTGGAGCCCCAGCCTGACGCCCAGGAAGGATTAGCGCAGTACCTGCCACCAGCTTGGCCAGCTGGTGAAACCACAGCTTTTTTTCACTTTCTTGATTCTTCTGGACGCCAGAGGAATCGATGTCCTTGAGGTGCTGCCGAATTGCAGGTAAGTCCGTTTCCACTTCGCCGCCACTGTTGTGTCTGTGTGTTGATAGAGACACTGAAGACAGGAGTAGGTTTGATAGGTGTTTACTAAGCAAGGTCTGGAGGGGAACTAACGGATATAACACAATATACAGGTGTGGGAGACTACAGTCTCCCGCGTAAAGAAATAGGCAACACAGCGAGCTACAAGAAATAGGTCTTTACTCCAACTCTCACAATACAGTACTGAATTCGTAAAGCCCGCGAACCTGTGATGACTCACGGATTGGTCACCAGCTGGAACCTGATTGGTTTTCCTTCTCTCAGCAGCAGGCAAGTCTGAACATGCCTTATTCCTCTCAGCTTGCAACTGTCTTGCGGGGGGAGGGGAATACAGTAGTTAAAAGGGGATTATACAGGTTTATCTACATACACACAGTGTTTCCCCAATGTGGCAACGCCACATACGCCCCCCCAGAATCCTCATTAACTGTAAAAGTCTGTCTCTGCGGAGGTTTGACCAAACGGCCGTAGCGGCTGTGGTAGCCATCTGGCGTGTGAGGAGGGCTGTCTGGGAGGTCGGCCGGTTGGTTCGTCGGCTGGTCTGGTGGCTGGTCTGCCGGTGGGCTGGCTGGACGGGCTGCCGGCGAAGGTGGGGCGGCGGCCGGGAAGTAAGGTTCTGGCGTGTCTTGGTCCTCTTGTGGGGCCGCCGCCAACGTGGGAGGTCTGCCCCGCCGTGGGGGAAGAGCCGGACGAAACGGGAAGCTGAGGTCCAGGTGCGCCGGTTTGAGGCGGTCTACTGAAATAAGGTCCGGCTTCCCGCTGACGTCGATAAGAAAAGCTTTGTCCCCCGTCTCCAATACTGAGAAGGGGCCGGTGTATGGTGCCTGCAGCGGGCCTCTGTGCGCGTCCCGGCGCACGAAGACGAACTCCGCATGTCGTAAGTCCCGAGGCACGTAGGACGGCTGCGGGCCGTGTTGCGAAGTGGGCACTGGACGGAATTGCTGGGCCGCGTCCTGGTGCAGGGAAAGCTGTCTGGCGGCCGACCATGGCTCCGTTGTCAGGGGGAGGAAGTCGCCTGGTACTCTGAGCGGTTGGCCGTAGACCATCTCGGCCGCGGAGGTGCGCAATCCCAGGAGGGCCCAGGGTAGTTTGTCGATCCAGCTGGTGTCGGCCAGGCTGGCGCGGAGGGAGTCTTTCAAGGAACGATGAAAGCGCTCGCAGAGCCCGTTGGCCTGTGGGTGGTAGGCTGTTGTCCTGTGCAACTTGATGCCGAGGCCGGCGGTGATGGCATTCCACAAGTGGGAGGTGAACTACGGGCCTCTGTCCGAGGATATGTCGGTCGGCACGCCGAACCGGGCCACCCATGTCGAGACGAATGCTCGCGCGACGTCGGTCGTGGTGGTGGAGGCGAGGGGAACTGCCTCGGGCCATCTGGTGGTGCAGTCGACGATCGTGAGTAGGTGTGTGAAACCGTGCGACGGCGGCAAGGGGCCTACCAGATCGACATGGACGTGGTCAAAACGCCTCTCGGGCACCGGGAAACACTCCAATGGCGCCTTGGTGTGCTGCTGGACCTTAGCGCGCTGACACGCCACGCATGTGTTGGTCCAGTCTCTCACATCCTTGTGGAGTCCAGGCCAGACAAACTTGGCAGACATGAGTTTCTGAGACGCACGCATCCCTGGATGTGAGAGGCCGTGGATGATGTCGAAAACTCGCTTGCGCCAGGCGAATGGGACGACCGGCCTAGGCGAGGGGACTGAGACGTCGCACAGGAGGGTTGTGCCGGCTGCGTGGAAGTGGATGTCGGCCAGAGTGAGGCTGGTGGTTGACGTCCTGAGGGCCTGGATCTCCGTGTCGGCGGCCTGGTCTCTCGCCATGCTGGCGTAGTCGACGCCCAGGTGCACTGCGTGGAGCGAAGGTCTTGAGAGGCAGTTGGCCACCAAATTGTCCTTGCTGGTGACATGGCGGATGTCCGTGGTGAACTCCGAGATGAAGTTGAGTTGGCGCTGTTGGCGCGCGGACCAGGATTCGGTTACTTTGGCCATGGCGAAAGTGAGCGGCTTGTGGTCCACGAATGCGGTGAACGGCCGGCCTTCCAGGAGGAAACGGAAGTGCCGGATTGCCAGGAACAGGGCCAGGATCTCTCTGTCGAACGTGCTGTAGGCCTGCTCGTTCTTGCGCAGCTGTCGGCTGAAAAATGCCAGTGGCTGCCACGCGCCTTCGACCCATTGTTGCTGGACAGCGCCGACGGCGTAATCCGAGGCGTCCATGGTGAGGGCGGTCTTGGCGCCCGGGATGGGGTGGGCCAGTAGTGTGGTGTTGGCCAAGGCGCTTTTGGTCTGGTGGAAGGCTGTTGCCATCTCGCTGGACCAGGTGAGTTGCTCTTTGCCCGTTTTGCCCCTGGTGGCTTCGTAGAGGGGGCGCATGAGTGAGGCGGCCTTGGGCACGAAACGGTGATAGAAATTGACCATCCCCAAAAATTCCTGCAGCGCCTTGACCGAGGTGGGCTGGGGAAAGTCCGCCACCGCCTGCACCTTGGAAGGTAGGGGAATGGCTCCCCTTGGCGAGATTCTGTGGCCGAGAAAGTCAATTTGGGCTGCTCCGAACTGGCATTTGGCTGGGTTGACGATTAGCCCGTGTTGGCTGAGGCGCTGGAAAAGAGAGCGCAAATGCGCGATGTGCTCGGCCTTGCTGGTGCTGGCCACGAGGATATCGTCCAGATAGACGAACAGGAAGCTCAGGTCCCATAGGACGGAATCCATGAGCCGTTGGAAGGCCTGTGCGGCGTTCTTGAGCCCGAAGGGCATGCACAGGAACTCGAACAGTCCGAAGGGGGTGATGACCGCCGTCTTCTGGATGTCTGCGTGGTGGACGGGGACCTGATGGTAGCCGCAAATCAGGTCGACCTTGGAAAAGATGGACTTTCCTGCTAGGTGTGCCGAGAAGTCTTGGATGTGCGGAATGGGGTATCTATCGGGCGTGGTGGCGTCGTTGAGCCGTCTGTAGTCGCCGCAGGGGCACCAGCCACTGCCCGGCTTGGGCACAATGTGGAGGGGGGATGACCAGGGGCTGTTCAAGTGGCGGATGATGCCCAGTTTCTCCATCGTGGCGAATTCTTCCTTGGCCACCGCCATCTTGGCTGGGTCCAGGCGTCTGGCTCGGGCGAACACTGGTGGTCCCGTAGTGGCGATGTGGTGCTCGACACCATGCTTGGCTGCCGCGGCTGAGAGGGTCGGTTGTGTGAGCCTCGGGAAATCTGCGAGTAGGCGGGCGTAGTCGTCACCCGCCGGGGCAGAGCAGGACCCGACGAGGGCCGGGCTGTTGCTCTGCTGGCAGGCCAGTGAAGCGAAAGTTGCTGCGTCGATCAGGCGCCTGTTGCGGACGTCGACCAGGAGTCCGTGGGCGCAAAGAAAATCGGCGCCCAGCAAGGGATGTGCCACCGAGGCCGTCACGAAATCCCACATAAATCGCTGGCCGTTGAAACAAACCTCGGCCCATCGCTTTCCAAAAGTAGCGATGGCTGCGCCATTTGCCGCCACGAGGGGTGGGCCGCTGCAGCCTGCCTGGATGTCGAGCTGGGAGGCAGGAATTATGCTGCATTGGGCTCCGGTGTCGCAAAGGAATCTGCGCCCTGAAAGGGAGTCGGTTATGTACAGCAGTTTACCTGCGGTGCCGATGGCCATTGTGGCGGCGGGGGTGCAGTCGAGCGGGCCTAGACGGCGGCGCGGGGCTGGCGCGTTGGGCCGGGCGGCCATCTTGGTTTGATCGAAAGAGCAGGGTGCGCTGCAGCGTTGGGCCTTGTGGCCGAAACGCGCGTGGTAGTAGCATAGTTCTGCGGCCTGGCATGGCGGCGCGCGCTCGGTGGTGTCGGGGAGCCTCGCGGCTGCACAGCCGAGTTGGGCGACGGCGAAGACTTTGTCCGCGGCGGCTGCCAGTTGTACGCAGTCCGTGATCGGGGACCCCGCGAGGGCAGTCTGTACCTGCTGAGGAAGCAGGCTGAGGAAAAGGGCCCGAAACAAGAAGCACTGCGGTTCAGAGCCCAGGAGCACAAGCATCCGGCTCATCAACTGGGTCGGGGTAGAGTCGCCGAGGCCTGGTAGTGAAAGAAGCCTACGGGCCCTCTCCTCCCCGGACAGGCCATAAGCCTGCAGCAAGCGGCCCTTAATGGTTGAGTACTTGCCGGTCTGTGGTGGGTTCCCCAGCAGGTTGAGAACTTCGGCGGCGGTGGAGCTTGCTAGTGCTGAGACTACGTGGAGGTACCTTTCTTCATCGTCTTGAACCCTGCGAAGGGTGAATTGGGCCTCCGTGTGCGCGAACCAAGCTGGTGCTTGGTGTTCCCAGAAGGTGGGGAGCTTCAAGGGCGCGGCGCCGGCCGACATCGGGCTGCTGCTGGTTGCCGTCGGGTCGTTGCTGGCCTCTGTAGGGCTACGTGAGTCGGGGGCTTCGGCCGCCGACATTCGGGGTCACCAATGTGGGAGACTACAGTCTCCCGCGTAAAGAAATAGGCAACACAGCGAGCTACAAGAAATAGGTCTTTACTCCAACTCTCACAATACAGTACTGAATTCGTAAAGCCCGCGAACCTGTGATGACTCACGGATTGGTCACCTGCTGGAACCTGATTGGTTTTCCTTTTCTCAGCAGCAGGCAAGTCTGAACATGCCTTATTCCTCTCAGCTTGCAACTGTCTTGCGGGGGGAGGGGAATACAGTAGTTAAAAGGGGATTATACAGGTTTATCTACATACACACAATGTTTCCCCAATGTGGCAATGCCACACAGGCTTATATAGCCCGAGTGGCCATTACCGGCATTACAGCACACATGGGGCTCTTAAAGGCACATACACTACACAAACCATAGTAAGAGAATGGGTACAGGAAAAGAAGTGCAAGCAGAAACCTAGTTTAAGACTGAGGTGGAAAAATCCTGTTCAAATACAGTCTGTTATTAATGAAAGAACAGTTCAAATACATATTAATCAGCCGAATGGCAAGTCTATTTTGAAAACTGTCTCCATAGACAATATCAAAAGATGACATGAAGGATACTGAAAAGGAGGAACAATACAAGGTGCAGTCATACACTTGTCTTTAAAGACTCAGCTTGGAGCACGACACAGGAAATGGATGCGGTCGAAATATTGATGATGGGAAGTCAGAAGGTGTCGCCGACACTTCTACACGATGCTTGGCAATGCATCAGGAATTGGATTTGCGAAAAGCAACAACCGAAACAAGGAAAGATCAACGAGTTACTTCAGTGAAGGAGGAAGACACAACGGATAAAAAGAAGGAATCAACTGAGTGCATGGCAAGGCCTTTACCACAACACGCATCTGTACACATGCCGGATCGAAGGAACAGCATGTAAAGGTTCAACTAGTTTCAACTGATGTCTCCTTGACTCGTATGAATAACTCACCTCTACATCTGCCAATTGGACGTGCTAAGGACATTGTTGTTTCACTCATAGCATGACTATGTACTTATCCTTTTAAATTCTGTACAATTTAAAATAAGACAAAAAGACCTTTTCAACAGAAAAGTCAGAACACGCTGAACGGGCAAAGCGTTTCTCAACTTTCCAGAGGCATCTCTGTAAGTCTTTAACTATAAGTCTTGGGAAGTCAGATTGATTTTGGTGGATGTTCTGGATTTAGAAATAAGTAAGAAATAAGAAATGTAACCAAGTAAAGATTTGAGAATAAGGATCTCTGAGAAATAAGAAATGTAAACTAATTGTATTTTGAATTGTTAATGTTGCGACTGATTCAACAGATGTTAACTGAATGTCGGCTTTTAAATAAAACTATGGGGGAGAAATTTGGTGGGCTGTGCCACCAGTTAGCGCCTAAAGAGGGCACTCAGTGGCTTTAGCGCCACTGGCCACGCCTCCCGCGATATTTAGCTGGGGCGCTAATGGCGGCGTTAGCCTGTTGTGCTGCGCCGCTACCGATGACGTCATCGGTGTGCGCAGCATCCCGCTACCGCCCCGATCGCGATATTTGGCAGCGACTGACTCTGTAGCACCGCTTGCTAATTGCGCCCAGTTCACGGGGCCTACCTGTGGCGGCAGTGGCGCAAATTAAGGTGGAGGTGCGGGGCGGCCGTTTTTTTCGGCGGCCGCCTGCCAGCACCTCCGTCCCCAGCCTCCTGTTCTCCCCCCGCGGCATTGCCGGCTGTTTTCCGAGAGCCCGGCACTTCTCCTCGGTGCCGGGCTCTTTTGCCAGCACTCGCGATCGCTCATCGTGCTGGTGCAGGCCCCTCCCCCTTAAGAATGGGAGGAAGGCCTGCAGTACCGCAGCGCGCCGTGCCGCAGCATGTGGCGCTGCGGCACGTTGCGCTGTGATATTCAGTTTCAGCGCCCTAAGAGGGACGCGGAGCACCTCGAGCCTCGACCCGTGTCCCTCTTGGGGCGCTCAAGCTGAATTTCCGGTGATCGCTGCTGCTCCGATCGCAGCGCAAAATCTGGCGCCCAGGCGAGCTTGGCGCCCCGTTTGCGGCTCCACCCAATTTCTCCCCCTATATATTTTTAGAATTGTCTCAAAGAGTAATTCTATATAGACTCACGAACCCACAAATTCTGTACACTCTTTTGTAAGGAGTTGCAGAATTCTGGGGGGTATTCCGGACCCTCATAATATCCGGAAGGTTACAGTCTAGTTCAACTTATTAAAAGTACTATCTGGAGGATGGTAACATCTTCAGTCGTTCCGTTCCTTTAGGGAGAGATAGCCTGAACATTTAGACCCATTTAAGCTTCTTATGGAATTCGGCTATCACTAACTTAAGTTGAAGGTGAACGTCTGGGGAATACGCCTGATCTGGGATAGCCCAAAAGGGCTAGGACTGTAATTATCCCTTCATTGTAGCTGTAGTGGAACAGCTTAGCTAGAGCCGCGGCTAGTTCTGGAGCACAAGTCTTCAGCACAACAGCCAGGATGTTGTCGGGGCCCATAGCCTTTGCTGTATCCAGTGCGCTCAGCCGTTCCTTGATATCACGTGGAGTGAATCGAATTGGCTGAAGACTGGCTTCTGTGATGGTGGGAACCTCAGGAGGAGGCCGAGATAGATCATCCATTCGGCACTTCTGGCTGAAGATGGTTGTAAACTTTTCAGCCTTGTCTTTTGCACTTGCATGCTGGGCTCTGCCATCATTGAGGATGAGGATGTTCATAGAGCCTCCTCCTCCCGCCAGTTGTTTAATTGTCCAGCACCATTCACAACTGGATGTGGCAGGACTGCAGAGCTTTGATCTGATCTGTTGGTTGTGGGACCACTTAGATCTGTCTATAGACTTCTGCTTCCGTTGTTTAATATGCATGTAGTCCTGTGTTGCAGCTTCCTCAGGTTGGCACCTCATTTTTAGGTACGCCTGGTGCTGCTCCTGGCATGCTCTTCTACACTCCTTATTGAACCAGGGTTGGTCGCCTGGCTTGAAGTTAATGGTAGAGTGAGGGATATGCCGGGCCATGAGGTTACAGATTTGTGGTGAAATACAATTCTGCTGCTGATGATGGCCCAGCGCCTCATGGATGCCCAGTTTTGAGCTGCTAGATCTGTCCTGAATCTATCCCATTTAGCAGGGTGGTACTGCCACACAACACGATGTGACGACGGGACTTCGTCTCCACAAGGACTGTGTGATGGTCACTGCTACCAATACTGTCATGGACAGATGCATCTGTGACAGGTAGATTGGTGAGAACGAGATCAAGTAGGTTTTTCCCTCGTGTTGGTTTTCTCACCACCTGCTGCAGCGATGTCCTTCATGACTTGGCCAGCTCAGTCAGTAGTGGTGCTACCCAGCCACTCTTGCTGCTGGACATTGAAGTCCCCCACCCAGAGTACATTCTGTGCCCTTGCTACCACTCAGTGCTTCTTCCAAGTGGTATTCAACATGGAGGAGTACTGATTCATCAGCTGAGGGAGGGCGGTAGGTGGTAATCAGCAGGAGGTTCCCTTGCTCATGTTTGACCTGATGACATGAGACTTCATGGGGTCTGGAGCCAATGTTGAGGACTCCCAGGGCCACTCCTTCCTGACTGTATAGCACTGTGCCGCCACCCCAGGGATGGTGATGGAGGAGTCTGGGACATTGGCTGAAAGGTATGATTCTGTGAGTATGACTATGTCAGGCAGTGGGACAGCTCTCCCAATTTTGGCATACGCCCCCAGATGTTAGTGAGGAGGACTTTGCAGGGTCGACTGGGCTGGATGTGCCTTTGTCGTGTCTGAAGCCGGTGCCGAGGTCGATGCCAGGTGGTCCGTCCGGTTTTATTCTGATTATTGTTTCTTGTACCAGTTTGTTACAACTGAGTGATTTGCTAGGCCATTTCAGAGGGCAGTTAAGAGTCAACCACATTGCTGTGGGTCTGGAGTCACAGACCAGGCAAGGACAGCAGATTCCCTTCCCTAAAGTACATTACGACAATCTGGCAGTTTCGTGGTCATGTTTACCGATACTAGCTTTTTATTCCAGATTATTTAATTAATTGAATTTAAATTCCACAGCTGCCGGGGTGGGATTTGAACTCACATCTATCATGGGTCATTAGTCCAGGCCTCTGGGACAATGACTCTGCCCCTCGCCTGAAGTTGCTGAACCATTTGTGCATAAATAACGGCAAGCGGAATTAGCCTCACTGTTATTTTGAGAGCAAAATCCGGCGCACAATTTCACACTATCTTTTTGCTTATAAATCTTTACAGTAATTTTATCACAATTTAGCAGGGAAAATTATGTCCTTACAGTCAGTTTGCCCAGCAGAATCACGTCGGTCAGGCATTTAGTATCGCCCATGGGACTTACCCACCAAGGTCACGTGATCTTCCTGCGGGTTCTGATTTTAACCTGCAGGGTCCTTTTTTAAATATGCAGATCGGGCTCCGATGACATAATTAGGGCATATGAGGTCCGGGAGTTAAAATCTCCAGGGCCTTACGCTGCCGGGGTCGGTTTGCCATCTGCCTAGACCCCCGTCCACACAGCTCCTGCCCAAGTTAAAATCGGGGTTTAAGAGCCAGATAGTACATTGTATGAAGTTACATGGATTCAGGTGTCCATTATAGCTTCTAGTCGACCCCATTTCAAACCTGTTTGGCTGAATATAGCTGCAGGCTATCACCTTTGTTTCCAATGCACTCAGGGATAACATATAATTTCACCTTTTAATTCTTTGATGGTGACATTTGCATAATCTTACCATTAATAAGATTGAAATTGGTTAAAGTATGATCCTTCTATTTGAATCATGAAGGTAGAAGCTGTGATCGCTAAATGCAACATGCGTAGAGGCATATTGAAGATTACTCATGAATAATTACCTAGATAGCTACTGCAACGTCAAGAGCTGTGAGAGCTTAAACGATAGAAATCTTAAAAAACACTTAGAAATTGCTAGTACCAGGGTAGAATTTATTCAGTTTATAACATGACAAAAATACATTTGTGACTCATTGAGGGATGTAAACACATTTTGCTGTGACGTAAGTGTTTGGGCCTATTCTACCCTATGCTCTCTATGTGTCACATCTTTTTGAGATGTGTTGCAAAAGAGGGAGCAAATTCCTTATAAATGCAGTGCCTGAAGGAAGGCTGTTTCATTCTTTTTAAGGTGGCATAGTGCCTGAAGAGAGGCAGTTTTAATGTTCATTTAAGGTGGTGCACATACAGTATTATATTCACAGCACTCCAGAGCAGTCTAGAGAATAATTTTGTTTTAAAATAATAATGGCCGAGAAATTAATTGACACATGTCTGTTTTACAGGTATAAAATGGACACCTAAGCATACAATATGGCGGGCAACATGTGTGCGCACATTCCGAGCCGGAAGTGCGCCGGCCGCCATATTGCTAAAGGCTGAAGCTTTAAACAGACAATAGGCCTTTTATCTAAATTGGTTAAGGGAACCACTGGAGGCTGCCACTACAAAGGTAAATTTAAAAAAACAATTACTTGAAGGTGGAGATGAAGACCATTGGCAGCCCCCTTCTAATCGCTTCTCCCCATCTGCCGATCGCCTCTCCCCTCTCCCAATCACCTTCCTCTCTCCCAATTGCCTCCCCCAATCCCAATCACCTTCCTCTCTCCCAATTGCCTCACCCAATCCTGATTGTCTCCCCGCTCCTGATCACTTCCCCACCAATCACTTCCCCCCCTTACCTCCCAATCACCTCCCGCCCCCACACTCCCGATCACCTCCTCCGATCGCCTCCGCCCCGCCCAGAACCTACCTGAGGGCTGCTGCTGGTGATGCAGTGGCCTAGAATTTAAATCCGGTTTGCCGCTGAGCTGCGTGGGTACACGCAGCAGGTGCCTGCAGCTCACTGATCTAATTTAAATAAGGCCCGAGGCACAATAGCGAGTATGCCTCAAGCCTACCCGTTCCAGCGCAAGGATCGTTCCATAGAAACATAGAAACATAGATGATAGGAGCAGGAGTAGGCCATTCGGCCCCTCGAGCCTGCTCCACCATTCAATGAGATCATGGCTGATCATCCAAATTCAGTACCCTGTCCCTGCTTTCTCCCCATATCCCTTGATCCCTTTAGCCTTAAGAAATATATCCAACTCCTTCTTGAATATATTTAATGAATTGGCCTCAACTGCCTTCTGTGGTAGAGAATTCCACAGGTTCACCACTCTCTGGGTGAAGAAATTCCTCCTCATCTCTGTCCTAAATAGCTTACCCCTTATCTTTAGACTGTGACCCCTGGTTCTGGACTCCCCCGCCATCGGGAACATCCTTCCTGCATCTAGTCTGTCTAGTCCTGTTAGAATTTTATAAGTTTGAGTGAGATCACCTCTCATTCTTCTAAACTCCAGCGAATATAAGCCCAATCGACCCAATCTCTCCTCATACATCATTCCTCCCATCCCAGGTATCAGTCTGGTGAATCTTCGCTGCACTCCCTCCATGGCAAGAACATCCTTCCTCAGATAAGGCGACCAAAACTGCACACAATACTCAAGATGTGGTCTCACCAAGGCCCTGTACAACTGCAGCAAGACATCCTTGTTCCTGTACTCAAACCCTCTCACTACAAAGGCCAGCATACCATTTGCCTTCTTAACCGCCTGCTGCACCTGCATGCTTACCTTCAGCGACTGGTGCACAAGGACACTCAGGTCTCGTTGCACTTCCCCTTCTCCCAATCTATTGCCGTTCAGATAATAATCTGCCTTCCTGTTTTTGCCACCAAAGTGGATAACCTCGCATTTATCCACTTTATACTGCACCTGCCATGCTTCTGCCCAATCACCTAACCTGTCCAAATCATATTGGAGTTTCTCTGCATCCTCCTCACAGCACACACGCCCACACAGCTTTGTGTCGTCTGCAAACTTGGAGATATTTCATCTAGTTCCCTCGTCTAGATCATTTATATATATTGTGAATAGCTGGGGTCCTAGCACTGATCCCTGCGGTACCCCACTAGTCACTGCCTGCCACTCGGAAAACGACCCGTTTATTCCAACTCTTTGCTTCCTGTCTGCCAACCAGTTCTCTATCCAAGTCAGTACCTTGCCCCCAATCCCATGTGCCTTAACTTTACACGCTAATCTCTTATGCGGGACCTTATCGAAAGCCTTCTGAAAGTCCAAATACACCACATCCACTGGTTCTCCCTTATCTATTCTACCAGTTACATCCTCAAAAAATTCCAGTGGATTAGTCAAGCACGATTTACCTTTTGTAAATACATGTTGACTTTGTCCAATCCTGTCACTGTTTTCCAAGTGCTCTGCTATTACATCTTTTATAATGGACTCTAGCATTTTCCCCACTACCGATGTCAGGCTTACATATAATTCCCCGTTTTCTCTCTACCACCTTTTTTGAATAGTGGGTTTACATTCGCTACTCTTCAATCCATGGGAACTGTTCCAGAGTCTATCGAATTTTGGAAGATGACCAGCAATGCATCTACTATTTCTAGGGCCACTTCCTTAAGTACCCTAGGATGTAGATTATCAGGCCCATGTGACCAGTTTATGCAAATTAGCTGAAAAATAAACCATCAAAAAACATGGGCCCAGAACTTGGTGTCGGGGGCTTGCCGTGCGTGCAAGCCCCCGATGTGCACTCACCCTGCGCGCCGACATCTGAAACCTGGCCCGCAGTGGATTTCCTGTCAGTGGCCCGGTTCTGATGTCGGCGCACTGTGCTAACCTGACCCAGTGGCGTAGTTAGTGCGATGTGCCGGCTGGGATCAGGTGAGCACTGTTCAGCCAATCAGGGGAGGGGAAACTTCATTCATAAGTTTGAGAGTAAGAACTATCAAACTCATGAAAAGTACTGCACCCCAAAACACTACTTAAACTTTAAATAAAATTTTAAAAAACATCCCAATCATTAAATTAAGTATAAATAAGTTTAAAAAAATAATTTAAACAATAATTTTTTTTTTGAAAAAAATAAATTTTTAATAAAAAGGGTCTAAAACTAAACTTACCTTATTGTAGATTCTTTAAAATAATAAACCTGTGGAAAAAAAAATTCTAAATTGCACTAAAACACCACTTACCTGTAAAAATAAATACTTACGTGTGCTTTTTACAAGCGTAAAGACCGGAAGCCTTTACACATGCGCAAATCCCCCAAAACAGAGGAAATCCAAGACGCACGCGCTGCCCCCTACAGCGCACGCGCTAGCCTCTTCACCTCTTGGGTTAGAGGAGAGGAAATGCCGGTTTTCAGCGCATGCGCTGTGCATGCTGAAAACCGGCATTTCCTCCGGCCAGACGCGTGAGTACCCCTTCCGTACTCACGCGTTTGGGGAGGAATTACTGCCCCACTATGTATAATTTCAGTTTATCGCACATAAGACAGGTATTCTGAATATACACTGACTCCCACAGCACCTGGACGTCCAGTCCCTCTACACCTCCATCCCCCATCAGGGGCCTGCAGGCCCTCCACTTCTTCCTTGAACGGAGGCCCAACCAGTCCCTATCCACGCCCACCCACCTCCACCTGGCTGAACTTGTTCTTACATTGAACAACTTCTCCTTTAACTGCACTCACTTCCTCTAAATAAAAGGTTTCTCTATGGAAACCCATATAGGTCCAAGCTATGCCTGCCTTTTAGCAACACGTGGAACATTCTTTGTTCCAGTCCTACACAGGTCCCCGCCCTCGTCTCTTTTTCCAGTACATTGACTGTATCAGTGCCATTTCCTGCTCTAGCCTCGAACTGGAAAATGCCATTCACTTTGCTTCCAATTTCCACCCTTCCCTCACCTTCCCATGGTCCATCTCCGACTCTTCCCTTCCCTGCCTCGACTTCTCTGTTTCCATTTCTGGGGATGGGTTATCAACTAATATCTACTATAAACCCAGTGGCTCACACAGCTACCTTGATTACACTTCCTCCCACCCAGCTTCCTGTAAGGACTCTAGTCCATTCTTCGCCTCCATCGCATCTGTTCTGACCTTCCACACTAGTGCTTCCGGCATGTCTTCCTTTTTCCTCAACCGAGGATTCCCCTCTACCACGGTTGACAGGGCCCTCGACCGTGTCTGTCCCATTTCCCGCACTTCTGTCCTCACCCCTTCCCTTCCCTCCCAGAATCACAGTAGGGTTCCCCTTGTCCTCACCTGCCACCCTACCAGCCTTCACATTAAACGGATCATCCTCCACCATTTCTGCCACCGCCAGCACGATGCCACCACTAAACATTTCTTTCCCTCCCCTCCCCTTTCAGCATTCTGAAGGGACTATTCCCTCCGCGACACCCTGGTCCACTCTTCAATCACCCCCTACACCCACGCCCCTTCCCATGGCACCTTCCCATGCAAGCACAGGAGATACAACACCTGCCCTTTCACCTCCTCTCTTCCCACCGTCCAGGGCCCCAAAAAATCCTTCAGGTGAAACAGCGATTTAATTGTACTTCTTTCAAATTTAGTATATTGTATTCACTGCTTACAATGCGGTCTCCTCTACATTGCGGAGACCAAATGCAGATTGGGTGATTGCTTTGCAGAACACCTCTGTTCAGTTCACAAGCATGACCTTGAGCTTCCGGTTATCTGTCATTTTAATTCTCTGTCCCACTCCCACTCTGACCTCTCTGTCCTTGACCTCCTACACTGTTCCAATGGAGCTGAATGGAAGCTCAATGAACAGCATCAGGAGGTGAAAGGGCAGGAGTTGCATCTCCTGCGCTTGCACGGGAAGGTGATGTGGGAAGGGGAGTAGGTGTTGGGGGTGATAGAAGAGTGGACCAGGGTGCCGCGGAGGGAACAGTCGCTTCGATTAGGCACTTTATCTTCTAGACTCAACATTGAGTTCAAAATTTCAGGTCATAATCACTGCTCCCATTTTTTCGGACAGCAGGTGCTAGTAATAGTTCTGCTGTTACCAGTTACAGCTCCTCTAGACCCATCTTTTGTTTCTTTACTTGTCCCAATACCACCCTCTTTTGCCTTGCAGCATCATCCCTTTTGTCATTTAGTCACTCCTGCCTTGCACCCTATCACAGGCCTTCTCTTTTGTTCTTTCCTCCCCTCCCCTCTTTCTCTGCCCCTACACTTGCTTAAAAACTGTTACATCTCTAACTTTTTCCAGTTCTGACGAAAAGTCATCAGACTGAAACATTAGTTCTGTTTCTCTCTCCACAAGCCTGCTGAGTATTTCCAGCATTTTCTGTTTTTATTTCAGATTTCCAGCATCCACAGTATTTTGCTTCTGTATTCTGAATCTAGTTCAAGAAGGCATGTGTGATATAACTTTTAAAGTAAATGTTTTATCTGTTCCCTAATGTTTGATGTTATTTTCTTTCATCCTTTAGCCTCCATCCCTATGCCACACTACGCTAGCGGAAAGAGTACTTGTGAGCTTCTATTCCTAACTTCTGGGAGGTACATAAGAACACCTGGGGGTGAATTACCGTCTGATTTTATCATTTTCCCACTGCATGTGGATGTTCATTGAACGAAATTAAGGAGAAATATTCTTCCTTCATGTCAGCCAGTTTTAATACATTGATTGAGCTGTAAGTAAAATCACTTCTATAAACAGACTTCCTGAGTTGCGCATTTTCTTTTAACGGGGCACTTTGCTATTCAGTAGTCAGAAACAATCTCTGGAGGCAGTCCTTAGCCAATTAATGTCACTTTTCAAAAGTTGCATCTACTTTCAAAACAGACGGTTGGAGCCAGGAGGAATAAAGAAAGGAATAAGTCTTAGATTAGGTTGAAAATAAAACTACATTTCAAAAAACATAAAATAGGCGAGTGAATGGGAAAGAAGAGAACATAGGAGAAAACAGACAAGGGAGCAAGAGGAATTAAAATGTTTAAAAGTTTTATTTTTAATTATTTTTTTAACGACATATTTTACGAGCTTAGGGTCAACAGAACACTAATAAAGCTATTTTGATATAAATAGGTTTATTACTTTGTTTTAGCATTGCAGTGCATAAACTGTAAACTTACAAAACCAGGTAGTCCATGGGACCTAAACTTGTTGTCAGTCTATGGGTAAATTGGCCTAGGAGGGGCAGGCAGCTGCGTTCCATGTGACAGTATTTGTTTTCAATTATACAGATTAAAGGGAACTGTTCCTCACTGTTAAATGAATTGCGTTTTAGGAATTTTGTTTCTGCGATATTTTCCAGTCACATTTTGCAGGCAGAAAGCTCTATTTCCTTATAATCTACAGGAAAATTGTAGCCATGTTTTCCCATTGACCTTGACCATCCAATTGCCATCGTTATTTTTGGTGATTTGGATAGAAGTCTCAGGAGAATCTAACCCTGAGTCTCCCAGTTCTGGTGGAAGCTAACAGATGTGATACTCGGAAACATATCTTGGCCCCTTCCTGTTATTTTCCGCACCCTACAGGTATTTGCTGATTGACCTGAGTTATAAAACAGACCGTCTGATCACTTTAAGAACATCAAACCCTAAAAATTGATCACAGTTAGTCAAGGTATTTTCTACCCTGTCATCCATTTAATGGCATTTCTCGGAGATCCTGAGATAGCTGCCCTTTTTGAGGTTTGGAGGGGTAATGTACCTACATAGAAAATACTTTGCATGACAGTCTTTCCTTTGACTGTTATTTCAGCCAGATGTTTTGCTGACTTGCAAGCTCTAGTAATGGAGTTTCCTTGTACTTAGTTTGTCAGACATCAAAGGTTCCTAGGAATTAATCTGCACTTTTTAAAAAAAAACAATGATTTCAAATTCCAAGTTATTCAGGAAATTAGGCCTGTACCCAATAATTATTTCTATAATAGAATATTCGAGCAATAACCTCCCCCTATGGATTACAGGCAATTAAGGGAAAATCTTCCTTTATCTGAGGCCGGGATAAATTTGCTGATTGAACTGTGAGTAAAACGATTTCCAGAAGCAGACTGTCTTAGTCGGCATGATCCATATCTTTGTGCAGGGGCATTTTGCTAGTCAGCAATCAGAGACATGATCAAAGTCTTCAGGGGACTACAGATTAACCTG
This sequence comes from Somniosus microcephalus, assembly GCF_052327205.1. NCBI lineage: Eukaryota > Metazoa > Chordata > Chondrichthyes > Squaliformes > Somniosidae > Somniosus > Somniosus microcephalus. Next base: position 185,739,178 of record NC_140997.1, on the reverse strand, counting down.
CACATGTCATGTGTTTAGCTCTTTTATTCTGCTTGAGCGATCCAGACTATGATTATAAATAAATGGACAAGTATGTCAGAATCAGTGAAAATCTCTGCAAAGGGTTTGGTAAATGGTGGTTGAGGAAATATTTGAATAGCTGAAAATATTAATCCATCATAAAAATACTACTTACTGATTACAGGGAACTAAATTCCTTCAATTCAATTATTCTGTTCAGTACTTTATTGTAAACAGCTAAATATCACCAAGAATCGACAGAATATAGAAAAGCTGAAGGAATGTGTCTTTCTAGCAGGTATCCAAAAATAATAATTACATCACTGACATCAAACAGTGTGCTAGATAGTGTACCATCAACAGTAAAACCAAATTGTATAAAATGCTTGTCTGTCTTAGTACTAATTTAAGGTAGTGAACACTGGATGGAAAAACTGGCACTGTTTTCTGGATTCTGAGTTAAGCTGCAAATAATGCCTGCTTCATGTTAAAAGAAGCAACAGAATTCAAGATGAGGAAATAGACAGAAGGCTGAACATCAGGATGACTGCAATGGAAAAGATTCAAATAATGTGTTTATGGTATTAATGTACATTTCTGTCCATGAACAAACTGGCTCTCTCTTGTTATGCTAAAGGCTGAATTCTAGAGACAGACAATAGAAACACTGGTGTGACAACATTGAAGAAGGCATAGAACTCCAACAACACTCAAGAAGCTCGACACCATCCAGGACAAAGCAGCCCACTTGATTGGCACCCCATCCACCACCTTAAACATTCACTCCCTCCACCACTGGCGCACTGTGGCTGCAGTGTGCACCATCTACAAGATGCACTGCAGCAACTCGCCGAGGCTTCTTCGGCAGCACCTCCCAAACCTGCGACCTCTTCCACCTGGAAGGACAAGGTCAGCAGGTGCATGGGAACACCACCACCTGCAAGTTCCCCTCCAAGTCATACACCATCCTGACTTAGAAGAATATCACCGATCCTTTATCGTCGCTGGGTCAAAATCCTGGAACTCCCTACCTAACAGCACTGTGGGAGTACCTTCACCACAAGGACTGCAGCGGTTCAAGAAGGCGGCTCACCACCACCTTCTCAAGGGCAACTAGGGATGGGCAATAAATGCTGGCCTTGCCAGCGATGCCCACATCCCACAAACGAATAAAAAACATAACAGACAAGTTAGCATGGCAATCAACAATAGATTAAGTCATTTAAGTCTATTGAGAGACTTTATCAATGAGATCAGAGAGAGAAGAATAACTGAATGTTTTACTGTTCCCTTATTCTTCTAGTCAGTGCATTCTGTGTTGATTGCAAGTGGTCACTTAAGTGGTTAGTTTTTTTATTGTGGCAGAAAAATGCTCGCTGTGACTATTGGCACGGCTGAGCCTAAACACCATCCTGCCCCTCACCGGAGCCGTGCACACGCACCCAGTGTTACGGTCACGCATGCGCCTATCAGGAGACTGCAGCCTGCAGCACATATCCTCTCTGTTGCCAGCTGTCTCCTGTTAGCTTGCTGCTTGCCTGGAGAAGGTCAAGAGCTTGGAGTGGGGAGTGGCGATCAGGGAGAGAGAGGGGCCCGGAGGGAGGAGAGAAGAGATCGGCGGTGGGGGGGGGGGAGAGAGAGGCGATCAAAGGAGGGAGAGAAGAGATCGGGGGGGGGGAGAGAGGAGCTTGGAGGGGGGAGAGAGGAGATCAAAGGAGGGAGAGATGAGCTCGGAGAGGGGAGAGATGAGGGGACCAGAGAGGGAAGTGAGAGGGGGGACTGGAGGGGGTGGGAGAGACGGAACAGAGGGGGGTGGGAGAGTGGGGATGGAGGGGGGTGGGAGAGAAGGAATGGAGGGGGGTGGGAGAGAGGGGATGGAGGGGATGGGAGAGAGGGGACTGGAGGGGGGTGGGAGAGAGGGGACGGAGGGGATGGGAGAGAGGGGACTGGAGGGGGGTGGGAGAGAGGGGACTGGAGGGGGGTGGGAGAGAGGGGACGGAGGGGATGGGAGAGAGGGGACTGGAGGGGGGTGGGAGAGAATGGACGGAGGGGATGGGAGAGAGGGGACTGGAGGGGGGTGGGAGAGGGGACCAGAGGGGGATGGGAGAGAGGGGACTGGAGGGGATGGGAGAGAGGGGACTGGAGGGAGTGGGAGAGAGGGGACTGGAGGGGGTGGGAGAGAGGGGACTGGAGGGGATGGGAGAGAGGGGACGGAGGGAGTGGGGGAGAGGGAACGGAGGGGGTGGGAGAGAGGGGACTGGAGGGGGGTGGGAGAGAGGGAACGGAGGGGGGTGGGAGAGAGGGGACGGAAGGGGTGGGAGAGAGGGGACGGAAGGGGTGGGAGAGAGGGGATGGAGGGGTGAGGGAGAGAAGGGACCAGATTGGGTAGGGAGGGAGGGGACCAGAGGGGAGAAGCCTCAGAGAAACAGCTACAGCACCCCACATGATCTTGAATGTTCATGGGGTTGTGGCGGAGCCAATAAGGGAATCCGATCAATTGTATATAATTCCCTTTAATAATATGTTAGCTACAGCCTGAGTCTGTATCTTTGTTTTCACTGTTTACATGTACAGAGCGCGATCACTTTAATAGCGCGGGTAAACGCGATGACGTCACGCCGTTCATCACGTGACCCCCCACCGGCGGGAAAAACGTGATGACATCATGACGTCAGCCACGGGACCGCCAAGCAGTCCTCGTGGAGCCTCCGAACTGACTAGACCTATATTCGATGTTCTCCTGTAGTTATTCGTTAAACTCTGTTAGTTTTCATTAAACCTCGTTTATTTGATCACCTGAGTGGACCTCAGTCTTTTGGATAGGAACTAGACACTCCTACATTGGTGACCCCGACTTTTGCGAACGGTTTTCGCAGAAGTTACTGAACATGGAATCGAACGCCGTTGCTTTGAAGCTACCACAGTTCTGGCAGCAACAGCCGGCTGCGTGATTCATCCAGGCTGAAGCCCAGTTCACAATCAGGAACATCATTGCGGATCAGACCCGTTACTATCACGTGGTCTCCGCCCTCGACAGCGCCACAGCCTTGCAGATCGTCAGCCTGCTTGGTAATCCACCAGAAGATCGCAAGTATGAAACGATAAAGGCGCGGTTGTTACAGGTCTTCGGGCTCACGAAGTCGGAGCGCGCCCGCCAGCTGCTCAATATGCCCGGCCTCGGGGACTCCAAGCCGTCCGAGCTCATGAGCCAAATGCTTACGCTCCTGGGCTCCGAACCGGAATGCTTCCTCTTCAGGGAGCTATTCCTCAGCCAGCTACCAGAGCAAGTTCAGGCTGCCCTAGCCAGGTCGGAAGTCACAGACTGCGCAGAGCTCGCTGCCGATGCGAACAAGATCTTCGCGGTGACACAGCAGGACTGCGCTGCCACGAGGTGCCCACCCCCCACAGATGCTGCTCCAGCCCCTCAACCTGCGGGGTTGTGCTTCTACCACGCCCATTTTGGCGTGAAAGCAAAATGCTGCCGCCCTCCCTGCAGCTTTTCGCTCAAAAAAAAAACAGCAGCCACCCTGTTGAAAGAGGACCGGTTATAACGAGCGCCCGCGGCTGCGATGGCAATCGGTAATTCAGGAAAATTCCTCTTCATCAACGACTCCCTATCTGGTCGACGTTTCCTCTGCGACACCGGGGCGCAGTGTAGCATCCTACCCGCGTCAAATCTTGATCTACAAGCCGGGGGGCATGGCCCCTCCCTCCAGGTGGCTAATGGCAGGGTCATTTGGACCTTCGGAAGCCGGCGGGTCCAGGTATGCTTCGGTGGCCAGCGGTTTTACTGGGATTTCATCATGGCCAAAGTCTCTCAAGCCATCCTCGGGGCGGATTTTTTGTGCGCCAACGGCCTCCTGGTAGATGTACGGCACTGCCGGTTGATCACTGCGGCCACTTTTCACTCCATCCCGTGCCACTGTGGTAACACCGTGGCGCGCACTGTCTCCTGTGCATTCCCACCTCCGGATGACTTCAGTCGCCTCCTTGGAGAGTTCCCAGACCTGACCAGACCCACTTTCTCTTCCACGGCCACGAAACATGGTGTCGAACATCACATCACCACTACTGGCTCCCCGGTCTACGCATGGGCCCGGCGCCTCAAACCTGGCAAGCTCACGGCTGCGAAAGCGGAGTTCGACACTGTTACGTCCATGTATAATAAGAAACGGACTGCGGAGAACGGTACAACAGGTGTTTACTCAATGTGGCTCAAACTGCAACTGATCTGTACAGATTACTACACAGCATTATATACAGGTGTGGTCACTGCCGGTGCTACAGTATACATGAGCTGTACAAAGTAGTTCCCCCCTTAAAGGTACATACATTACAGACACGATGGAGCGGCTAGGGATTATTCACTGGTCGAATAGTCCCTGGTCTTCTCCTCTCCACATTGTTCCGAAACCTGGCGGCGGATGGCGGCCTTGCAGCGACTACCGACGCCTGAACAACGCCACTACTCCTGATCGGTACCCGATCCCTCATATTCAGGATTTCTCTGCCCATTTGGCGGGAAATACCATTTTTTCAAAAGTCGACCTTATCCGTGGCTACCACCAGGTCCCCGTACACCTGCAAGACGTCCCGAAAACTGCAGTCATCACCCCATTCGGCCTGTTTGAATTTCTGCGGATGCCGTTTGGATTGAAGAACGCTGCACAGGCTTTCCAGCGCTTGATGGACTCCGTGCTTTGGGCCCTCAAGTTTCTATTCGTCTACCTCGACGATATCCTCATCGCCAGCCCTAATAAAGAGGAGCACATCTGCCATTTGCACACCCTCTTTAGACGCCTCAGTCAACACGGCTTGATCGTCAACCCGGCCAAGTGCCAGTTCGGCCTGCAGCAGATTGATTTCTTAGACCATCGCATCACATCGGACGGCGCAATTCCCCTGCAAACGAAGGTGGAGGCAGTTACTTCGTTCCCGCGCCCGCAGACTATCAAGGCCCTGCAGGAGTTCCTCGGGATGGTAAATTTTTATCACCGGTTCGTCCCTAATGCAGCTCTGCTCATGCAGCCCCTGTACGAGGCCCTCAAGGGCAAGTCCGGCAAGGATCCGATTAGCTGGTCAGTCGACATGGACTGGGCGTTCGTCGACACAAAAGGCGCTTTAGCCAACGCAACCATGCTGGCACACCTGCTGCCAGGTGCCACCATCGCCCTTACCATCGACGCGTCAGACTACGCCATTGGCGCAGTGCAGGAACAGTGGGTACATGGGACGTGTCAACCGCTGGCGTTTTTCAGCCGTCAACTACGGCGAAACGAACGGAAGTACAGCACGTTCGACTGGGAGTTGCTGGCCCTTTTCTTGGCCATCCGCCATTTCCGGTTCTTGCTAGAGAGACATCCGTTCACGGCTTTTGTGGACCATAAGCCACTAACGTTCGCTATGGCCAAGACCGCCGAACCGTGGTCAGCTCGGCAACAACGTCAGTTGACGTTTATTTCAGAATTCACCACTGACATTCAGCATGTGTCCGGTAAGGACAACCTGGTGGCGGATTGCCTCTCCCGTGCGACCGTTCATGCAGTCCAGCTCGGCATCGACTATGCCCTCATGGCTGCGGATCAAGCCTCGGATCCAGAAGTCCAATCTTACAGAACCAACCCCTCTAGCCTCCAAGCGGCCGACGTCAAATTCCATGCCGCGGGCACTATGCTACTCTGTAACGTCTCCGTGGGAGATCCTCGCCCTATCGTGCCGGTCGCCTGGCACCGAAAAGTTATTGACGCCATACACGGGTTGTCACGCCCTGGCATGAAGGCCTCGCAACGGCTGATGCCGTCCAAATTCGTGTGGCGGGGCATGCACATGGATGTTCGCGACTGGGCCAACACCTGCGTGGTCTGCCAAAAGGCCAAGGTGCAGCGTCACGTCAAGGCTCCATTGGCCACTTTCGCTGTTCCGGAACATAGGTTTGATCATGTGCATGTGGACCTGGTGGGGCCACTTCCGCTTTCGCACGGGTTTACTCATCTTCTTACAATGGTGGACCGCACCACTCGATGGCCGGAGGTGGTTCCTTTGTCATCCATCACTTCCGCAGACGTCGCCAGGGCATTTATCTCCTCTTGGGTCACCCGTTTCGGGGTACCGGCGGACATCTCGTCTGATCGTGGGCCGCAGTTTTCTTCTGAGCTCTGGAACACTGTGGCTCAGGGGCTCGGCATCAAGCTATATCGCACCACTGCCTACCATCCACAGGCGAACGGCCTGTGCGAACAATTCCACAGGTCGCTCAAAGCCGCACTGCGAGCCAGCCTTCAAGGTGCGGGCTGGGTGGACAGGCTTCCATGGGTCCTTTTGGGTCTTCGTACGGTGCCTAAAGAAGATCTTCAATCGTCTTCGGCGGTGCTCGTATATGGCCAGTCGCTACGTGTATCAGGAGATTTCCTTCCAACTCCAACAGAGCCATGGTCCGCATCCCAGCAGCTCATCAGCCATCAGGAGGTGGCCAGAAGTTTCGCTCCAGTGCCTACGTCACATCACGGCTTGCAGAGCTCCCACGTCCCAGCTGGGCTGAAGAACGCCGACTATGTGTTTATCCACCACAACGAGCATCGGGATCCGCTCAAACCTCCTTACAATGGTCCTTTCCGCGTGATAGAGCCGGGAGACAAAACTTTTTTGGTCGATATCGGTGACAAACTGGACCACATTTTGGTTGACCGGTTGAAGCCGGCTCACTTGGACCTTGACCGCCCAGTCGAGATCGCACAACCACCGAAACATGGCTGACTGCCCACAGTCGCCGTTGCAGATCAAACACAACCGCCCGCCAGCTCGCCCGCCGTCCATCAGCTTCCACCTAAAGGCTACAGAAGTTGATCTGACAGGCTTGTCAGGCCTCCTCGCCGTTTTACTTTTGCTATTAAAGACAATTCTGTGGGGGCGCATGTGGCGGAGCCACTAAGGGACTCCGATCAGTTGTATATAATTCCCTTTAATAATATGTTAGCTACAGCCTGAGTCTGTATCTTTGTTTTCACTGTTTACATGTACAGAGCGCGATCACTTTAATAGCGCGGGTAAACGCGATGACGTCACGCCGTTCGTCACGTGATCCCCACCGGCGGGAAAAACGTGATGACGTCATGACGTCAGCCATGGGACTGCCCAAGCAGTCCTCGTGGAGCCTCCAAACTGACTAGACCTATATTCGATGTTCTTCTGTAGTTATTCGTTAAACTCTGTTAGTTTTCATTAAACCTTGTTTATTTGATCGCCTGAGTGGACCTCAGTCTTTTGGATAGGAACTAGACATTCCTACAGGGTCACATTTTTGAAGGGGCCCATAAGTCACCTTGAACTTTGCATCGGTGAACAGCTCAGCAGTGGGCAGGCATTGTCTGATGGCACCATTGCTGATTCCTGCTACCACTCTGCTGATTCAAATAAATTGCTGCAGGTGCTGGAAATCTGATATAAAATGCTGGAAACACTCAGCAAATCAGGCAGCATTTACAGAAAGAGAAACAGAGTAAACGTTTCACATCCTGATGACAGTTTGAGGGTGAGAAAGCTAGGTCTCAAACTAGTGTCTTGAACTTAAACAAAGGTAATTACAAAGGTATGAAGGCAGACTTGGTTAAAGTGGACTGGTAAATATATTACAGGATAAGACTGTAGAAAAGCAGTGGCAAACATTTAAGGAGATATTTCATAACTCACAGCAAAGATATATTCCAGTGAGAAAGAAAGACTCTAAGAGAAGGATGAACCATCCGTGGCTAACTAAGGAAGTTAAGGATGGTATCAAATTGAAAACAAAAGCATACAAGTGGGAGTGCTGTGCATTGAGTGCTGCTAGAAATAACAACAGAAAATGCTGGAAAAACTCAGCAAGTCAGGCAACATCCATGGAGAGAAATTTGAGTTGACGTTTCGGGTTTGACCCTTCTTCAAAAAAAGTGCTGCTAGAGTTTGGTAAGAGGGAGAAAAGTCATTTAAGTGTATTTTGTGAATTTTAGTGTGTTAAAAAGTTAATTATTTGAAGTGTGTTTAATTTTTAAGTGTATATTAAATTGTTGGGGAGTTTAACCTGGAAGTAGAATCTGGGTATAAAAGGGGCGGGACTAGTGCTTGTGCACGGAGTGCTGTGCATTGAGCGCTGCTAGAGTTTGGTAAGAGGGAGAGTTCGGGCAAGTGGGAGGTGAGGGTGTGTTTTTTGTTCTGTTTTCCCCACTCCCAGGCTTAGACAGCACTGCAGAGGAGGAGCAGCGAGATGAGTCAACCAAACAGGCCCCACAGACAGTATTCAAGGAGGAGGTTGGTGATCAGCTGGTTGGTTGGTTTTCTTCCTTCTCTTTTATTCCTTTAAGTTGGTAAGTCCTATTGAATAGTGGTGTAATAGTATCATCTACATCGGGGCAGAGGGCCTTTATAACTAATAATAATAAATTTAATTAATTACATAGATATGGGTGAACAGGTGATGTGTCACTGTTGCAAAATGTGGGAGCTGGTGGACCCCATTGAGGCTCACGGTGATTACATTTGCGATAAGTGTTTGCTGCTAGAGGAACTCAAGCTCCATGTTAAAGAGCTTGAGACCGAGCTTCAGACACTGCGACACATCAGGGAGGGGAGAAGTTCCTGGACTCTATGTTTCAGGAGATGGTCACACCTATGAAGTTAATTACTGCAGATGTAGTCCGTGGTCAGGGACAGGATGATGTGACTACAAGTGAGGAAGGTACAGGGATCCAGGATGTAGTGTTGAAGGAGACGCAGCCCTTGCTCTTGTCAAGCAGGATCGAGGTTCTTACTCCCTGTGAGGACGGGAGCGGGGACTGCAGGGAGGATGAGCAACCTGGCCACAGCACCGTGGTACAGGGGGCCATTCAAGTAGAGGGAGTAAAAAGAAATGTTGTAGTGGTAGGGGATAGTATCATTAGGGGGATAGATAGGGTTCTCTGCAGTCAAGAGCGGGAGTCCCGAAGGCTGTGTTGCCTGCCCGGTGCCAGGGTTAAGGACATCTCTTCTGGGCTGGAAAGAAACTTGGAGTGGGAGGGGGAGGATCCAGTTGTCGTGGTCCATGTTGGTACAAACGACGTAGATAGGACAAGGAAGATGGTTCTGTTAAAGGAGTATGAGCAGCTAGGGGTCAAATTAAAAAACAGAACCTCAAGGGTAATAATCTCTGGGTTATTACCTGAGCCACGAGCGAATTTGGCTAGGATAAATAAAATTAAAGAGTTAAATGCGTGGCTCAAAGACTGGTTTGGGAGAAATGGGTTTTGCTTCTTGGGACACTGGCACCAGTACTGGGACAGGAGGGAGCTGTTCTGTTAGGACGGACTCCACTTGGCCAGTGCTGGGACTAGAGTCCTGGCGAATCATATAACTAGGGCTGTAGAGAGGGCTTTAAACTAATTAGTGGGGGGGAGGTTTCTAGAGAGCAAATAATAGAAATGACAACGGAGAAGGTCATAGACTTAGGTAGCAGTGGGGGAATTAAAAAACAGAACATGTCAGGAAGGGACAGAAGGTATGGCGTAAAAAGTAAAGTATTAAAAAGGGAAAAAACAGGAACTAAGTGTTACAAAACATATTTGAAAGTTCTTTATCTGAATGCACGTAGCATTCGTAACAAAATGAATGAGTTAACGGCACAAATAACGACATATGGGTATGATCTTGTGGCCATTACAGAAACATGGCTGCAGGGTGACCATGACTGGGAATTAAACATACCAGGTTATTTAACAATCAGGAAGGACAGGCAGGAAGGGAGAGGAGGTGGGGTGGCTATGTTAATAAAGGAAGGAATCACTATAATACAGAGAAATGATATTGGGTCAAAGGAGCAGGATACTGAAACAGTTTGGGTGGAGATAAGGAATAATAAGGGGGAAAAAACACTAGTGGGTGCAGTCTATAGGCCTCCGAACAGTTGCAACTCTGTTGGATGGAGTATTAATCAGGAAATAGTTGAGGCTTGTAATAAGGGAACAGCTATAATTATGGGGGATTTTAATGATCATATTAACTGGACAAATCAAATTGGGCAGAGCAGCCTTGAGGATGAGTTCATTGAGTGTATTAGGGATGGGTTTCTTGAGCAGTATGTAACTGAACCGACCAGGGGGCAAGCAACCTTAGATTTGGTCCTGTGTAATGAGACAGGATTAATTAAAAATGTCCTAGTAAAGGATCCCCTTGGAATGAGTGACCATAACATGGTTGAATTCCATATTCAATTAGAGGGTGAGAAGGTTGGATCCCAAACAAGCATGCTGAGCTTGAATAAAGGAGACTATGAAGGTATGAGAGCGGAATTGATTAGAGTGGACTGGGAAAATAGATTAAAGGGTAAGACGGTACATGATCAGTGGTGTACATTTAAGGAGTTATTTTACAACTTCCAAAAAATATATATTCCACTGAGGAAAAAAGGGTGTAAAAGAAAAGACAGCCATCCGTGGCTAAGTAAAGTAATTAAGGATAGTATCCGACTAAAAACAAGGGCATATAAGGTAGCCAAATCTAGTGGGAGGATGGAAGATTGGGAAGTCTTTAAAAGACAGCAAAAAATAACTAAAAGATTGATTAAGAAAGGGAAGATACATTATGAAAGTAAATTAGCAAAAAATATGAAAACAGACAGCAAAAGTTTCTATAGTTATATAAAAAGAAAAAGGGTGGCTAAAGTAAATGTTGGTCCCTTAGAGGATGAGACCAGGAAATTAATGGTGGGAAACATGGAGATGGCAAAAACGCTAAACAATTATTTTGTATCAGTCTTTACAGTAGAGGACACTAAGAATATCCCAACACTGGACAAACAGGGGGCTCTAGGGGGGAGGAGCTAAATACGATTAAAATCACTAAGGAAGTGGTACTTGGTAAAATAATGGGACTCAAGGCGGATAAATCCCCTGGACCTGATGGCTTGCATCCTAGGGTCTTGAGGGAAGTGGCGGTAGGGATTGTGGATGCATTGGTAATAATTTTCCAAAACTCCCTGGACTCAGCAAAGGTCCCGGCAGATTGGAAAACTGCTAATGTAACACCCTTATTTAAAAAGGGTAGTAGGCAGAAGGCTGGAAACTATAGACCTGTTAGCCTAACATCTGTGGTTGGTAAAATGTTAGAGTCCATTATTAAGGAGACAGTAACGGGACATTTGGATAAACATAATTTAACAGGACAAACTCAGCATGGTTTCATGAAAGGGAAGTCATGTTTGACAAATTTGCTTGAGTTTTTTGAGGAAGTAACATACAGGGTGGATAAAGGGGAACCAGTGGACGTAGTGTATTTAGACTTCCAAAAGGCATTTGACAAGGTGCCATACACAAGATTATTGCTCAAGATAAAAAATCACGGGATTAGGGGTAATATTCTGGCGTGGGTGGAGGATTGGCTCTCTAACAGAAAGCAGAGAGTTGTGATAAATGGTTCATTCTCAGATTGGCAACCAGTAACTAGTGGTGTTCCGCAGGGGTCAGTGCTGGGTCCCCAACTCTTTACAATCTATATTAACGATTTGGAGGAGGGGACTGAGTGTAACATATCAAAGTTTGCAGATGATACAAAGATGGGACGGAAAGTAGTGAGTGAGGAGGACATAAAAAACCTGCAAAGGGACATAGACAGGCTAAGTAAGTGGGCAGAGATTTGGCAGATGGAATACAATACTGGAAAGTGTGAGGTTATGCACTTTGGCAGGAAAAATCATAGAGCAAGTTATTATCTTAATGGCAAGAAACTGGAAAGTACTGTAGTACAAAGGGATCTGGGGGTCCTGGTGCACGAAACTCAAAAAGTTAGTATGCAGGTGCAGCAAGTGATCAAGAAGGCCAATGGAATGTTGGCTTTTATTGCTAGGGGGATGGAATATAAAAACAGGGAGGTATTGCTGCAGTTGTACAAGGTATTGGTGAGACCGCACCTGGAATACTGCATACAGTTTTGGTGTCCATACTTAAGAAAAGACATACTTGCTCTCGAGTCAGTACAAAGAAGGTTCACTCGGTTAATCCCGGGGATGAGGGGGTGGTCATATGAGGAGAGGTTGAGTAGATTGGGACTCTACTCACTGGAGTTCAGAAGAATGAGAGGCGATCTTATTGAAACATATAAGATTGTGAAGGGGCTTGATCGGGTGGATGCGGTGAGGATGTTCCCAATGATGGGTGAAACTAGAACTAGGGGGCATAATCTTACAATAAGGGGCTGCTCTTTCAAAACTGAGATGAGGAGAAACTTCTTCACTCAGAGGGTGGTAGGTTTGTGGAATTTGCTGCCCCAGAAAGCTGTGGAAGCTACATCATTAAATAAATTTAAAATAGAAATAGATAGTTTCCTAGAAATAAAGGGAATTAAGGTTTACGGGGAGCGGGCAGGAAATTGGACATGAGTCTAGGTTCGGAATGGTCATGGCCCTGTGGGTAGTGGAGTGGGCCCAGGGGCCGTGTAGCCTGGTTCTGCTCCTACTGTGTTCTAATTCTGTGTTAGATTTCAGGAGATGGTTTTATTCCTGTTCCTGGCTAGGGTGGAGATCGCCTTTACAGAAGGTAAGTACTGTAGAAAATATAGGGACAGAGTGATCTCCTGGAAGAATTTCAATCGCCTAGATGGGTCGGAGAGGAATTTCCCAGATTTTTTTCCCCCAATTTGGCCATTGGGTCTTTTATCTGGTTTTTCGCCTCTCCCGGGAGATCACATGGGTTCGGGTGGATGGAGAGTGATAGAAGATTTGAGGTTAGGATCAGATCAGCCATGATCTTGTTGAATGGTGGAGCAGGCTCGAGGGGCCGATTGGCCTACTCCTGCTCCTATTTCTTATGTTCTTATGTTCTTATGTACAATGTTGCGAAGAATAGTGAAAGGCCAGAGGATTGGGAAATTTTTAAAAAGCAGCAAAGGATGACTAAAAAAATGATAAAGAGAGAGAAGATAGCTTATGAGAGTAAGCTAGCAAGAAATATAAAAACAGACAGTAAGAGCTTCTACAGGTATATAAAAAGGAAGAGAGTAGCTAAAGTAAACATTGGTCCCCTAGAGGATGAGTCTGGGGAATTAATAATGGGAAACAGGGAAATGGCAGAGAGCTTGAACAAATATTTTGTATCGGTCTTCACGATAGAAGACACTAAAAGCACCCCAATAATGAATAATCAAGGGGCTATTGGGGAGGGGGGGAACTTAAAACAATCACTATAACTAGAGAGAAAGTACTAGGCAAACTAATGGGACTAAAGGTGGACAAGTCCCCTGGACCCGATGGCATGCATCCTAGAGTCTTCAAAGAGGTGGCTGCAAGGATAGTGGATGCATTGGTTGTAATCTACCAAAATTCCCTGGATTCTGGAAAGGTCCCAGTGGATTGGAAAACCGCAAATGTAACGCCTCTATTTAAGAAAGGAGGGAGACAGAAAGCAGGCAACTATTGACCAGTTAGCCTAACATCTGTCATTGGGAAAATGCTGGAGTCCATCATTAAGGGAGTGATTGCAGGACATTTAGAAAATCATAATATAGTCAAGCAGAGTCAGCATGGTTTTATGAAAGGGAAATTATGTTTGACAAATTTGCTGGAGTTCTTTGAGGATGTAACGAGCAGGGTGGATAAAGGGGAACCAGAAGATGTCATGTATTTGGATTGCCAGAAGGCATTCGATAAGGTGCCACATAAAAGGTTATTACACAAGATAAGAGCTCACGGTGTTGGGGTTAATATATTAGCATGGATAGAAGATTGGCTAACTAACAGAAAACAGACAGTCGGGATAAATGGGTCATTTTCAGGTTGGCAAACTGTTGAGGCCAATTCATTAAATATATTCAAGAAGGAGTTAGATATATTTCTTAAGGCTAAAGGGATATGGGGAGAAAGCGGGGACAGGGTACTGAATTTGAATGATCAGCCATGATCGCATTGAATGGTGGAGCAGGCTTGAGGGGCTGAATGGCCTACTTCTGCTCCTATCTTCTATGTTTCTATGTAACTAGTGGGGTGCCGCAGGGATCAGTGCTGGGGCCTCAACTATTTATAATCTATATTAAAGACTTGGATGAAGGGACTGAGTGTAATGCAGCCAAATTTGCTGACAATACAAAGATAAGTGGGAAAGCAAATTGTGTCGCGGGCACAAAGAATCTCCAAAGGGATATAGATAGGCTAAGTGAGTGGGCAGAAATCTGGCAGATGGAGTTTAATGTGGGAAAATGCGAGGTTATCCACTTTGGTAGGAAAAATAAAAAAGCAAATTATTATTTAAATGGGGAGAGATTACAAAATGCTAAGGTACAGAGGGATCTGTGGGTCCTTGTACATGAATCACAAAAAGTTAGCATGCAGGTACAGCAAATAATTAGGAAGGCAAATGGAGTGTTGGCCTTTATTGCAAAGGGAATGGAATATAAAAGTAGGGAAGTCCTGTTACAAATAAAAACAGAAAATGCTGGAGACACTCAGCAGGTCAGGCAGCATCTATGAAGAGAGAAACAGAGTTAACATTTCAGGTCGATGACCTTGCATCAGAACTGGAAAAAAGCAGGAAATGGAACAGATTTTTAAGCAAGTGTAGTGGCTGGGAAATGGGGGAGGGGGTGAAAGAACAAAAGGGAAGGTCTGTGATAGAATAGAAAACAGGAGAGATTAAGAGACATTGAGAGACATTAAGAGATATTCAAGGCAAAAGGGGATGGTAATGGGACAGGTTAAGAAACAAAGGATGGCTCTAGATGAAGTGTGAATTGCGTTGGCAGAATGAAAGACAGCTGCCATGTGGGAGAGAAGAACAGAAGGCCAAACAAAAAGTGTGGATAAAAAATATATATATATGGTTGGGGCCGGGGTTATGATCTGAAATTGTGGAACTCAATGTTGAGTCCAGAAGGCTGTAAAGTGCCTAATCGAAAGATGAGGTGCTGTTCCACGAGCTTACGCTGAGCTTCCGTGGAACAATGCAACAGGCCGAGGACAGTGAGGTCTGAGTGGGAATGGAGCGGTGAATTAAAGTGACAGGCCACCGGAAGCTCGGGGTCCCCCTTACGGACTGAACAGAGGTGTTCCGCAAAGCAGTCACCCAATCTGCGTTTGGTCTCCCCAATGTAGAGGAGACCACATCGTGAGCAGCGAATACAGTATACTAAATTGCAAGAAGTACAAGTAAATTGCTGTTTCACCTGGAAGGGGTGTTTGGGGCCCTGGACAGTGGGAAGTGGGGAGGTATAAGGGCAGGTGTTGCATCTCCTGCGCTTGCACGGGAAGGTGCCAGGCGAAGGGGAAGGGGTGTTGGTGGCGATAGAGGAGTGGACTAGGGTGTTGCGGAGGGAGCAGTCCCTACGGAATGCTGAAAGGGGAGGTGAGGGGAAGATGCATTTGGTGGTGGGATCACGCTGGAAGTGGCGGAAATGGTGGAGGATGATCCGTTGAATGTGAAGGCTGGTGGGGTGAAAGGTGAGGACAAGGGGAACTCTATCATGGTTCCGGGAGGGAGGGGCAGGGGTGAGGGCAGAAGTGTGGGAGATAGAACGGACACGGTTAAGGGCCGTGTAAACCACAGTAGAGGGGAATCCTCAGCTGAGGAAAAAGGGAGACATGTCGGAAGCACTGGTATGGAAGGTGGCATCGTCACAGCAGATGTGGCGGAGACGGAGAAACTGGGAGAATGGAATAGAGTCCTTAAAGGAGGCGGGGTGGGAGGAAGTGTAGTCCAGGTAGCTGTGGGAGTCAGTGGGCTTGTAGTGAATGTTTGTCAATAACCTATCCCCAGAGATGGAGACGGAGAAGTCGAGGAAGGGAAGGGAAGAGTCGGAGATGGACCATGTGAAGGTGAGGGAAGGGTGGAAATTGGAAGCAAAGTGAATGAAATTATCTAGTTCAGGGCGAGAGCAGGAGACGGCACCAATACAGTCATCAATGTACCGGAAAAAGAGGTGAGGGAGGGGACCCGAGTAGGACTGGAACAAAGAGTGTTCCATATATCCCACAAAAAGGCAGGCATAGCTAGGACCCATGCAGGTTCCCATAGCAACACCTTTAATTTGGAGGAAGTGAGTGGAGTCAAAGGAGAAGTTGTTCAATGTGAGAACAAGTTCAGCCAGGCGGAGGAGGGTGGTGGTGGATGGGGACTGGTTGGGCCTCTGTTCAAGGAAGAAGCGGAGCGCCCTCAGGCCATCCTGGTGGGGGATGGAGATGTAGAGGGATTGTACGTCCATGGTGAAAAGGAGGCGGTTGGGGCCAGGAAACTGGAAACTGTTGAAGTGGCGGAGGGCGTCGGAAGAGTCGCGGATGTAGGTGGGAAGAGACTGGACAAGGGGAGAAAAAATAGAGTCGAGATAGGAAGAGATAAGTTCCGTGGGGCAAGAACAGGCTGAAATGATGGGTCTACCAGGGCAGTCCTGTTTGTGGATCTTGGGAAGGAGGTAGAAGTGGGCATTACGGGGTTGGGGAACTATGAGGTTGGCAGCCGTGGGGGGAAGATCTCCAGAGGAGATGAGGTCAGTGACAGTCTTGGAAACGGTGGCTTGATGTTCGGTAGTGGGGCCATGGTCCAGGTGGAGGTAGGAGGAGGTGTCAAAGAGTTGGCGTTCAGCTTCCGCTAGGTAGAGGTTGGTTCGCCAAATAACAACAGCACCACCCTTGCCAGCAGGTTTAATGACAATGTCGGGGTTGGATCTGAGAGAATGGAGTGCTGCAAGTTCAGAGGGAGGTAATTTGGAGTAAGTGAGGGGAGCAGAGAAATGGAGTCGGCCGATGTCACGCCGGCAGTTTGCAATGAAAAGATCTAGAGAGGGTAAGAGGCCAGAGGGAGGGGTCCAGGTAGAACGAGAATTCTGAAAGCAGGAGAAAGGGTCAGATGTGCGGGGGGAAGACTCCTGGCCAAAGAAGTGGGCACGGAGATGAAGGCGGCGGAAAAAGAGCTCAGCATCGTGCCAAGCTCGAAATTCATTGAGATGGGGGCATAAGGGGACGAAGCTCAGGCCTTTGCTGAGGACTGATCGTTCGGGGTCAGAGAGGGGAAGATCAGAGGGGATAGTGAAAACGCGGCAGAGGGTGAAATTGGGAGAAGGGATGGGGTCAGAGGAAAGTGAAGGGGAAGAAGCTTCCGGAGGGGCGTTGGTGTCCAAGAGTTGTTGAAGCTTGCGATCCTTGACACCTGAAAGGAAGAAAAAAAGTTTTTTGTTAAAGTGCCGGATGAGGCGAAGGATTAAATGGAACTGAGGACCAGGACAGCTATGAGATAGTGTGAGTCTGTGCTGCTGAAGAGAGAGGTCAAGAGTGTTCATGTGGCGTCGCATGGCATTCAGTGTGGATTTCAAGATACGGCGAGAGCAGTGGTTCGAGGAATGCTGAATATCTTGGAGATATCTGTAGTCCTGGGTGGATCCAAAACACGAAGGGTGGAATTTCAGTTGGAATCCACGTGGAGTAAGTCAGAGTCGGGGACAGTCGCTGAGGAAAGATATGTGGCTGTGAAAGCGAGTTTTGGTAGATACCTGATCAAACACGAGAAGGGAGACAGAAAGCAATGATGATGAACAAGGATAAAGAGACAAACGAAAATCCCGTCGGAGAGAAGAGCAGAACTTCTTCAAGGTGGGCATTCCTGGAAGAGAGGTGGCAGTGAATTAAACACTAATACAAAAAGAAAATACTGCAGATGCTGGAAATCTGAAATAAAAACAGAAAATGCTGGAAACACTCAGCAGGTCAGACAGCATCTGTGAAGAGAGAAACAGAGTTAACGTTTCAGGTCAATGAGTCCTGTTACAAATGTACGGGGCGTTGGCGAGACCACACCCGGAGTACTGCATACAGTTTTGGTCTCCTTATTTAAGGAAGAATATGCTTGCTTTGGAGGCAGTTCAGAGAAGGTTCACGAGGTTGATTCCAGAGATGAAGAGGTTATCTTATGAAGAAAGGTTGAGCAGGTTGGGCCTATACTCACTGGAGTTTAGAAGAATGAGAGGGGATCTTACTGAAACATAAGATTCCGAAGGGGCTTGACAGAGTAGATGCAGAGAGGATGTTTCCCCTCATGGGGGAATCTAGAACTAGGGGGCATAATTTCAGAATAAGGGGAAACCCTTTTAAATCGGAAATGAGGAGGAATTTCTTCTCTCAGAGGGTCCTGAATCTTTGGAATTCTCTTCCCCAGAGAGCTGTGGAGGCTGGGTCATTGAATATATTTAAGGTGGAGATAGACAGATATTTGAACGATAAGGGAGTCAAGGGTTATTGGGAGCGGGCAGGAAAGTGGAGTTGAGGCCAAGGTCAGATCAGCCATGATCTTATTGAATGGCGGAGGAGGCTCGAGGGGCCAAATGGCCTACTCCTGCTCCTAGGTCTTATGTTCTTATGTCATCGACCTGAAATGTTTACTCTGCTTCTCTCTCCACAGATGCTGCCTGACTTGCTGAGCATTTCCACCATTTTATTTTAAATCACTCAACTGATGATTGGGAGGAGGTCGACAGGGCAGGCTGTACATGGCCGAGTGAGAGGTATCTTGCTTTTCTAGGTCACCCTCCACATTAACAGGTAGATTGCCAGTGTCATGGTTACACTGGAGCAGCTTGGCTCTGTTGTGTATGTACCTTTAAGAGAGAACTGTTTTACAGCTCCTGTATACTGTAGTACCGGCAGTGACCACACCTGTATATAAAGCCGGAGCAGGCTTCTGTACTTCAGTCATGAGACTACCCTACTCTAGTAAACACCTGTTGATTGTTAAGTTACAGCCTCCGTGTAGTTCTTGGGGAAACATCCTATTTAAAGAATCACGGATCCAACAGTGGCGACGAGGTTGATTCGAATCTGCCTGCAACTCTGCATTTCCCATCAAGGAGTCGCTCCGGGAGGACGGTGGAAGAAAGTCGAGGCCAGAAGCACGGGCGTTGACCACGCGCAACCACCCAGTCATCCAGCAGCAAGTGAACATTGCAGGAGTGGCTGTTGAGAGCCACGACGATCCAGCAACAGACTGGCAACAGGTGCAGCGCACACCCTTCCCGGACAGCGGCGGCGGGAGCCGACCGATGGCATAGAAAAGCCGAGCAGCGTTGACGGGGTAAGAGAGAGGGTGAAGCGCACAGGGCGCGGCCGGGGGTTAAAGAACCGAGCAGCGTCGAGGAAAAACAAGCAGAGAGAGAGAGAGGGTAAAGCAGCAGCCGGGGTCAGGACCAAGCGACGGCAACGGGAAAGGCGCACAGGAGAACGCGCAGAGCACAGCCAGGGCTCAAGGGCTGAACCACGTCTGCGGGGAGAAGGAGGGAGAGCGCGGGAGACGCCATTGAGCTGCGGAGAAGAAGGGAGAGTGCGGGAGGCGCCATTTTTTTGAAGCCGCAGCGGAGAAGAAGGGCGAGCGCGGGAAGGAAGGAAAGCGCAGGAGACGCCATTTTGTTCCAGCGGAAAAGAAGGGAGAGCGCGGGAGACGCCATTTAGACAGTTAAATTACACCCAGGGATGGCGACGAATGGCAGTATCACGGCGTTCGACAATGAAGTCGAAGATTGGGCGACATATGTGGAACGCATTGAGGTGTACTGCAGGGCGAATGAAGTGCCAGATGCTAGGAAAGCACTGGTTTTGTTAAATTCCATGGGTGCAAAAACTTATGGCTTACTGCGAAACCTGATAACCCCAGAGAAGCCCGTGGAGAAGAATTTCGAAAGTATAGTAGAAATCCTACAGGACCACTTAAGCCCCACACCGCTGCTGATAGCAGAAAGATTTAAGTTCCACAAAAGGAACCAGCATAAAGACGAAAGTAATGCTGAGTACTTAACGGAACTGTGCAAGTTATCGAAACACTGCCAGTTTGGAGCGGGACTATCAGATACGTTAAGGGACAAGTTTGTGTGTGGGCTTCAAAGTGAAGGAACCCAGAAACGGCTTTTATCAGAAAAAGATCTCACGCTGGACAAGGCTTTCAGCATGGCAGTATCACACGAAGCAGCCGCACGGGGCGCTGCAGAAATACAACGGAGACCGCAAGAATACGGCACCAATGAAATGTCATATGGAGCAGGGAAGTGTTATCGCTGCGGCAGAACAACACACGATCAGAAGGATTGTTGGTTCAAGGACCAAGTGTGCAGACAGTGTGGAAAAACAGGACACATAGCAAGAGTCTGCAGGTCAGGGAAGAAAACCAACAGCAAGAAATCTCCACAGGAGAAGTACAAAAAGGTACATAAGGTGATGGACAGTAGTTCAGATGAACAGGGAAATGATACAGACTCCGGAAGCAAGGAGCTGAGTTGTCTGAAACTACATAAGGTAACCAAAATGGAGGATCACCAGACTATCTGGGTCACACTCAAGATAGACAGAGTCCAAGTGAAAATGAAATTAGACACTGGATCAGCACGGTGGCATAGTGGTTAGCACTGTTGCCTTACAGCGCCAGGGACCCGGGTTCAAATCCGGCCTCGGGTGACTGTCTGTGTGGAGTTTGCACATTCTCCCCGTGTTTGCGTGGGTTTGCTCCGGTTTCCTCCCACAGTCCAAAGATGTGCGGGTTAGGTTGATTGGCCATCATAAAAAAATTGGCCCTTAGTGTTAGGGGGGATTAAATATGTGGGGTTACAGGGTTACGGGGATAGGGCTTGGGTGGGATGGCTGTCGGTGTAGGGCCCGGGTGCTAGGGTTTGGATGATCAGCCATGATCTCGTTGAATGGCGGAGCAGGCCCGAAGGGCCGAATGGCCTACTCCTGCTCCTATTTTCTATGTTAACAGTCATAAACCAAAGGGACTACAAGCGGCTATTTCCACATATACCCTTGAAAGCTACAGAGATTGTCTTGAAGACGTACACTGTGAGGGTGCCAGTCAGTTCCTTCTGTAGCCTCTAGATGGCACCTTCACTTGTTTGTTTCCCTTTGTTAATTGTTTCTAGCCCTTTGTTAATTGTTCCTAGCCTCCTGTGTTAATTCTTAACAGCCTGTTAGCTGTTCATGGGTTTCACCTGGTTTTCTTGGTATATAAGTTCTGTGGTTGCTTTCCTCTGTGCTCAGTCCTAACCGGGGACTAGCCTTCGCTCTGTGGCTGCTGGCTTTGACTAGCTGGCTGCCATGGTTCTCAAGCTCTGTATTTAAGATGTATCTAAGTCTGTGTTCCTGTTGTTCTTAGTCTTGATAAGGTGCTGGGCTGGACAAGCGTGTTGCCATGTTGGTGCTTGTCTTGAGCTCTGTATTGATAAGCCTTTACCCCTGTGGTAGCCCCTTGTGATAGCTTGTCTCGAGTCTCGTCTCAGCAAGCTGGTTGCGCTTGTGGTAAGCTTATCCCAGCTCAGTATGGACAAGTAGGTTGCCTCATGGAAGCTGTCCTGAGTTCCTATCTTGATTAGCCGTTTTGTAACTTGTCACGAGTTCTTATGTATGTTGTTGTGTTCCTTGTGTGAATCTAGTTATGTGTGAATCTAGTAAAGTTCAAACAAAGTACTGAATATTTGCCTCTCGCCTCGTCTCTGCACATGGGTCCAGAACCTACCTCGCCCGGACAGCACGGCCCCGTGTCTACACGGCCCCGTGGCTCCCACCCCCGTCACAGTACACGGGGCAAAAAGTCTACCCCAAAGGAAAAATAAGGGTGAAAGTGATATACAAAGGCCAGGAAATACCTAAAATGGACCCATATGTATTGCCAGATGGAGGGCCACCACTACTAGGCCATGAATGGATCCGGAAGATACAATTAGATTGGCATTCCATATACGCACTGAAGGTTGAGGCCAAAAAGGATGACGACGCCACACCTGGACGGCTGTCAAAAATGCTAACTAACGCACAAGAAGTGTTCCAGGAGGGACTCGGAACACTAAAAGGCCATGTGCGATGATGAAATTCCACTACAGCATAAGGTGGACAATTTCCTGTTAGCCTACAGAAATGCGACACATGCAGTTACCAACCAGACCCCGGCCATGATGTTCTTTAACTGAAGGTTGAGATCTCATCTGGATTTGCTCAGACCAAATGTGCGAAGAAATGTTTCGGATAAACAATTCCAGCACATCAATGAGAAGCCGACAAGGAGCTTCAATGTAGGACAACCAGTCTTGGCCCGTGACTACCGAACAGAGAAATGGCAACCCGGAATGATATGCACACGGCAGGGGCCATTAATGTACACAGTGGATGTCGGGGAGAACATTGTGAGATGCCACGTCGACCAGATCTTAGCGTCACAGGAACGAGTCAACCCCATGTCTTGCGTACCTGGGGATGAACCCAACATACCGGTAGCATCTACCTCAAACAGTGGCAGTGAAAACTGATGAACTAACCGACAAAAGGGGGCCAGAATCGCCTCCGCACCAAGAACAAGAACCTCAGGGAAGGCGCTATCCAGAAAGGATCAGGAAGCCGCCCCAAAGACTGAATTTATAAATGGACTATTTTTAGTTAATGTTGCATGTTAAAAATGTTAATTGTTAAATGAATGTTATGGTACTGTTAATCTAAAAGGGGAGGAATTGTTGTGTATGTACCTTTTAAGAGAGAACTGTTTTACAGCTCCTGTATACTGTAGTACCGGCAGTGACCACACCTGTATATAAAGCCGGAGCAGGCTTCTGTACTTCAGTCGTGAGATTACTCTACTCTAGTAAACACCTGTTGATTGTTAAGTTACAGCCTCTGTGTAGTTCTTGGGGAAACATCCTATTTAAAGAATCACGGATCCAACAGGCTCGAGGAGCGGCAAGCTCTGATGCATGGGTCTTCTACACCTTACCTGGGATATATGCTGTGTCCAGTGCACTGGGCCACTTCCCTGTTGCATGTGGACTGAACCAGTGGAAATAATCTTTCACTATTTTAAAAAGGGTGGGGGGGGGAGGGATAAACCCACAGGACAGTCAGTCTAATGTCGGTGGTGGGGAAACTTCTTGAGCCAATAATCCTGGGCAAAATTAATTGGCATTTGAAAAAGTATGAGCTAATAATTTAAAGTCAGCACAGATGTGTGAAAGGCAAATCGTGTCTGGCCAGCTTGATCGAGTTCGTTGATGAAGTAACGGAAAGGGTGGATCAGGGTAGTGCAATTGATGTTGTGCGTGTGGACTTTCAAAAGGTGTTTGATAAAATACCACATTTTATTGGCAAAATTAAAGCCCATGGGATTAAAGGGCTGCTTGGATACAAAATTGGCTAAGGGACAGAAAGCAGAGAGTAATGGTGAACGGTTGCTTTTCAGACTAGAGGGGAGTGTGCAGTGGTGTCCCCTAGGGGTCGATGTTGGAACCACTGCTCTTTTTGATATATATTAATGACCTGGACTTGGGTATAAAAGGCATCATTTAAAAGTTTGACGATGACTCGATACTCAGAAATGTAATAAACAGTACGGAGGATAGTAACAGACTTCAGGAGGACATAGACAGACTGGTGAAGTGACAGACTCTTGCAGATGAAATTTAATGTACAGAAGTGTGAAGTGATTAGTTTTGGTAGGGAGAATGAGGAGAGGCAATGGGCTCGATTTTCCAAGCCCCGAGGAGGCGGGCATGGAGGCGGGACAGCCGGTAAACTCAGAGAAATTGGGGGCGGATGGCAAACCCGCCCCCATCCCGCCTCCGTGCCCATTTGCCAGGAGGCGGGAAGATGTGCAGCTTTGGGTCCCATCTCCTAGAGGTGGGAATGGCATTTAATCCTTTTAACTGCCTGTTAACAGGTAGTTAACAGGCAGGAAAAAGGATTAGTGCCATTTTACCTTCACAGGTGAAGGCTTCCCGACCTCGAAGAACCCTGCCGGGTTGGAGGAGACGTTGAGGAGTTCTGCGGTGGTCGGAGGCACCTGGAAGTAAGATGTAGAGGTGAGTGATGGGTGCAAGTGTGGCGTGGTAAGTATGCAAGGTGAGTGATAAGTTTAAAAAAGTGTTCACTTACAATGGCCCAGAAATTCAGGTCTCCACGGGTGAGTACGCACGGGGTACTCACCTGTCGGCCCGATGGAAGTGCCGGTTTCCTGCATGCACTGCGCATGCGCGGGAAACCGGCACTTCCGTTCCTCTGAAAGCAGGGGCTCAGAGGTCGAACGCATGCGTGGGGGAGGCTGCACATGTGCATCAAACTTAGTTTTTTTTTACAGGTTTTTCCATGAGGGTAAGTCTGCAGAATTTAGAAATGTAAAAAGCAGGCGTACAGCCTGCTTTTTACAAGGTAAGTGGTGAATTAATTAAAATTAAAACATTTTTTCCACAGGTTTATTATTTTTAAATACTTTAAAGCAAGGTAAGTTTATTTTTAGCCCCGTTAGAATATAAAATTATTTTTTTCAAAAATTTAAATTATTGTTTAAAATAGTTATTTCATATAATTTATAGTTTATTATTTTAAAAATGTGATTAAAAAAAATTATTTGTAGGTTTAGTGCTATTTTGGGGCTGTAGTATTTATAAGTCTTGACAGCACTTCCTGTCAAGACTTATGAATGGAGCATTCCCTGCTCCGATTGGCTCCCCATGGCCCACGTGATCCCAGGGGACGCATCGAACTAACTGTGCCCCTGGGCTACGCAAGCATTGCGCACCGGCAGCTGGACCAGGCCCCGGATCGGAATTCCACGGGAGCCCACAGCTCAACGGCCGGCCCGCAAAGTAAGTGCAGGTCGGGGGCTTGCACCCGCGGGAAGCCCCCGACCCAAATTTCTGGGCCCTTGTTTTCCTTCCACAGCCTTTAGCCATGGAGAATCGGGAGAGCAGGCATCCTGCTTGTCAATTTCAGGTAATGGCTGATGGACCCTCCGATCCATCAGACATCTGAAATTTACAAATTTGCAATGTTTGATGAGTCCTCACTGTTATGTTCATTAATAGACATCCTTATTATGAACACAGCTAGCTTTTGCTAGCTACTTTTATTGAGCACATGTGGACTTGTACAGCATCTTGTAGAGGCTTCCATCTTGACTGCTGCCTTGTGGGTAGCCTAGCCTCATGGGTAATGTAGTCTTAATATAATATATAGCTGGGTAGTGTAGTCTTATACATACAGCTATATACAGCTCTACGGCTCCACCTAGTGTCCACTATAGAATGACATGCTATTGATCACTACATCCCCCTTTCTTTGAGGTTTAACAAAATCAATATCAATCAACTTTCAAGAAAACAATAAAGATAATATCAGTAACACTTTTTTTAGTGCTCTATAAACATAAACATTTTCAAAACAGTCAACACATTTTCAAAGCTTTACATTGTACTCAAAGATTAAGTCTATCAGGCTTTTTTACTTCACGTGTGGATCTTCTCAACATGGGTAAGTCTGATGTGTCTTCATGAGATTGTTCTGGCGGTGAATGACAAGATGCAGTTGCGGCATTGTCATCAATCTGGTCTTGAATAGTCTCTTGTGTTTTTAGGAGGGAACGGCGGTTCCTCCTGAGAATCTGTCCTTCCTCAGTTCTAACAGTGTATGACCTTGGTCCTACTTCCTCAAGAACTGTAGCTTTCCTGTTCCATGCATCTGGATCCTCAATCCTGACAACATCATCCCTTGTCAATGGTTTTAGAGTTTTGGATGACTTGTCATAGTATGATTTCTGTTTCAGCTTTAACAGTTGAAGTCTCTGTCTCAGTTCCTCACTTTGCTGTTCTTTTGCACAGCAGGGTAGCGTGGTGCGCAACTTGCGACCCATTAGTAGTTCAGCAGGTGAAGAACCACAGTCTAAAGGTGAGGCTCGGTAGCTCAGCAGGGCGAGATAAGGATCAGACTTGCTTTCTGTCGCTTTCTTCAGTAGCTGCTTGAGAACTTGAACACCTTTCTCTGCCTTACCATTTGACTGAGCATACAAAGGACTGGATGTGATGTGCTGAAAGTCATAATGTGCTGCAAAATGTTGCCACTCCTTACAGTTGAAGCACGGACCATTGTCGCTAACGGCAATCCTGGGAATTCCATTTCTGGCGAAGATGGATTTCACATGCATTATGACACTGCTTGCTGTGGTGCTTGAGAGCAGCGCCATCTCAGGATAGTTAGGATAGTAGTCAATCACTATTAGATAGTCTTTACCATTTAAATGAAAAAGGTCCATACCAACCTTTTGCCATGCTGCTGTTGGTATGTTAGCTACTATCATTGGTTCCTTTGCTTGTTTGTTTTGGTGTTTCTGACATGTCTCACATTTGCCTATCATGTTCTCAATGTCCTTATTTATGCCAGGCCAATAAACAGTGTCTCTTGCTCTCCTTTTGCATTTTTCAATTCTGAGGTGTCCCTCATGAATCCTTTTGAGCATGTCTTGACGTAGAGCCTGTGGAATTACTATTCTGTTCTGTTTTAGTAATAGTCCACTTGCGACACTCAATTCTGACCTTATGTGAAAATATTTTGGACAGGAACCTTTTGGCCAACCATGATGAATGTTCTCTATTACTGTTTGTAATACTGTATCTTTTACTGTTTCTTCTGCTATTTGCTTTGATTTTGTGTCTGACACGGGCAGCGCAGCAGTGACCATACTCACATGAACATCCACGTCTTCTTCAGTAGAGCTCACATGACTCATTGTGGGTGCTCGGGATAGTGCATCTGCTAACACTATGTATTTGCCTGGTGTGTAGATCAGTTCAAAGTCATATCTTTGCAGCTTCATCATGAGTCGTTGAATCCTTGGAGACATCTCATTCAGGTTCTTTTTTATGATGGCAACCAGTGGGCTGTGGTCTGTCTCAACTGTGAAGGTGGGAAGTCCATATATGTAGACATGAAACTTTTCTAGTCCAACTACCAAGCCTAGACATTCCTTTTCAATCTGGGCGTATCGACACTCAGTATCAGTCATAGACCTGGAGGCATAGGCAACAGGCTTCCAATCTTCACCCTCTGCTTGTAGCAAGACTGCACCTAGGCCATCTTTTGATGCATCCGTTGACACTTTGATTCTTTTGGTTGGGTCAAAGAAGGTGAGTACAGGTGTGGTTGTCAGCACTGTTTTGAGGTTTATCCACTCTTGTTCATGTCTTTCTGTCCATGCAAACTCATTTGTTTTATGTAGCAGGTCTCGCAGACAGGCTGTCTTGGCTGACAAGTTAGGAATGAACTTTCCAATGAAGTTTATCATCCCCATGATGCGTAGCACTCCTTTTTTGTCAGTGGGTCGGGGCATTTTGAGTATGGCGTTTACTTTTTCCATATCTGGCTCTATTCCTTTACCAGATAGATTATCTCCTAGGAAAGTGACTTCCTGGACGCCAAACTGACACTTGGCTTTGTTGAGCTTCAGTCCATTCCGGCGTATGCTCTGTAGCACTTTAGTCAGTCTCTCATTGTGTTCTTTCAGTGTGGAACCCCAGATGATGATGTCATCAACATAGACCCGAACTCCTTCCAGACCTTCAATTATGTGTTCCATCACTCTATGAAAGATTTCAGATGCAGATATTATCCTGAAAGGCATTCTGAGGAAACAATACCTGCCAAATGGTGTGTTGAAGGTACAGTATTTGGTGCTCTCTTCATCCAGTTTTAGTTGCCAAAATCCTTGTGAGGCATCGAGCTTTGTAAAGTATCTGGCACCTGACATTTCACTGGTGATTTCTTCTCGCTTGGGAATCTGGTAGTGTTCACATTTTATGTTTGCATTTAAGTCCTTTGGATCCATGCATATTCTTAGATCATTGTTCTTTTTCTTTACACATACCATGGAGTTAACCCAGTCTGTTGGCTCTTTGACTTTCCTGATGACTCCTAGTGTGGTCATTCTGTCCAGTTCATTCTTGAGCCGGTCACGCAGGGGTGCTGGAACTCTTCGTGGAACTTGTACCACTGGCTGAGCATCCTGCTTTAGCTGGATCTTGTAAGTGAATGGTAGAAGTCCAAATCCTTTGAACACATCCTGGAAATTATTCACTACAGAATCCACCGAGTCATCTGGTCTCTGCTTATGGCACAGTTTATACGGTAGACTCTTTTGACCAGTTCTAAGTCCTCACAAGCTTTGTCACCCAGTGGTGAATCAAGCCTTTCAGCCACAACAGAAAACATGAGATGATGCACTTTGTCTTTGACTGTCACTTTAAGTCTGCATACACCTAAGCTATCTATTTTCTGTCCATTATAGTCCTTCAGTAGTACTGACTTTTTCTGTATTTTGGGCTTTTCTTTCATATTGTTAATGTCACTCATACTGATTAAGTTTGCTTTTGCCCCAGTGTCTAGTTTCAAGGTAACTAATGCTCCATTTACCTGCAGTGGGATCATCCATTTGTCCTCTTTTACTGCATTAACTTTATGTTCAGCATTGTCCATTTCTGAGGGCTGCACATTTTCTGTATCCTTTTTGATATTGTCACATGACACCATTCCTACAAAAAATGTCTCACTTAAATCAGTGTCCTCAATTACATTAACTCATTGCCCTTTCTTAGTTTGTACTTTTGAAAAGCATTGTTTGGCAAAGTGATTCTTTCCATTACACTTTGTTCACATTTTTCCAAACGCTGGGCATTGTCTTAACTGGTGTTTGTAACCACAGCGTTTACAATTAAAAATTTCACCCTCCGATTGCTTTTCATTTCTGTTCTGCCCATGTTTCTTCCCCTTATAGGACACAGCACCGACAGCAGCATTATCACTCATTACAATCGCATCATTATTGATTTCACTGAAAGTCTGTGCGTGCTTTCGAGCTAGCTCGCTGGCTTGGCATATTTTCACCGCATTTTCCAAATTTAGTTCGGTTTCTCTCAACAGACGTTCCCTGACTTTTTTATCATGAATACCACACACAATCTGGTCACGAATCATGGATGCTTTGAGCTCAGGGAAATTACATATCTGTGCTTTCAGTTTCAGATCAGTTATAAAGCTATCAAAAGTCTCATTTTGTTGCTGTGTCCGAGAACGGAAGATGTATCTTTCATACGTCTCATTCTTTTTGGGAGAACAATGTGCATCAAATTTCTGTAGCACATCGTCTAATTTGTCTCTGTTCTCCGCTGGATTAAATACAAATGTATTAAATACCTCTATCACCTGTGGGCCTGCAACCGTAAGCAGCAACACTATCTTCCTTGCGTCTGGCTTCGTACCAAATCCGATGGCTGCAATGTAGAGTTCAAATTGCTGTTTAAAAGTCTGCCAATTGTAGTCGATTTTTTCTGTGAGTTTCAAACGCTCTGGTGTCTTCAAATTCTCCATGTCACTTTTCACAATTTTCAGCAGATCTTCACCACCCTGGTACCATGTTATGTTCATTAATAAATAGACATTCTTATTATGAACACAGCTAGCTTTTGCTAGCTACTTTTATTGAGCACATGTGGACTTGTACAGCATCTTGTAGAGGCTTCCATCTTGACTGCTGCCTTGTGGGTAGCCTAGCCTCATGGGTAATGTAGTCTTAATATAATACATAGCTGGGTAGTGTAGTCTTATACATACAGCTATATACAGCTCTATGGCTCCACCTAGTGTCCACTATAGAATGACATGCTATTGATCACTACACTCACCTCAAAGACTCATCAAACTAAAGAGAATGTCAGTGTTTGACAGCTGTCAAACGCTGTCATTTCTTCTTTCAAGAAGTCTTGACAGATAGCACGTCTGACGTGATCTGTCAGTGACTTTTTCCCTAATTGGCCTGCTGAGTCCGCAGGGCAGGCTTAACAAGCTCAATCAGGGGAAAATCCCTCTGAATGGTCATGCGGGACATTGACATGACGAGCAGCAGTCCCGCCTCCAACTCGCCTCCATTCACAAAATCCAGCCCAATATGTCCAATATGTTCAATTGGCCCAATTTTAAAGTGGGTGCAGGAATAGAGAGACCTGCAGGTGTACGTACACAAGTCTTTGAAGGTGGCAGGACAATGCTGTTAAAAAGGCTTACAGGATCCTTGGCTTTATAAATATATAGTACAAAAGCAAAGCATTTATGCTAAACCTTTATAAAACACCGGTTATGTCCCAGCTGGAGTATTGTGGCCAATTCTGGGCACCACACTTCAGAAGGAAGTCAAGGCCTTAGAGAGGGTGCAAAGGAAATTTGCTAGAATGGTACCAGAGATGAAAGACTTGGAGAGACTAAAGAAACTAGGATTGTTCTCCTTAGAGCAGAGAAGGTTAAGGGGAGATTTGATAGAAGTATTTAAAATCATGAATGGTTTTGATAGAGTAAATAAGGAGAAAATGTTTCCCGTGGCAGAAGGGTCGGTAACCAGAGGACACAGATTGAAGGTAATTGACAAAAGAACCAAAGGGAAAACATGTTACGCAGTGAACTGTTGTGATCTGGAATGCACTGCTTGAAAGGGTGGTGGATGCAAATTCAATAATAACTTTGAAAAGGGAATTGGATAAATACTTGAAAGGGAAACATTTGCTGGGCTATGGGGAAAGAGCAGGAGAGTGGGTCTAATTGTATAGCTCTTGCTGGCACAGGCACAATGGGCTGAATGGTCTCCTTCTGTGCTGTATCATTCTTTGATTCTACGCACACAACGGCAACTTAACACCACCACAGCCAACTTCGACCCTAGCGCTGAGTTCAGGGCTGGGTCATAACCACGCCAGGGAAACCCAGCATGCAAACAGACTGACAGTCAGCACCTCTTAAAGGGACACACACATCTTTCAGGTAAGATTGAATTTAAGCTTTTGGACTGTTTTTTTTATTTTATTGAAGTAGTGACTTGCTGCAATAGATGTTAAAAAATTTTTAAGTGTGTAGGGAGTGCTGCTGGACACTTGCAAGGCCTCGGGTGGTATAGGAAGGCCTCTGAGAAAAAAGAAAATGTTGCAAATACTCAACAGATCAGGCTGTCATTTCAAATTTACTGCATCCGCTTAGTGACTGTCTTGTGTGTGCATTTGCCCATCCTACTGATGTCACGCCCATCAGTCTACTCTCAATCATCAGCAAAGTGATGGAAGGTGTCGTCGACAGTGCTATCAAGCGACACTTACTCACCAATAACCTGTGCACCATTGCTCAGTTTGGGTTCTGCCAGGAGCACGCTGCTCCAGACCTCATTACAGCCTTGGTCCTAACATGGATAAAAGAGCTGAATTCCAGAGGTGAGGTGAGTGTGACTGCCTTTGACATCAAGGCAGCATTTGACTGAGTTTGGCATCAAGGAGCCCTAGTAAAGCTGAAGTCAATGGGAATCAGGGGAAAAGTCTCCATGGCTGGAGTCATACCTAGCACAAAGGAAGATGGTTGTGGTTGTTAGAGGTCAATCATCTCAGCCCCAGGACATCGCTGCAGGAGTTCCTTAGGGCAGTGTCCTAGGCCCAACCATCTCCAGCTGCTTCATCAACACCTTCCCTCCATCATAATGTTAGAAGTGGGGACATTCGCTGATGATTGCACAGTGTTCAGTGCCATTCACAACTCCTCAGATAATGGGTATTCTGCGGCGAGTGTCTCACCTCCTGACTCCCCAAAGCCTTTCCACCATCTACAAGGCACGAGTAAGGAGTGTGATGGAATACTCTCCACTTGTCTGGATGAATGTAGCTCCAACAACACTCAAGAAGCTCGACACCATTCAGAACAAAGCAGCCCGCTTGATTGGCACCCCATCCACCACCTTAAACATTCACTCCCTCCACCACCGGGGCACCGTGGCTGCAGTGTGTACCATCTGCAAGATGCACTGCAGCAACTCACCAAGACTTCTTTGGCAGCACCTTCCAAACCCGTGACCTCTACCACCTAGAAGGACAAGGGCAGCAGGCACATGGGAACACCATTACTTGCAAGTTCCCCTCCACGTTACACACCATCCTGACTTGGAAATATATCGCCGTTCCTGCATCGTCGCTGGATTAAAATCCTGGAAATCCCTCCCTAACATCACAAGTACTGCAGCGGTTCAAGAAGGTGGCTCACCATCACCTTCTCAAGGGCAATTAGGGATTGGCAATAAATGCTGGCCTTGCCAGCGACCCCCACATCCCAGGAACGAATGTAAAAAAAATCAATCGGATTCTTTTTCTTCTCCTTCACTCTCCTCTCCCTTTTCTTGGTCAACCACTGGCTAGGCAGGCTACATTTCTTGGGTGTGTGAAATGAGGAAGGCAAAAGGGTGGAGTTGTGGTGAGGGGAGCTCAGGAAAGCAAGGGTTGCATGCGAGAAGGAGAATAATGTATGAGGCTCAGCTATGCCCCTGCCAAGAATGGCCTGCACCGTCTCCTCCAAGGGGGTGAGGTGAGGGTAGGAATGGGAGATGTGCCTCATGATTGATACAGATTGTTGGTAGGTGAGTGATTGGGGAGGGGGAGTCATGCATTGAGAAGTGTGTGAGACTAGTGATGCAGTTGGTAGGAGATGCCTTTTGAAGATGCATTCAGTGACCTTGACCAGTGGTCTGAGGTCATGAAGCTTCTTTGAGCACTGGAGCCAGGTGGTTGGGACGACACTGCTGGCAGTGACGGCCTCGGTGATCTGGTCCCACATCGTTCTTTTTGGAGGGCCACCTGGCCCCTGTAGGTAGAGGACCTCTCTTGAAGTGTTGGCCCCCTGCACAAAGCTGGAGTGCTGTGTGCAAGACCCTGGGTGCCCCTTCCCTGGCTTGCTGAGCCATTTGTGTTAGTGTTGAAGCACTTTTCCCATTTTTTGAGGTTATCGGAACGGGATTCAGCTTTAAGTGCTGAAGAATCATATTTTGGGAAGAATCATAGCTTTTAATGGTAAATTTTTTATTGAAAGGCAGTAAGGGCTGAAAGCTGCATTTTTTTCACTGCATTATAATTTGTATTAGTTCTGAATGCATTACCCCTTTAATTCAAAGCCCCTTTAATTGGCCACAGCATCTTGTGAACTCCACAGCCTCGCTCTCACAGGCTGTAAGAAGCTGCAACACCGACTGTGGACGGGAACTTCAGATCGGAGGTCTCCATTAATGCCACCAGGAGGGTGTTGCACTTTAAGTTAGCGCTGCGCTACATATCGTCAACCCCCAACGCGAATTTTTGGCCGGTAGCGCTGCGGCCATTTTCAGCGGCCATTAACTCGAGTTGCCAGTTGACACTGGCAATTCTCTTGACATACACAAATTTTGCCCCCCTAGAATTACTCTACAGCAGACAGGATCAAATTACACATTCCAGCCAAACTGTAGGGTGCATCTCGTCCTCCAAGAGGTCCAATCAGAAATCTTGTCCAACCCACTTGTGTTGCAAATAGACACAGCCAAAAATTATCGTTAAGTGACACAATCTGGGACCAAAGACTAGATTTCGACCTATTAACCGTAAATTGGGGATAACCTAGACAATAGTTACAGTTTAAAATTCATCCTGTGATACAAGTTTCATCGATTGTTTTGAATAACCCAACGCACCTGTTTAAATTACTGCTATACAAGCTATATATAGCTGGGAGAAGAGGAGTTGCATTCAAATGATACCCTAAACTAACAACTATAAGTAATGATAATTGTTAGATACATAGGCCTGCCATTTTCCTCTGCTATACCATCTGAAAGCAGAGTTTGAGCAGGAAGATTGGGATTGGGAGGCCGACCCCCTAAACATGACATTGAAGATCTGGTGGTACCTCTCTGTTTGTAAACGCAAGTGGGGCGGTTGCAATACAAAAATTGCCTCCATGGGTTCATTCAGAAAAAATATTCTGGCAAATTTTATGGGGTCTTTGGCCCCCGTTCATTTTCAATTCTCCTCCTTCAGGTGTTGCAGTGAGTGCCCTGCTGCAGCACTGTTATATTTTCCAAGTTGACAGTGGTGGGCTATCTAAGTCGAGCAGAGATCCCACACAACAACAACAACTTGTATTTATATAGCGCCTTTAACATAGTAAAACGTCCCAAGGTGCTGCACAGGAGTGTTCTAAGGCAAAAAAAATTGACACTGAGCCACATAAGGAGAAATTAGGGCAGGTGACCAAAAGCTTGGTCAAAGAGGTAGGTTTTAAGAAGCATCTTAAAGGAGGAAAGAGAGGTAGCGAGGTGGACAGGTTTAGGCAGGGAATTCCAGAGCTTAGGGCCTAGACAACAGAAGGCACAGCCACCAATGGTTGAGCGATTATAATCAGGGATCCTCAAGAGGGCAGAATTAAAGGAGCGCAGATATCTCGGGGGGTCTGCTCTGCATGGATAATTAACCCCTGGCCAGGAAAATGGTCTGGAAACATGGCAATGGGCGGAGGAAAATCCAGTCCCTATTATCGCAATCTATATAATGATTAAACATAAGATGTAAGTTTTCTGATCTCAGACACCACTTCAATACTTAAAAAATCTATAATGTTGTTGACCTGATCTCTTTTAACATAGTTGGATCAATTTGCCAGTTACGGGATACCTTCAGTTGCAAAGAAAATGAAGTGCTATGTCAAGCAAACCCTTAAAAAATCTGGATTTTTTTCAAATGTTCCCATAGTTTTGTTGAGCCTAGTATTTTTATATTTGCTACAGATTTTAGTATATACTATTGCAGAGGAGTCATTTAAATCTTAAAAGATGATCAATTGCAATATGCATAGATGCCTCTTTTTAATTTAATTTTTTTCCCCCAAAATTACACAGACACCACAGAGGTCGCTGGCCAGGCTATGCTGCCAATCTACAGGTCCTTTCCAGGCAGGCTCCCTTAGAATATAATGCAGTCTCTTGTATCTCACCCAAGTGAACCTTATTCATGTCTTAGCTTTGGCAGTGAGATTTGACAGACTATTTGGGCTAGAAATTTGGCTCCGCAGCGCCTGATTTTTCGGTGCTACAGGTGCCATTTTGAGCCTCAAGTGGTGTCCGTGCCATGTGCACACACTTCTGGTGCGTGCCGTGCCAGACACCACCTTGTTGAGGGCAGTAGGGCGGGCGTTAGGAGTGTGCGTCGAAAGTATTTTGAGTGCGCAGATCATGACATCAGTCAGCATGCAACATTGATTTGACGCCAGCGCTGCCATTTTCATCCTTAATGCTGGAGTTAACGCCCTGTCTTAACCTCGCACAGTTGAACATGCATTCAGCAGCAGCAAGGAACCCCCCACCAGCG
Organism: Somniosus microcephalus; assembly: GCF_052327205.1. Lineage (NCBI taxonomy): Eukaryota > Metazoa > Chordata > Chondrichthyes > Squaliformes > Somniosidae > Somniosus > Somniosus microcephalus. The sequence continues at coordinate 185,704,231 of NC_140997.1, read as the reverse complement.
ATATTTAAAGGGATCAGCAAACACTCTAAGGTTAGTTGCTGATTAATTTCTACTGCTCTGTGTAAGTTTGTGGAAGTGTTTGGAGCTTTCTAGAGTTGTTTAAAGCTGGTGAGGTGACAGGGTGTGGTGCAGCAAGTGGAGAAGGCCTTGGTTCTGACTTCAAGGGTTCTAGTCAGACCACTTGCTCCCAGTCATGGGTGTTCTAGTTGTCACTTCCTTGGCCGGCAACATGACAGGGAGATGGAGGAGAGGCTGGAAACAAGTGGACAAGCTGCTCGCAGAGGGAGGAGGAGGAAGGGGAGAAGGGCTCTCAGTAGGAGACCTTACCCACTTAGGGTCTTCCGTGAGCAATTCTCTTACCTCAGCCTGAGCCAGGAGCAGTGTGTGAGGCATCTGTGCTTTATGAAGGAGGTGCTCACAGAACTCTGCCACCTCATGCAACCAGATCTGCAGCCTCACTCCAGGGCAATGACAGCCCTGCCAGTGACAGTGAAGGTGACCGTGGCCCTGAATTTCTTTGTGTTGGGATCCTTCCAGACTGGAGCAGGTGACATCTGTAACATCTTCCAATTTGCCGTCCACTGCTGACCAGAGAGAAGCAGGCGGACCATGCATGTTGCTTTGCCAGGATAGCGGGCTTCCCCGTGGTGCAGGGCGCCATCAACTGCACGCACGGGGCTTTCCGGGCACCGCATCTAAATGCTAAGATGTACCGAAACTGCAAAGGTTGCCACTTGCTGAATAGCAGTTGGTGTGCGACCATGCTCAGCACGTCATGATGGTCAATGCCCGGTATCCTGGCAGCAGTCATGATGCTTTTATTCTGCACTAGTCCGCTGTTCCCTCATTTTCTGAGCCACCACAACAAACCAGAGGGTGGATACTGGGTGACAAGGGCTATCCGCTGACCACCTGGCCCATGACCCCACTCCGCAACCCACGCACACGTGGGCAGCATGCATATAACAAAAGCCATGCTGCCACACAAATCTGATAGAGCAGACCATTGGCATCCTTAAACAATGCTACCGCTCTGGAGGAGCCCTGCAGTACTCACCAGAGTTGTTAACCCCCTGGCCTGCAGCAGGACAGGGAGGTGGAGCAGAGGCTGTAAACAAGTGGACAAACTGCTCGCAGAGGGAGGAGGAGGAAGGGGAGAAGGGCTCTCAGCAGGAGGCCTTACCCACCTAGGGTCGTGGTCTGCTGCGTGCTCCACAAACTCGCCATCATGAGGGCACACCCCTTGCCATCAGGCATACAGCGACCAGCTGAGGAGGAGGATGAAGAGGAAGAGAAAGAGAAAAGGGAGGATGAGGAAGCGGTAGAGGAGGAAGCAGAAGGAAGGCGGCAACCCAGACAGCCTCTTTCTGCACGGGTTGTCCGTGATCGATTCATCTGACTGCAGTACCAGTGAACGCAACCCCAATTCCCCATTTAACAATAGTCTCACACCTTACTTTTCCTCTGTTACTGACCATCACAGCGTCCTCTTGGCCACAATGCGACAATAAAAGCCACCACAAAAGAAACATTCCAATCCAACTTTATACATCAATCCATCCAATATTACATAATATAACCAACTAATCACTCTTGTGCATTCCCATAGTGCCTGTCTTCAGTGTGCCTTTGCCTGTCCTAGTGCTCCTATGCAGTGCCACCCCAGTGGTTGCAGCATGGCTGGTGGAAGGCTGCTGACTTTCCATGGGGGAGACTGCAGATGACCTTGCATCACGACCTCGAGCAGCACTGAGCCTAGAAGGCCCATAGAAACATAGAAACATAGAAGATAGGAGCAGGAGTAGGCCATTCGGCCCTTCGAGCCTGCTCCGCAATTCAATGAGATCATGGCTGATCATCCAAATTCAGTACCCTGTCCCTGCCTTCTCCCCATATCCCTTGATCCCTTTAGCCTTAAGAAATATATCCAATTCCTTCTTGAATATATTTAATGAACTGGCCTCCATCGCCCTCTGTGGCAGAGAATTCTACAGGTTCACCACTCTTTGGGTGAAGAAATTCCTCCTCATTTCAGTCCTAAATGGCTTACCCCTTATCCTTAGACTATGACCCCTGGTTCTGGACTCCCCGGCCATCAGAAACATCCTTCCTGAATCTATTCTGTCCAGACCTGACAGAATTTTATAGGTTTCGATGAGATCCCCTAAACTTGAGTGAGTATAAGCCCAATCGACACAATCTCTCCTCATACGTCATTCCTGCCATCCCAGGTATCAGCCTGGTGAATCTTCGCTGCACTCCTTCCATGGCAAGAACGTCCTTCCTCAGGTAAGACGACCAAAACTGCACACAATACTCAAGGTGCGGTCTCACCAAGGCCCTGTACAACTGCAGCAAGACATCCTTGTTCCTGTACTCGAACCCTCTTGCTACGAAGGCCAACATACCATTTGCATTCTTAACCGCCTGCTGCACCTGCATGCTTACCTTCAGCGACTGGTGCACAAGAACACCCAGGTCTCTTTGCACTTCCCCTTCTCCCAATCTATTGCCATTCAAAAAATAATCTGCCTTCCTGTTTTTGCCACCAAAGTGGATAACCTCACATTTATCCACATTATAGTGCATTTGCCATGTTTCTGCCCAATCACCCAACCTGTCCAAATCGTACTGGAGTTTCCCGACATCCTCCTCACAGCATACCCTCCCACCCAGCTTTGTGTCGTCTGCAAATTTGGAGATATTACATCCAATTCCCTCGTCCAGATCATTAATATATATTGTGAACAGCTGGGGTCCTAGGACCGATCCTTGCGGTACCCCACTAGTCACTGCCTGCCACTCGGAAAACAACCCATTTATTCCAACTCTTTGCTTTCTGTCCGCCAACCAGTTCTCTATCCAAGTCAATACCTTGCCCCCAATCCCATGTGCCTTAATTTTGCACGCTAATCTCTTGTGCGGGACCTTATCGAAAGCCTTCTGAAAGTCCAAATACACCACATCCACTGGTTCTCGCTTATCTATTTTACCAGTTCCATCCTCAAAAAATTCCAGTAGATTAGTCAAACATGATTTATCTTTTGTAAATACATGTTGACTTTGTCCGATCCTGTCACTGCTTTCCAAGTGCTCTGCTATTACATCTTTTATAATGAACTCTAGCATTTTCCCCACTACCGATGTCAGGCTAACCGGTCTATAATTCCCCGCTTTTCCTCTGCCACCTTTTTTGAACAGTGGGGTAACATTAGCTACCCTCCAATCCATGGGTACTGTTACAGAGTCTATTGAGTTCTGGAAGATGACCAGCAACGCATCTAGTATTTCTAGGGCCACTTCCTTAAGTACCCTAGGATGTAGATTATCAGGCCCTGGGGATTTATCGGCCTTCAGTCCCATCAATTTTCCTAACACCATTTCCCTACAAATACTGATTTCTTTCAGTTCCACCCTTTCATCAGACCCTATGTTTCCCAGCATCTCTGGGAGGTTATTTGTGTCCTCCTTTGTGAAGACAGAATCAAAATATGTATTTAGTTGGTCCGCCATTTCTTTGTTCCCCATTATAAATTCCCCTGATTCTGACTGCAAGGGACCTACGCTTGACTTCACCAATCTTTTTCTCTTCACATATCTATAAAAGCTTTTACAGTCAGTGTTTATGTTCCTTGCAAGCTTACTCTCATAATCTATTTTCCCTTTCTTAATTAATCCCTTTGTCCTCCTTTGTTGAATCCTAAACTGCTCCCAATCCTCAGGATTATTGCTTTTTCTGGCCAATTTATATGTCCTCTCCTTGGATCTTATGCTACTCCCAATTTCCCTTGTTAGCCACGGTTGAGTCACCTTTTTTGTTTTATTTTTATGCCAAACTGGGATGAACAAATTCTGTAGTTCATCCATTCGGTCTTTAAATGTTTGCCATTGCCTATCCACCGTCAACCCTTTGAGTGACATTCCCCAATCAATCCTACCCAACTCGCTCCTCAGACCATCATAGTTTCCTTTATTTAAATTGAGGACCCTAGTCTCTGAGTCAACTACTTCATTCTCCATCTTAATGAAGAATTCGATCATATTATGATCGCTCTGACCCAAGGGGCCTTGTACAACAAGATTGCTAATTAATCCTTTCTCGTTACATAATACCCAGTCTAAGATTACCTGATCTCTGGTTGGTTCCTCAACATATTGGTCCAGGAAACCATCCCGTAAACACTCCAGGAATTCCTCCTCCACAGTATTGTTATTAATTTGGTTAGCCCAATCTATATGTAGATTAAAGTCACCCATGATGACTGCTGTGCCCTTATTGCACATGTGTTTAATTTCCCTTTTAATGCCATCCCCAACCTCTACCTTACTGTTTGGAGGTCTATATACCACTCCCACTAACGTTTTCTTCCCCTTAGTATTTCTCAATTCTACCCATACAGATTCCACATCATCAGAGCTAATATCCTTCATTACAATTGTGTTAATCCCCTCTTTAACCAGTAATGCTACCCCACCTCCCTTTCCTTTTTGCCTATCTTTCCTGAATATCGAATACCCCTGGATGTTGAGTTCCCAGCCTTGGCCATCCTTGAGCCATGTTTCCGTAATCCCAACCAAATCATATTCATTTACCTCTATTTGCGCAGCCAATTCATCCACCTTATTACGAATGCTCCTCGCATTAAGACACAAAGCCTGCAGGCTTGTTTTTTTAATGCTCTTAGACCTATTAGAATTATTATTTAGTGTGGCCACTTTTGATTTAAACCGCTGATTTCTCTGACTGCCACTTTTGTTTTTCTCCTTCCTATCTTTTGCTTTTATCCTTGTTTCCCTTTCCTCTGTCTCCCTGCTCAGGTTCCCAACCCCCTGCCATTTTAGTTTAAACCCTCCCCCAGAGCACTAGCAAACACTCCCCCTAGGACATCGGTTTCAGCCCTGCCCAGGTGCAGACCGTCCGGTTTGAACTGGTCCCACCTCCCCCAGAACCGGTTCCAATGTCCCAGGAACTTGAATCCCTCCCCCTTGCACCATTCCTCTAACCACGTATTCATCTGAAATATCCTTCTATTTCTTCTCTGACTAGCACGTGGCACTGGTTGCAATCCTGAGATTACTACCTTTGAGGTCCTATTTTTTAATTTACCTCCTAAATCCCTATATTCCGCTTTTAGGACCTCATCCCGCTTTTTACCTATATCGTTGGTGCCTATATGCACCACGACAGCTGGCTGTTCACCCTCCCCTTCCAAAATGTTCTGCAGCCGTTCTGAGACATCCTTGACCCTTGCACCAGGGAGGCAACACACCATCCTGGAGTCTCATTTGTGGCCGCAGAAACGCCTATCTATTCCCCTTACAATAGAATCCTCTATTACTATAGCTCTCCCACTCTTTTTCCTCCCGTGCTGTGCAGCAGAGCCACCCCTGGTGCCAGGAAGTTGGCTGCTGCTGCTTTCCTCTGATAAGCCATCCCCCCAACAGCACTCAAAGTGGTGTATCTGTTTGAGAGGGGGATGTCCGCAGGGGACCCCTGCACTACCTGCCTGCACCTAGTACTCCGCCTGTTGGTCACCCATTTCCTTTCTTCCTGTCCAACCTGTAGCTGCGGTGTGTCCAACTCTGTAAACGTGCTATTCACGATGTCCTGAGCATTGCAAACGCTCCAGTATGCATCCAATCGCAGCTCCAGTGCCGTAATGCGGTCTGTCAGTAGCTGCAGCTGGATGCACTTCCTGCACATGTAGTTTTCAGGGACACAGGAAGTGTCCCTGAGTTCCCACATATCGCAGGAGGAGCATATCACGTGGCCGGCCTGTCCTGCCATGACTTACCCTTTAATTAATTGAATTTAAATTAAATCAATCAATCCCCACTAATTACACTACAGTTAAATGGTTTACCAACAGTCCCCGCTACACCAGAGAGATCTCAGTAACTATAAACCACGGAGTTAAAGTTTAAAAAAGAAAGAAATACTCACCAACCAGCTGTAGACTGCACTACCTCAGCATGGGCGGCTGCAGTCTGGCTGGCTGAAAGGCAACGCAGCAAGGGCACAGGGAGAGTGGCAGTGGTGGGTGGATGAATGCTGTCATCCTGAGAGAGGACAGCAGGTTAGTGCACCATGGAACCACTGCCACTCCCACGGGGCAGCGCCTCAGCATTCCTAGTAATCTGTTGGAGGACAGATTGCTGGACTGCTGTGACACCCTGTGAGCCCCTTTCCACGCTGGTAATTGCAGCCATGATGGCAGCAGTCTGAGCTTGCATGGCAGAAGTCTGAGCTTCCACTGCAGCGCCCAGATGTTGGGTGGCTTGTGCTACAATGGAAGCTGAGACATCAGCCATCAGCAACATGGTTGGGTCCACAAGTGCGCTAATGGAGTTTCCCATCACTTCGCTAGAAATCATGGGCTCCAAGCTCTGTGCAAAGAACAGAAGAACATAAGAAATAGGAGCAGGAGTAGGCCATTTGGCCCTTCGAGCCTGCTGCATCATTCAATAAGATCATGGCTGATCTTCTAACTCACCTCCACTTTCCTGCACTATCCCCATGTCCCAAGATTCCCTTAATATTCAAAAATCTATCGATCTGTCTTGAATATACTCAACGACTGTGCCTCCACAGCCCTCTGGGGTAGAGAATTCCAGAGATTCACCACCCTCTGAGTGAAGAAATTTCTCCTCATCTCAGTACTAAATGGCCGACCCCTTATTTTGAGACTGAGACCCCAGGTTCTAGACTCCCCAGCCAGGGGAAATATTCTCCCTGCATCTACCCTGTCAAGCCCTGTAAGAATTTTGTATGTTTCAATGAGATCACCTCTCATTCTTCTAAACTCTAGAGAATATAGGCCTAGTCTACTCAATCCTCATAGGACAATCCCCCATCCCAGGAATCAGTCTGGTGAACCTTTGTTGCACTCCCACTATGACAAGTATATCCCTCCTTAGGTAAGGAGACTAAAACTGTGCACAATACTCCAGGTGTGGTCTCACCAGGGCCCTATATAATTGCAGTAAGACATCTTGGCCTAGAAATTCTGTGGGCTGCGCCACCAGTTAGCGCCTAAAGAGGGCACTCAGTGGCTTTAGCGCCACTGGCCATGCCTCCCGTGATATTTAGCGGGGCGTTAATGGCGGCGTTAGTGTACTGGCTGCGCTAGACGTGCTCCTATCTAGTTATCCAGCAAGTTAAACACTTATTCAAAAATAATTCTTCGTGAAGCCGTTTGCTGTTTGAAGCCTTTACTTGGACAAATTTGTGAAACTGTAAACAAAGATAAAGTATGTTTTGTACATAAACTGAGTACTATACATTCGATATTACATAAGATATAAACATATTTACAACAGTAGAATAGACTAATTGTATAACTAACTAACATTTGGACTCACTTCTGTAACTATTAAATATTAACCTTTTATAAACATATTATTGTCAAAATACTACTCTGACAATGTTGCTATTATGCTAAGAAACAAAGATACTCACAGATATTGCGCTTGGCCTAACATATGAAATCAGATTACATTGGATTGTGAATCCCTTATGGAATCCTCCATTACTGCCAGGTTCTTCCTGGAATTCTACTTCCTGGGATTCTACTTCCTGGGTTACACAGGAAGAAAGGTACGAAGGTCAAATGACCCCACACAGGAAGAAAGGAACAAAGGTCAAATGACCTCTGTTTCATACAAACACACTGCTAACACAATAACCACCACCAGAGGGTGCTACTGCATGTAAAAATGTCCAGAATGTCACATAATGTCCAGAACACTCCCCGTCTGGGGTCATTAATGACTCCACATATTCCGAACTCTACTTGTCACTGGAGTCCTCTGGCGACAAAAGAAGAACCACCTCAGAGACAGTCCGTCGGTGTCGATGATAGGATGCAGCTTCCGTAGACTGCTGTGAGAAGGTAGGTTAGCGTTCTGCTACGCACAGTTCGAATCTGGGTATGGTGAGGTCTGGCTGGGGCGCCAACTTGCCTCTATCAAAGACGAAGCCGATTTTGCTTTGTCCTTCTTGAGTGGTGACCTTCAGATAAGCCACACTTGCAATGGCCTTAGCGGATGCGTCTGCAAAGGCGCAAAGCTCTTTGAATTGGGCATTTAAGGGAGAGAAAGACGAATAGCAGCGAGGTATTTGGATCTCCTGTAAGTCTTGGAGTGAGTCTCTCCATCTGTCCCACTCTGCTTCCATCTCTTCAGGGAGAGGTGAATCCCACTCTTCAGCGCATGTGGAGAGTTCCCTGAGGAGCAGCCTGCCTTGTATGGTGACAGGGGCTAAGAAGCCGAGAGGGTCGTATAGGCTGTTGACTGTAGAGAGCACTCCTCTACGTGTGAAGGGTTTCTTGCCATCTAAGACTTGGAACATGAACGTGTCTGTTGCTATGTTCCACGACACCCCTAGGCTACGCTGTAGGGGGAGGTCATCAGTGAAGAGGTCTAGGTCTTTGACGCCCTTAGCACGATCTTCAGGGGGGAATGCCTCCATCACTGCTGGTCTGTTAGAGGCTATCTTATGCAGCCTGAGGTTGGATAGTGCAAGTAGTTCCTGGGCTCGTCCGAGGGTACTGATGGCCTCTGCTTCGGTCAGGAATGACTTCAGTGCATCATCGACATAGAACTCTCGTTCGATGAACCCTCTCACATCACTGCCAAAGTTGTCATCGTCTTCCTTGGCAGCCCTCCTTAGTCCGTATATGGCGACAGCAGGGGATGGGCTATTCCCAAAGACATGGACACGCATTCTGTAGTCCACAATGTCTCTATTGGGGTCATTGTCCCGATACCACAGGAAGCGGAGGAAGTCTCTGTGGTCTTCTCTCACCACGAAGCAATGAAACATCACAGAATCACAGAATCCCCACAGTGCAGATAGAGGCCATTTCAGCCCATCGAGCCTGCACCGACACATATCCCACCCGATCACCGTAACCCCTACACCAACACATATCCCACCCTATCCCTGTAACCCCCCTAACACTAAGGGTCAATTTATCATAGCCAATCAACCTAACCCGCACATCTTTGGACTGTGGGAGGAAACCGGAGCACCCGGAGAAAACCCACGCAAACACGGGGAGAATGTGCAAACTCCACACAGACAGTCGCCCGAGGCCGGATTCGAACCCGGGTCCCTGGCGCTGTGAGGCAACAGTGCTAACCACTATGCCCATGTGCTGGATATCGGCAGTGATGGCGACGGGCTCTTTCCTGAATCTCAGGAGCACTCCCAAGAGGCTGTTGTTAAGATCGGGCCCTGTGAGGAGTACGTCGTTGAGAGAGACTCCCTGATATGGTGCACTGGAGTCAAACACCACGCGGATCTGTTCCGGCTTTTTGGGGTGGTAGACTCCAAAGGAAGGGAGGTACCAACACTCTTGGCCTTCCTGGAGTGGAGGAGCTATCTCTGCATGATCGTTGACAAGCATTTTCTTGACAAATTCTAGGAAGTGTGCTTTCATCTCTGGCTTCTTCTCTAGTGTGCGACGGAGTGAGTTAAGACGATTATAGGCATACCCCCTGTTGTTCGGCAGCCGTCGTCTGGGGTTCCAGAAGGGTAAGGGTGCAACCCAGCTGTTAGAGCTGTCACGAGAGACCTCATTGTCCATAATCTGGAGGAACCTCATGTCGTCGATCGATGGAGCAAGTTTGTGGTCGTTGGCGGTGCGACAGAAGACTGACTGACCCGGGTTCTCTCCAGTGAGCATCATCTGTGTGCTGTCTGCGGAGATCAGCGCTGGGAGGTTCTGAGGCTGGGCCGTATGACTGAACTTCTCTGTCACTCGGATCTGACTACTGCATGGGGTAAGGTAGCTTGGACGACCATTCTCCAAGATGGAAGTCTTGAGTGTGCTCACCTGAGATGGCTTGTGAGCGCCCTTGATGCACACATCTCCAACAATGACCCAGCCGAGGTCTAGCCTTTGGGCAAAAGGGGCGCCATGTGGACCGTTGATCTGTTCCCTTATCTTATGTACCCTCAGGATGTCTCTTCCCAACAACAGAAGTATGCTTGCATCTGGATCAAGAGGTGGGATCTCGTCTGCAATGCGTCTCAGATGACGGTGATGACGAGCTGCATTCGGAGTGGGAATCTCAGAACGGTTGTCGGGGACTTGATTACATTCGATAAGTGTAGGAAGGGGGAGACTAATCTTCCCGTCGGCTGACTCAACAACATAACCGCAGGCCCTCCTGCCGGCTGTCTCTGAAAGTCCAGCACACGTCTTCAGCGTGTAAGGCGACGGACTTCCTTTGACCTTGAAGATGTTGAAGAACTTGGATTTTGCTAGAGAACGATTGCTTTGTTCATCTAGTATGGCATACATCTTTTCAGATTCCTGGCGACATCCTGCAGGGTACACATTAACGAGGCATATCTTGGAGCATGCTCTTGCGCTCACTCCTTCTCCACACACCTCGGTGCACCTGGATATAATCTCCGGACCGGCAGCTCCCTCTCTCTCCCCGCCATGCTCTGAAGTGGGAGGAGGCGTCTCTGACTTCCAAGGTGCTGGGCCTGGGTGTAGTGCTGAAACGTGCCGATCACTTTCACATTCAGTGCATTTTGCATCTACCTTGCAGTTCTTGGCGAGATGGCTCATGGAAGAGCAGCACTTGAAACATATAGAGTTCTCTTTGAGGTATTGTTTCCGATCTTCCAGGGACATCTCCCTGAAGCCTCTGCACTTCTTTAAAGGATGGGGCTTGTTATGGATAGGGGATTGTTTGCTCATATCCTCAGGTTTCTTCTGAATCTTTGTGTGCTCAGTTGAGGACACTTGCATTTTGTGGACAGATATTGGTGTCCTTCCATGTCTGTCGAACTTGTCTCTTCTGGCAAGTGCTGGGTGGGAGGAGAAGAAGTTGAAGCTGGGGTCGTTCCTGGCTTTGGCTTCTTTACGGATGAATTTAACGAACGCAGAGAATGGTGGGAACGCCACGTTGTGCTTTAGCTTGAACTTTGATCCAAACTTTATCCACTTCTCCTGCAGGTTAAATGGAAGCTTCTCAATGATGGGACTTACCCCTCTGGAAGTGTTTAAGTACGATAGACCGGGTAGGTAGCCGTCCTGCTTTGCGGCTTCGAGTTCCGACAGCAGATCTCCAAGGTCGCGGAGCTTCTGGGGTTCCTTACTCGTTAACCTCAGAAAGTTCTCCAACCTGTCAAAGAGAGCCCTTTCAATGGCTTCGGGCGAACCATAGCTTTCTTCCAGCCTCGCCCAAGCCTTCTCCAACCCCTCTGACAGCTGTCCCACATTGGCCGCTTTTATCCTGCAGGCCTGTCCGGCGGACTCTGGGCCGAGCCATTTGATAAGGAGGCCGAGCTCTTCTCCTGCCGACAGGTCTCAGTTCGATATGGCATCGTGGAAGCAGGACTTCCAAGCCCGATAATTCTCCGGCCTGTCATCAAACTTAATTAACCCCAAAGTCACCAGCTGGGTGCGTGCAAGGTATTTGGCGAGGTCGTAGGTGCTGGGACCTGGGCCAGGGTTGCCTTGGCTGGGGGCTCTGTTGGGGGTCTCAAGGGACCGAGAGGGGATTTGCCTCCGACTTTCGCTATTCGGCGTCCTATTCCTTTGCACCGTGTCTTCCGTTCTGCTAGCGGAGACTCTGCGGCTTGAGGCACGCCGTCTGCTTTGACCTTGGTTGGCAACTTGTGGCATGTTATACGAAGTGTTTGCGTCTGTAGAGATGTGCGGGCCTCCATCCCTTTCTCCTGTAAACTGTATGTCGGCATGGTCGCTCACGTAATCTATGGTGCGCAGTCGTGGACTCTGCCACGGAACGGGAATTAAAGGTTTGTAAGCTGTCTCGGGAACAGCTCCCTCCAAAATTGCCTTGAATACTTGTGTCTCGGCTAATGCAGCATCTGTCTCTTTTTGTTGCTGCAGAGCGTCTAATGTGGCTTGGAGACGGGCCTGTCTTACTTGTCGTTCAACCTGGTGACGGGCCAGGTCAGCTTGGTGTCGGGCCTGTTCGGCTTGTGATTCAGCTTGGAGATGGGCCTGTCTTACTTTTATTTCTGTTTCACTGTTCGCATGCGCAGCTCTGGCTTGAGCTGCCACTAGCTTAGCTCGTGCTCTGGCGATGGTCACGCTTACTCTAGAACCACCCGATGACCGTGAACCAACTTGCGATCTGTAGTAACCGGAGCTTATAGACCGATCATCACGTTCTACAGTTTTGTCTGCCCGTTTAAGGTCTTCTACTTGCTGCAAAGCATTTTCGTTATTATCTTCTGACATGTTGATGTGAGGTAGGTGTGCTCTACGAAGTTAAGGCTTACTCTGGGTTCCTCCTGCTCCGCTCTTCACTGCTAGCCGTATTGCTATCTTTTCACTGATATCTTTTCACTGTACTGGCCGCGCTAGACGTGCTCTTATCTAGTTATCCAGCAAGTTAAACACTTATTCAAAAATAATTCTTCGTGAAGCCGTTTGCTGTTTGAAGCCTTTACTTGGACAAATTTGTGAAACTGTAAACAAAGATAAAGTATGTTTTGTACATAAACTGAGTACTATACATTCGATATTACATAAGATATAAACATATTTACAACAGTAGAATAGACTAATTGTATAACTAACTAACATTTGGACTCACTTCTGTAACTATTAAATATTAATCTTTTATAAACATATTATTGTCAAAATACTACTCTGACAACGTTGCTATTATGCTAAGAAACAAAGATACTCACAGATATTGTGCTTGGCCTAACATATGAAATCAGATTACATTGGATTGTGAATCCCTTATGGAATCCTCCATTACTGCCAGGTTCTTCCTGGAATTCTACTTCCTGGGATTCTACTTCCTGGGTTACACAGGAAGAAAGGTACGAAGGTCAAATGACCCTACACAGGAAGAAAGGAATGAAGGTCAAGCGACCTCTGTTTCATACAAACACACTGCTAACACAATAACCACCACCAGAGGGTGCTACTGCATGTAAAAATGTCCAGAATGTCACATAATGTCCAGAACAGTTAGCCTGTAGCGCTGCGCCGCCACCGATGACATTATCGGTGTGCGCAGTGCCCCACTACCGCCCCGATCGTGATATTTGGTCACGCCCGCCTCTGTAATGCCAGTCGCAAATCGCGCCCAGTTCACGGGGCCTACCTGTGGCGGTAGTGGCGCAAATTAAGGTGGAGGTGCGGGGCAGCCATTTTTTTTGGTGGCCGCCTGCCAGCACCTCCGTCCCCGGCCTCCTGATCCGCCCCCCCGGGCAGTGCCGGCTGTGTCCCGAGAGCCCGGCACTTCTCCTCAGTGCCGGGCTCTTTTGCCGGCACTCGTGATCAGTCATCGCGCTGGTGCAGGCCCCTCCCCCTTAAGAAGGGGAGGAAGGCCTGCAGTACCGCAGCGCACCGTGCCGCAGCATGTGGTGCTGCGGCACGTAGCGCTGCGATATTCAGTTTCAGCGCCCTAAGAGGGACGCGGGGCGCCTCGAGCAGCGCCCCCGTCCCTCTTGGGGCGCTCAAACTGAATTTCTGGCGGGCGCAACGGCTCCGATCGCAGCGGTAATTCTGACGCCCAGGCGAGCTTGGCACCACCGAATTTCTAGGCCCTTTACTCTTATACTCAAAACCTCTTGTAATAAAGGCCAACATACCAGGGGCCTGCACCAGCGCGATGACCGATCACGAGTGCCGGCAAAAGAGCCCGGCACTGAGGAGAAGTGCCTGGCTCTCGGGACACAGCCGGCACTGCCCGGGGGGGCGGATCAGGAGGCCGGGGACGGAGGTGCTGGCAGGCGGCCACCAAAAAAAATGGCTGCCCCGCACCTCCACCTTAATTTGCGCCACTACCGCCACAGGTAGGCCCCGTGAACTGGGCACGATTTGCGACTGGCATTACAGAGGCAGGCGCGACCAAATATCACGATTTGCTTTCCTAATTGCTTGCTGTACCAGCATCTTAACTTTCAGTGATTCGTGTACAAGGACACCCAGGTCCCTTCGAACACCAACATTTCCCAATCTCTCACCATTTAAAAAATACTCTGCTTTTCTATTTTTCCTACCAAAGTGGATAACTTCACATTTCTCCACATTATATTCCATTTGCTATGTTCTTGCCCACTCACTTAGCCTGTCTATATCCCCTTGAAGCATCTTTGCATCCTCCTCATAACTTACATTCCCACCCAGCTTTGTATCATCAGCAAACTTGGATATATTATATTTGGTCCCATCATCCAAATCATTGATGTAGATTGTGAATTGCTGAGGCCCAAGCACTGATCCTTGCAGTACTCCACTAGTTACAGCCTGCCAACCCGAGAATAACATGTTTATTCCTACTGTCTGTTTTCTGTCCGTTAAACAATCCTCAATCCATGCTAGTATATTACACCCAATCCCATGAGTCCTAATTTTGTTCAATAACCTCTTGTGTGGCACCTTATTAAATGCCTTCTGAAAATCCAAATACACCACATCCACTGGTAACCCCTTATCTATTCTGCTAGTTACAACCTCAAAAAACTCTATAACAGATTTGTCAAACATGAATTCCCTTTCATAAATCCGTGTTGACTCTGCCCAATCCTATTATTATTTTCTAAGTGCCCTGTTACAACGTCCTTAATAATAGATTCTAGCATTTTCCCTACTACTGATGTCAGGCTAACTGGTCTATAGTTCCCCATTTTCTCTCTCCCTCCTTTCTTAAATAGTGGGGTTACATTTGCTACCTTCCAATCTGCGGGAAACATTCTAGAATCTATGGAATTTTGGAAAATGACAACCAATGCATCTTTATAGCCAACTCTTTCAAATCCCTAGGATGTCGGCCATCAGGTCCAGGGAATTAATTAGCTTTCAGTCCCATTAATTTCTCCAGTATTACCTTTTTACTAATGGCCCAGAAATTCGGGTTGGGGGCTTCCCGCGGGTGCAAGCCCCCGACCTGCACTTACCTAACGCGCCTGCGTGGGATTCCGATCCTGGGCCTCCTCGAACTGCCGGTGCACACTGCTTGCGTATCCCAGGGGCGCAGTTAGTTCGATGCGTCCCCTGGGATCATGTGGGCCATGGAGAGCCAATGGTAGCAGAGAATGCTTCATTCATAAGTTTGACAGGAAGAGCTGTCAAACCTATAAATACTATAAGCCCCAAAACATCACTAAAACTTCAAATAATTTTTTTTTAAATCACATTTTTAAAATAACTATAAATTGCATGAAATAACTATTTTAAACAATAATTTAAATTTTTGAAAAAATTAATTACATTTTCTAACAGGGCTAGAAATAAACTTACCTTTCTTTAAAGTATTTAAAAGTAATAAACCTGTGGAAAAAATGTTTTAATTTTAATTAATTCACCACTTACCTTGTTAAAAGCAGGCCTTGCGCTTGCTTTTTAAAAGTGTAACTGCTGGAGACTTACCTTCTCGGAAAAACTTGGAAAAAAAACGTAAGTTTGATGCACACGCGCTGCCTCTCTGGCGCACGCGTGCCATCTGTCAACCCCTTCTTTCAGGGGAACGGAAGTGCCGGTTTCCTGTGCATGCACAGTGCATGCACGAAACCGGCACTTTCTTTGGGCCTACACGTGAGTACCCAGTGTGTACTCACACGTTGGGACCCGAATTTCTGGGCCATTATCTTTCAGTTCCTCATTCTCACTAGACCCTTGGTTGTCCACTATTATCCGGGAAATTTTTTGCGTCTTCTTCCGTGAAGTCAAACACAAAGTATTGCTTTAATTTCTCTGCCATTTCCTTATTCCCCATTACAATTTCCCTGTCTCAGCCTGTAAGGGATCCACATTTACTTTTGCTTATCTTTTCCTTTTTACATACCTATAGAAGCTTTTACAGTCTGTTTTTATGTCTCTCACTAGTTTACTCTCATATTCTATTTTCCCTTTCTTTATCAATTTCTTGGTCCTCCTTTGCTGAATTCTAAAATCCTCTCAATCCTCAGGCTTACTATTCTTTTTGGCAGCATTATAAGCCTCTTCCTTTGTTCTAATACTATTTTTAACTTCTCTTGTTAGCCACGGTCGGACCACTTTTCCTGTGGGGTTTTTGTGCCTTAAAGGAATGTATATTTGTTGTAAATTATGCATTAATTCTTTAAATGCTAGCCATTGCTCGTCTACTGTAATACCTTTTAATGTAGTTTTCCAATCTACCTTAGTCAACTCGCCCCTCATACCTACATAGTTTGCTTTGTTTAGATTGAAGATCCTAGTTTCGGATTTAACTAAGTCACTTTCAAACTCAATATAAAATTCTATCATATTATGGTCACGCTTCCTTAAAGGCTCCTTTACTACAAGGTTATTAATTAACCCTTTCTCATTGCACAATACTAGATCTAAAATAACCTGTTCCCTAGTTGGTTCCTCAACATACTGATCTAGAAAACTATCTTGCATGCATTCCATGAATTAGTTCTCCACACTATTGCCCTGTGCAAGCCTCCCAATGCACCAAGCATTTCATTGTGCATACCCATCAGCGTTCTTCTGTAGGCCGCCCCATCAAAGTCCTCATCTGAGTCCCTTGCAGCAGAACTCATGTGTGAACTCGCCCTCTAGACTGAGCTGGAACTAGCTCTACCCTTTCCCCCTGCCCTGGCTGCAGGCCTCCCATGCCCGATGTCTCACCGCATGCAGATTCCGTCTCTAACCTAACCAGTTAGTATCTGAGCTGCTGGCTGCGAGTGTGAAATCGAGTGACGATGCTGTGTCTTCATCATCAGTGCCTTGGTGTTCTTTTATTTCGTGCTCCTCTATCTATGCCTGGCCAGGATTTCGTTCATGGCTATCTGAAAGGAGAAAGGCACAAGGGTAAGGTTGTGATCGGGGGGTGGGGAAGCAAGAGATGCATGCTTACACCATGTGGAACTTGTAAATCAGAAGTGGAACGTGAGAAGGAGGATAACGTATGAGGATACCGGTATTTTGTATTTTTTCAGCCCTGCCGCTGCCCACGGGCTCAGCGATACCCGTCCCAATAATAGCCAGCACTGTCTTCTGCATGGGGTCAGGTTAAGCAGGCGTGCCTGTCTCTTGCTGGTTAGGTCCTGCTGGTGCTGGTTGTGAGCCATCTTTTTCTGCAAAAGAAAGGGAAGTGTGTCAGTGAGTGTAGTGCAGTGTGTTTGGGTGATATGCCTGTCATGGTGACTAGCTAACATTGTGTGCAAGCTATGAGATATGGGTGTGAAGCTTGCAGCAATGGTAAGTGTGTGAGGGTGAGGTGAAGCTATGAATGTGAGGTATGAGTGGTGATTGATAGAGATTGTTGTTAGGTGAGTGATGGGGGTGTGGTGCATTCAGAAGTGTGTGAGGCTAGTGGTGCAGATGGTGGGATATGGCATTTGAATAGTCTGGATGACCAAGGAAAAGACTTTTAAAATCAAATTTAAATGAAATGTCAGCAAGTCACACATCCTCAAGTCTAAAGTGCTCTTTGAATTATAATTTGAATAATAAATTATTTCTGCTTGATTAGGAAAAGAATGAGTGCACATATATTTTAATAATGAACACACTATCAAAAATATATTTTTGTATTTTATTGAATCTGTTAACAACAAACGTATTAATACAACAGAAAATAACAAGGTAATATTGATCTAGTTAGTTTTTGTTTCAAGCCATTTAATTGTATAACTTGGATACTGGATCCTTTATAATAAATGTATTGATTAAAGCTAATGGGAATTAAAACCCTTGGTCAGAATTGTAGGGTTTTGAGACTAAAGGATAACAGTTTATTTGCAGATATATTTTAGGCAAGTATAATTTTTTCACTATTTACATAGTCATAACGGCACAGAAGGAGGCCATTCGGCTCATCGAGTCTGTGCCGGCTCTCTGTGGTGCGATCTAGTCAGTCCCATTCCCCCGCTCTATCCCCGTAGCCCTGCAAGTTTATTTCCCTCAAGTGCCTATCCAATCTCCCCTTGAAAACATTGAGTGTCTCCGCTTCCACCACTTCCATCGGCAGCGAGTTCCAGGTCCTCACCACTCGCTGCGTAAAATAGTTTTTCCTCACATCCCCCCTGTATCCCTTGCCCAAAACCTTAAATCTGTGTCTCCTAAGTCCTTGTACCATCAACTAGTGGGAACAACCTTTCCCCGTCTAGCCCATCCAAACCCATCATAAACTTGTACACCTCTATCAAATCACCCTTCAATGTCCTTTGCTCTAATGAAAACAAATCCAACTTCTCCAACCTGTCCTTGTAACTAAGGTTCCCCCATCCCCGGAACCATTCTGGTAAATCTCCTCTGCACCCTCTCAAGGGCCTTAACATCCTTCCTAAAGTGTGGTGACCAGAACTGGATGCAATACTCAGTTGTGGCTTAACCAGCGCTTTATAAAGGTTCAGCATAACTTCTCTACTTTTGTACTCAATATCTCTATTTATGAAGCAAAAGATCCCATATGCTTTGCTAACCACTCTCTCAATATGTCCTGCCACCTTTAGGGACCTATGCACATTCACTCCCAGGTCCCTCGGTCCCTGCACACCCTTTAAAACTGTGCCATTAAGTGTATATTGCCTCTGCCAAAATGCATCACCTCACACTTCTCTGTATTAAATTCCATCTGCCACTTGTCTGTCCATTCTGCTAGCCTTTCTATGTCCTGCTGCAGTCGATTGGTATCATCCTCACTGTTTGCCACACCCCCAATTTTGGTGTCATCGGCAAATTTAGAAATTCTACTCTGTATTCCAATATTCAGGTCATTTATATATATACTAGCTGGAGTACCCGGCATTGCCGAGGGAACTGAAGAACCCTCTGACATGTTTATAAAACTGTTTATAAAACTGCTGGGATTGAAGAACTCTTCCTAAGCACCCAGGAGGTGGTTGTTTAACTTAGTTTTTTGTTAATGGGGATCGACAGTAGCCAAAAATTCAAGTTTTTACAGTTTTCCTTCTATGTCACTTTGGAGGTAGCAAGCAGAATTATAATTTTGCAATTTTATCATTGACATTAATGTGTCATGATCATATAATGATTGTGCATTATTGTAAAAAGCAATAAAATTGTTGAAATTTTTAATGAGAGGACCACATTCCGCTTAAAAAAAGACTCAAACAATGATTATGATTTTAAAATGCAATTTTCCATAGCCAACCCAGAAGGAAATTGCATGGCTTTGTTTTTTTAAGAGTTTCCGAGATTAGGCATTTTTATTGAGAAAAAAATCCTTCACCAAATGCGCCAACTATTTGCATAATACAGCGCAGATGGACAGGTATTGATGGCGGAGTATATTTTCTTTCTCTACGCCCTTCCGATCATTAATTGGCAGCACGTAAAATATAGTGGCGTTGACGGAATTTTAATCTGAATAAAAAAAACAAATTGGCCTAGTCTCTTTCGTTTTTTTAAGAGTTTCCCAGAATCGGTATTTTTATTGAGAAAAAATTTCTTCACCAAATGCGCCAACTATTTGCATAATACAACGCTGATGGACAGGTATTGATGGTGGAGTATATTTTCTTTCTCTATGCCCTTCCCATCGTTACTTGGCAGCGTGTAAAATATAGTGGCTTTGACGGAATTTTAATCTAAATAAAAATACCAAATTCGGTATAATCTGTATAAAAAATGTTTTTGATTTTGCAAGCGTGTATCATTGCATAATTGAGGTGGATTAATGTTGCGCATTAACATGATAACAGCATTTTCTTTAAGTTTCAGTTTGTGTGTTGGAAGGCAGGGGTGCTATATTTTGTTCGGGTTTTACAGTTATCTGTTTTCCTTCCCTAATGATGGCATTATTGGAGAGCCCGTTGATATACAACATTTTCTGTTTTTCCTGAGGGTGTTAAAAGAAACAGATTCCTTAGTGCACCAACTCTTGAACATGCCACGTACAACTGGCCATGTGAAAAACAGGGCATGAGTAAGTTGATGCCAGCAACCTTCAAAGTCTGCCCCTGTGCCTTGTTGATTGACATTGCAAAAGAAATTGTTACAGGAAACTGCTGCCTTTTAAATTGAAATGGCAAGTCATTTGGTATCATTGGAATTCGAGGAATGAGAACATCCTCACCTCTGGCGCAGCCTGATATGATGGTAGCCTCAATGAGATTTGGCATGAGCTTTTTGACTGCCAGTCTGGTTCCATTGCACAACTTTGGTGGATCAATGTTTCTTAAGAGCATGATGGGGGTGCCCTCCTTCAGTACGAGTTTGTGAGGAGGTGTTCCTGAAGGCTGCAATGAGTTGAGGAACTCAGTGGGGTAGTGTACCCCATCAGCACTGTCACAAACAGTGTCAACACTTTTATAAATTCGCTCTTGGCCAGGGAGTTTTTGAAAAAGCAGCATGTTGATGTTGTTGACAGTATCATTCTTGGGTGCAAGTATTGACCGTTCACACAGCCACTTGGGATCTTTGAAGTGATTGAGGAGGTCTGGATACACCTTTTGAGATCAACTCATCAACTGTTCTGACTTGACTGCCACAGCCTGGAGGAATTGTGATTTGACCACTGCTGTCAATTGGCAACTTTCCATCTCCCAAATTTAGCAACAGTCGGGTAAAGGATCCTGCCATTTCGTCACCATGCATATGAACACACATGTTTGTGGTCAAATGGACTGTTTGCATAGCTGGCCACAGATGCGATGCCTTGAGACATGCATTGAGTTCATCTGCTGGTGTTCCTCTGGGGACAACTGGCAGGATTTGGCGGAAATCACCTGCCAGCAACAGGGTGATGCCACCCATCAGCCTATTGTTGCTTCTCAGATCTTGAAGAGTTCTGTTGAGTGCTTCAAGTGCCCTTTTGTGGGCCATTGTACACTCATCCCACACAATGAGTCTACACTTTTGAAGCAACTCAGCAGCACCAGTTCCTTTGCTAATGTTACACACTGGGTGTTCTTGTCTTGTCAGATCCAGAGGGAGAGCAAAGGTTGAGTGGGCAGTGCGACCTCCTTGGAGAAGAGTTGCAGCAATTCCTGATGAGGCAACAGCCAGTGCAATGCATCCCTTAGTGCGAACCATGGCCAGTAAAAGATTGATCAGGAATGTCTTTCTTGTTCCACCAGGTGCATCGAGGAAGACAATGCCACCAGCATTGTTTTCCACCATATCCACAACCAACCTGTATGTCTGTTTCTGGTCTGGAACCAATTTAGGTTCAGTGATGGTGACAAAGGAGGTCAGTTCCTCAACATTGTAGGTGGTTTCCCTGAGTACCTCTCTGCTGAGACCTGGAGAAGTATTCCTACAGGGAGATGGAAGGTTCAACTCAGTCAGAGACTTGCCAGCCAATGCCAAAGTCTTCTCCTCCAAGAGGATCAATACCTGATTGTACATTGCATCAGTGAAGTTCAACTCCATTGCAGGGTTGGCTCTCCTGAGTTGGTGTAAGATGTCTTCTGTCAGGCTGTCTTTGTGATCTTCCCACAACTGCATCGGGTTGGAAGGGCTGCAGAGGGCAATTATAATGGCAAAGAGATTTCGTAGCCTATTGGGGGAGTAAGACAGAGCAGCTTCTGTCATCGTTGCATGCCAATGAATGTCATCCTCAATGAGTCCTCTCCTGCGGCAAGCTTCTTGAAAGGAGGCACAGAGATGGCCATTGAAATTCTTGAGGTCATTAAATGATGTTGGGCCAGCAACCTCATGGAGGAGTAGACGAAGGTGAAAGCACTCTGTGTTGTTTGGATGGACCGTGTAGACTCTGCCAAGTACATCAGATGAGTACACCCCTGTATGACCAGGAACTTCCTTCTGACCTGGTCCAGGGCGCCGAGCCCGCCATGTCTTGTTTGGCTGCCAGGTGTAGTACTTGGGCACCTGATGATACAAAAGTGTCTTGGCAAAGTCAATCGTTTGGCACAACTCCAAGAATGCTGTCAGTTTTGTCTTTGGAGGTCCCTCGGCACATTGCCTGGCATTTACTGGTCGGAAGAAAACCCTTTGTCCATTTTGCAAGTGCACATCCAATTTAGTGACAGTGGGGTAACGCTTGTTGATGTCAAAACCAAATATTCGCCAGGCTGCCTCATTGCTGCAGATGTAACGGCCCATCAGATGTGTGGCGATCTCAGCATTTAGATTTTGCTCTCCAACCCGTTGAAGATCAAAGACAGCTTGGTCACTGCCCTTATGGATGTACTTGCACACATATTTGATAGACTTAATTGAGTGACAGTACTCCACATTGATGTGACATTTGAAGAGCCTGGATAGGAGTGGACAATAAGGAACAATCCAACAGTTGTCAACTTCCAACGGCTGTCCTTGCTGTCTTGTCTGATTTGACTGACCAGGTTGACCTGACTCACCAGAATGCTGATTTCGCATTCTTATTTCAGTGCTGAAACCTCCACTCTCTTTGCCCCCTCTCCTGTACAAAGGATAGCCATCATCCCCATGCTAAGTTTGTTTGCGGAGTGGCTTTGGGTACCCTTTTGTACATTCATTGTTTTTCATGCAGGGAGAAGAAGGGTTGTGTCACCCTCAAGGACCATGAATGATATTTTTTACAACAACATCAAAGAGGATTGGATCCTTGTCCTTATCGGGTAGCTCTGCAGAGATGAAGGAATCAACTTGATTGGGTTGATTCTTTGCCTGAAGCCAGAGTAAAAGATAAACATGAGGAAGTCCTCTCTTCTGCCACTCAATGCTGTACATGTAGCAATGGGGTGCACCAAAAATTTTGCCTACAGTCAGGAGTTTTACCAGTTTTTGAACTTTGAGGTTGAAGACCCGTGCTATGAGGTCATGCCTTTCAGTACCAGCTTTGGGTGGGAACTCCTGCCATTGGGGATTGCAAGTCATGGTGATAAAGAGGTCAGGTCTGCCATAGTTTCTGACATAAGTCATGGCATCCTGTGTGTGCTCATGCATGTACCTAGGACCTCCAACAAAGGTGGATGGTAGGATGACCATTTGACTAATGTCCTCAGTGTTGCCATCATTGGCCACAGCATCTCGCAAGTGTATATAGTCTGTGACTCTCAACTGATTTTGGTTATTCCGGAACCAATTAAGCGGCTCTCCTTCCATTTTTGCATACAAGTCAGTGAGGAATTGGTGGAGAAGTCCTCCACACTGAAGCAGGTGGTTTGAACCAGTTTGTCGTTCCATCAGCCTATATGCATGGAATTCCATGGCAGATACCATCTTTTGTCTTTGGGCTGTAGGTGGCACACCAGTTTTGGGGTCAACATGTGGGATCTTGTTATAGGCATCATATCCATCTTCCCCATGGCAAAACAAAAGCGGGTATTGCATAGGATCATATGACCTGTGAAGCTCAGAAATTCTTTTGAGTGGACCACCTTTCATATGCAAGACAATGTCCCGTTGTTCAAATTCTTGGCCCACAATGACAATGGCTACTTCATTGGTGGTAGGAGCATTGAAGCGTCGCCCATGTTCACCTGCAGGAGTCTTGTCAGCTTTGATGACAACTTTGAGGTCTTCATTTGTTGTTTTTTCGATGGCTGTTTTGAAACTCTTTATATATGGATTTTGCTGATGAAGCATCTCCTGTAACCCAAGCAAAGTTTGAAGCTTGATTTGGTGTTGTTGTGCGGGGTGAACAGCAACTTCCCTGCAGCGATTGGCTTGCTCCTCGTCATCACCCAAGAAGTAGATTTGGAGAAACTGAGGTCTTTCGTTTGGTAGAGGAAGTAGGGAGCCAGCTGTATGGTACACCTGTCCATGAACTTTAAAAGTTGGGCAAAATCCTGATTCATGCACTCTGTTTGCACCAAAAGAGGTCATTGCGAAACAGTTGTTGTACTTCCTGATATGAGTGAGTAATTGTCTTGAAGCTGGAGTTCTGCCCAACAGAAGTGAGTGTGGGGGTTCAGGTGGAGCTGGTAGTGGTGGAAGTTTCACCTTTCCTCCATTGCAGCATATCCCATCAATTTCCCTTTCCTACTTCAGAGCGCCACAGTGAGGGCAAATGATGGTCATCCTGCCAATGATGACTGTGGGGTCTGCTTCATAATTGATGGTGGGTTCATAGGAGAAGGCTGCTCTGTGCCAATGATTCCAAATGTCAACTCTGGCAATGGCCATGCGTATAGTGTCGGCCTGACGATGTGCCTGAGTCTGGCCAGGAGTCTCTGAGGCTCTGGCTTGGGTATGTCTCGCCTAGTCAACAGCTTGCAGTGCCTGAGTCTGGTCAGGAGTCTCTGAGGCTCTGGCAGTTGCCATTCTGGCTGTGTTGGCAGCTTTACGTCCCTCAGATTGTTAAGGAGTCTCAGCTGATCTAGCAGCAGCATTTCTGTCCTGATTAGCCTGAAGGCGAGCCTGTCTCTGCTCATCAGTTTCAGCAGCTCTCTGAGCCTTATCTCGGTGTGCATCAGAAGTGCTGCGTCCAAGTCTGCAATGTTTTTTTGAGCCCATGTTGTTAAGAAAAAAGTACAAACCTATATACAGGAAACTTTGTGCTATCTGGCACCCATGGGACTGAGCTGCTGCTATTCCCTCAAAACTGCCGTACAGTCTAGAGTTATCTGACAACAATCACTGTTGCTTAGCAACAGCTTCTAAACACTCGGGTGTGGCTGCAAGCCTCTGTAGCTAAAGCTGTTGCTATAGCTACAGACCTTGCAAAGCTTGACTGTTCAAATAAAGCAAAGAAAACAAACAAATAGAATAAAAAATGGCTCCTGATTTTTGCCGGTGGCTCCAGATTGCTGGATAGTTCACCTCCGGATAGCACTGTATATAAATGAGTTTGTCTGTCTGTCAGTCTGTGTGTATGCGCGCGGTGAAAATGAGCGGATTTTGTCAGTTTTTTGTACACTGTCCAAACAATTTTTTGTCTGACCAAAAAATAAATACACCTATGACACTCCCC